>NC_073247.2:4377500-5002500 GCF_029281585.2 Gorilla gorilla gorilla
GAACATGGAGATATCTACAACGCCATCTGTATGAACATGGATATATCTACACAGCCATCTGGAGGAACATGGAAATATCTACAACGCTATCTGTACGAACATGGAAATATCTACACCGCTATCTGTATGAACATGGAAATAGCTACACCACTATCTGTATGAACATGGAAATATCTACACCAGTATCTGAATGAACATGGAAATATCTACACCGCTATCTGTATGAACATGGATATATCTACACAGCCATCTGGATGAACATGGAAATATCTACACCGCTATCTGTATGAACATGGAAATATCTACACCGCTATCTGTATGAACTTGGATATATCTACACAGCCATCTGGATGAACATGGAAATATCTACACCGCTATCTGTGTAAACATGCATACTTCTTCACCGCTATCTGTATAAACATGGAAATATATACACTGCTATCTGTATGAACATGGAAATATCTGCACCGCTATCTGTATGAACATGGAAATATCTACACCGCTATCTGTTTGAACATGGAAATATCTACACCGCTATCTGCATGAAAATGGAAATATCTACACTGCTATCTGCATATACATGGAAATATCTACACAGCTATCTCTTTACACATGGAAATGACTACAGCGCTATCTGTATGAACATGGAAATATCTACACCGCCATCTGTATGAACATGGAAATATCTGCACAGCCATCTGTATGAACATATAAATATCTACACCGCCATCTGTATTAAGATGGAGATATCTACACCGCTATCTGTATAAACATGGAAATATCTACACCGCTATCTGTATAAACATGGAAATATCTACACCGCTATCTGTATAAACATGGAAATATCTACACCGCTACCTGTATAAACATGGAAATATCAGCACCGCTATCTGTATGAACATGGAAATATCTACACCGCTATCTGTATTAAGATGGAGATATCTACACCGCTATCTGCATAAACCTGAAAATATCTACACCGCTATCTATATAAACATGGAAATATCTACACCGCTATCTGGATAAACATGGAAATATCTACACCGCTATCTGTACGAACATGGAAATATCTAAACGGCTATCTGCATGAAAATAGAAATATCTACACAGCTATCTGCATATACATGGAAATATCTACAAAGCTTTCTCTTTACACATGGAAATAACTACACCGCTATCTCTATAAACACGGAAATATCTACACCGCCATCTGTATGAACATGGAAATATCTGCACCGCTATCAGTATGAACATGGATATATCTACACAGCCCTCTGGATGAACATGGAAATATCCACACCGATATCTGTGTAAACATGCATACATCTTCACCGCTATCTGTATAAACATGGAAATATCTACACCGCTATCTGTATGAACATGGAAATATCTACACCGCTATCTGTTTGAAGATGGAAATACATACACCGCTATCTGCTTGAAAATGGAAATACCTACACAGCTATCTGCATATACATGGAAATATCTACACAGCTATCTCTTTACACATGGAAATAACTACACCGCTATCTGTATGAACATGGAAATATCTACACCGCCATCTGTATGAACATGGAAATATCTGCACCGCCATCTGTATAAACATATAAATATCTACACCGCCATCTGTATTATGATGGAGATATCTACACGGCTATCTGTGTAAACTTGGAAATATCTACACCGCTATCTGTATAAACATGGAAATACCTACACCGCTATCTGTATGAACATGGAAATATCAGCCCCTCTATCTCTATGAACATGGAAGTATCTACACCGCTATCTCTATGAACATGGAAATATCTACACCGCTATCTGTTTGAACATGGAAATATCTATACCGCTATCTGCATGAAAATGGAAATACATACAGAGCTATCTGCATATACATGGAAATATCTACACAGCTATCTCTTTACACATGGAAATAACTACACCGCTATCTGTATGAACATGGAAATATCTTCACCGCCATCTGTAGGAACATGGATATATCTACACAGCCATCTGGATGAACATGGAAATATCTACACCGCTATCTGTTTGAACATGGAAATATCTACACCGCTATCTGTGTAAACATGCATACATCTTCACCGCTATCTCTATAAACATGGAAATATCTACACTGCTATCTGTATGAACATGGAAATATCTACACCGCTATCTGTTTGAACATGGAAATATCTACACCGCTATCTGCATGAAAATGGAAATATCTACAAAGCTATCTGCATATACATGGAAACATCTACACAGCTATCTCTTTACACATGGAAATAACTACACCGCTAAATCTATAAACATGGAAATACCTACACCGCCATCTGTATGAACATGGAAATATCTGCACCACCATCTGTATGAACATATAAATATCTACACCGCCATCTGTATTAAGAAGGAAATATCTAAACCGCTATCTGTATGAACATTGAAATATCTACACCGCTATCTGTATGAACATGGAAATATCTACACCGCTATCTGTGTAAACATGGAAATATCTACACCGCTACCTGTATAAACATGGAAATATCAGCACCGCTATCTGTAGGAACATGGAGATATCTACACCGCCAGCAGTATGAACATGGATATATCTACACAGCCATCTGGATGAACATGGAAATATCTACACCGCTATCTGTATGAACATGGAAATATCTACACCGCTATCTGTATGAACATGGAAATAGCTACACCACTATCTGTATGAACATGGAAATATCTACACCAGTATCTGAATGAACATGGAAATATCTACACAGCTATCTGTATGGACAAGGAAATATCTTCACCGCCATCTGTAAGAACATGGATATATCTACAGAGCCATCTGGATGAACATGGAAATATCTACACCGCCATCTGTATGAACATATAAATATCTACACCGCCTTCTGTATTAAGATGGAGATATCTACACCGCTATCTGTATAAACCTGAAAATATCTACACCGCTATCTATATAAACATGGAAATATCTACACCGCTATCCGGATAAACATGGAAATTTCTACACCGCTACCTGTATAAACATGGAAATATCAGCACCGCTATCTGTAGGAACATGGAGATATCTACAACGCCATCTGTATGAACATGGATATATCTACACAGCCATCTGGAGGAACATGGAAATATCTACAACGCTATCTGTACGAACATGGAAATATCTACACCGCTATCTGTATGAACATGGAAATAGCTACACCACTATCTCTATGAACATGGAAATATCTACACCAGTATCTGAATGAACATGGAAATATCTACACCGCTATCTGTATGAACATGGATATATCTACACAGCCATCTGGATGAACATGGAAATATCTACACCGCTATCTGTGTAAACATGCATACTTCTTCACCGCTATCTGTATAAACATGGAAATATATACACTGCTATCTGTATGAACATGGAAATATCTGCACCGCTATCTGTATGAACATGGAAATATCTACACCGCTATCTGTTTGAACATGGAAATATCTACACCGCTATCTGCATGAAAATGGAAATATCTACACTGCTATCTGCATATACATGGAAATAGCTACACAGCTATCTCTTTACACATGGAAATAACTACAGCGCTATCTGTATGAACATGGAAATATCTACACCGCCATCTGTATGAACATGGAAATATCTGCACAGCCATCTGTATGAACATATAAATATCTACACAGCCATCTGTATTAAGATGGAGATATCTACACCGCTATCTGTATAAACATGGAAATATCTACACCGCTATCTGTATAAACATGGAAATATCTACACCGCTATCTGTATAAACATGGAAATATCTACACCGCTACCTGTATAAACATGGAAATATCAGCACCGCTATCTGTATGAACATGGAAATATCTACACCGCTATCTGTATTAAGATGGAGATATCTACACCGCTATCTGCATAAACCTGAAAATATCTACACCGCTATCTATATAAACATGGAAATATCTACACCGCTATCTGGATAAACATGGAAATTTCTACACCGCTACCTGTATAAACATGGAAATATCAGCACCGCTATCTGTAGGAACATGGAGATATCTACACCGCCATCTGTATGAACATGGATATATCTACACAGCCATCTGGAGGAACATGGAAATATCTACAACGCTATCTGTACAAACATGGAAATATCTACACCGCTATCAGTATGAACATGGAAATAGCTACACCACTATCTGTATGAACATGGAAATATCTACACCACTATCTGAATGAACATGGAAATATCTACACCGCTATCTGTATGAACATGGATATATCTACACAGCCATCTGGATGAACATGGAAATATCTACAACGCTATCTGTATGAACATGGAAATATCTACACCGCTATCTGTGTAAACATACATACATCTTCACTGCTATCTGTATAAACATGGAAATATCTACACCGCTATCTGTATGAACATGGAAATATCTGCACCGCTATCTGTATGAACATGGAAATATCTACACCGCTATCTGTTTGAACATGGAAATATCTACACGGCTATCTGCATGAAAATGTAAATATCTACACTGCTATCTGCATATACATGGAAATATCTACACAGCTATCTCTTTACACATGGAAATAACTATACCGCTATCTGTATGAACATGGAAATATCTACACCGCCATCTGTATGAACATGGAAATATCTGCACCGCCATCTGTATGAACATATAAATATCTACACCGCCATCTGTATTAAGATGGAGATATCTACACCGCTATCTGTATGAACATGGAAATATCTACACCGCTATCTGTATAAACATGGAAATATCTACACCGCTACCTGTATAAACATGGAAATATCAGCACCGCTATCTGTATGAACATGGAAATATCTACACCGCTATCTGTATGAACATGGAAATATCTACACCGCCATCTGTATGAACATGGAAATATCTGCACCGACATCTGTATGAACATATAAATATCTACACCGCCATCTGTATTAAGATGGAGATACCTACACCGCTATCTGAATAAACATGGAAATATCTACACCGCTATCTGTATAAACATGGAAATATCAGCACCGCTATCTGTATGAACATGGAAATATCAGCCCCTCTATCTGTATGAACATGGAGATATCTACACCGCCATCTGTATGAACACGGATATATCTACACAGCCCTCTGGATGAACATGGAAATATCTACACCGCTATCTGTAGGAACATGGAAAAAGCTACACCGCTATCTGTATGAACATGGAAATATCTACACCGCTATCTGTATGAACATGGAAATATCTACACCGCTATCTGTATGAACTTGGAAATATCTTCACCGCCATCTGTACGAACATGGATATATCTACAGAGCCATCTGGATGAACATGGAAATATCTACAACCCCATCTGTATAAACATGGAAATATCTACACCGCTACCTGTATAAACACGGAAATAGCACCGCTATCTGTATGTACCTGGAAATGTCTACACCACTATCTGAATGAACATGGAAATATCTACACCGCTACCTGTATAAACATGGAAATATCAGCACCGCTATCTGTATGAACATGGAAATATCTGCACCGCTATCTGTATGAACATGGAAATATCTACAGCGCTATCTGGATAAACATGGAAATTTCTACACCGCTACCTGTATAAACATGGAAATATCAGCACCGCTATCTGTAGGAACATGGAGATATCTACACCGCCATCTGTATGAACATGGATATATCTACACAGCCATCTGGAGGAACATGGAAATATCTACAACGCTATCTGTACAAACATGGAAATATCTACACCGCTATCTGTATGAACATGGAAATAGCTACACCACTATCTGTATGAACATGGAAATATCTACACCACTATCTGAATGAACATGGAAATATCTACACCGCTATCTGTATGAACATGGATATATCTACACAGCCATCTGGATGAACATGGAAATATCTACACCGCTATCTGTATGAACATAGAAATATCTACACCGCTATCTGTATAAACATGGAAATATCTACACCGCTATCTGTATAAACATGGAAATATCTACACCGCTACCTGTATAAACATGGAAATATCAGCACCGCTATCTGTATGAACATGGAAATATCTACACCGCTATCTGTATGAACATGGAAATATCTACACCGCTATCTGTATGAACATGGAAATATCTACACCGCTATCTGTATGAACATGGAAATATCTACAAAGCTATCTGAATGAACATGGAAATATCTACACCGCTATCTGTTTGAACATTTAAATATCTACACCGCTATCTGCATGAAAATGGAAATATCTACAAAGCTATCTGCATATACATGGAAATATCTACACAGCTATCTCTTTAGACATGGAAATAACTACACCACTATATCTATAAACATGGAAATATCTACACCACCATCTGTATGAACATGGAAATATCTGCACCGCCATCTGTTTGAACATATAAATATCTACACCGCCATCTGTAATAAGAAGGAAATATCTAAACCGCTATCTGTATAAAGATGGAAATATCAGCACCGCTCTCTGTATGAACATGGAAATATCTAATCCGCTATCTGTATGAACATGGAAATATCTACACTGCTATCTGTATGAACATGGAAATAGCTACCCCGTTATGTGTATGAAAATGGAAATAGCTACACCGCTATCTGTATGAACATGGAAATATCTACACCGATATCTGTATGAACATGGATATATCTACACAGCCATCTGGATGAACATGGAAATAGCTACACCGCTATCTGTATGAACATGGAAATATCTACACCGCTATCTGTATGAACAAGGAAATATCTTCACCGCCATCTGTACGAACATGGATATATCTACAGAGCCATCTGGATGAACATGGATATATCTACACCGCCATCTGTATGAACATATAAATATCTACACCGCCATCTGTATTAAGATGGAGATATCTACACCGCTATCTGTATAAACCTGAAAATATCTACACCGCTATCTATATAAACATGGAAATATCTACACCGCTATCTGGATAAACATGGAAATTTCTACACCGCTACCTGTATAAACATGGAAATATCAGCACCGCTATCTGTAGGAACATGGAGATATCTACACCGCCATCTGTATGAACATGGATATATCTACACAGCCATCTGGAGGAACATGGAAATATCTACAACGCTATCTGTACAAACATGGAAATATCTACACCACTATCTGTATGAACATGGAAATATCTACACCACTATCTGAATGAACATGGAAATATCTACACCGCTATCTGTATGAACATGGATATATCTACACAGCCATCTGGATGAACATGGAAATATCTACACCGCTATCTGTATGAACATGGAAATATCTACACCGCTATCTGTGTAAACATACATACATCTTCACTGCTATCTGTATAAACATGGAAATATCTACACCGCTATCTGTATGAACATGGAAATATCTGCACCGCTATCTGTATGAACATGGAAATATCTACACCGCTATCTGTTTGAACATGGAAATATCTACACGGCTATCTGCATGAAAATGTAAATATCTACACTGCTCTCTGCATATACATGGAAATATCTACACAGCTATCTCTTTACACATGGAAATAACTACACCGCTATCTGTATGAACATGGAAATATCTACACCGCCATCTGTATGAACATGGAAATATCTACACCGCCATCTGTATGAACATATAAATATCTACACCGCCATCTGTATTTAGATGGAGATATCTACACCGCTATCTGTATGAACATGGAAATATCTACACCGCTATCTGTATAAACATGGAAATATCTACACCGCTATCTGTATAAACATGGAAATATATACACCGCTACCTGTATAAACATGGAAATATCAGCACCGCTATCTGTATGAACATGGAAATATCTACACCGCTATCTGTATGAACATGGAAATATCTACACCGCCATCTGTATGAACATGGAAATATCTGCACCGCCATCTGTATGAACATATAAATATCTACACCGCCATCTGTATTAAGATGGAGATACCTACACCGCTATCTGAATAAACATGGAAATATCTACACCGCTATCTGTATAAACATGGAAATATCAGCACCGCTATCTGTATGAACATGGAAATATCAGCCCCTCTATCTGTATGAACATGGAGATATCTACACCGCCATCTGTATGAACACGGATATATCTACACAGCCCTCTGGATGAACATGGAAATATCTACACCGCTATCTGTAGGAACATGGAAAAAGCTACACCGCTATCTGTATGAACATGGAAATATCTACACCGCTATCTGTATGAACATGGAAATATCTACACCGCTATCTGTATGAACATGGAAATATCTTCACCGCCATCTGTACGAACATGGATATATCTACAGAGCCATCTGGATGAACATGGAAATATCTACAACCCCATCTGTATAAACATGGAAATATCTACACCGCTACCTGTATAAACACGGAAATAGCACCGCTATCTGTATGAACCTGGAAATGTCTACACCACTATCTGAATGAACATGGAAATATCTACACCGCTACCTGTATAAACATGGAAATATCAGCACCGCTATCTGTATGAACATGGAAATATCTGCACCGCTATCTGTATGAACATGGAAATATCTACACCGCTATCTGGATAAACATGGAAATTTCTACACCGCTACCTGTATAAACATGGAAATATCAGCACCGCTATCTGTAGGAACATGGAGATATCTACTCCGCCATCTGTATGAACATGGATATATCTACACAGCCATCTGGAGGAACATGGAAATATCTACAACGCTATCTGTACAAACATGGAAATATCTACACCGCTATCTGTATGAACATGGAAATATCTACACCACTATCTGTATGAACATGGAAATATCTACACCACTATCTGAATGAACATGGAAATATCTACACTGCTATCTGTATGAACATGGATATATCTACACAGCCATCTGGATGAACATGGAAATATCTACACCGCTATCTGTATGAACATGGAAATATCTACACCGCTATCTGTGTAAACATACATACATCTTCACTGCTATCTGTATAAACATGGAAATATCTACACCGCTATCTGTATGAACATGGAAATATCTGCACCGCTATCTGTATGAACATGGAAATATCTACACGGCTATCTGCATGAAAATGTAAATATCTACACTGCTATCTGCATATACATGGAAATATCTACACAGCTATCTCTTTACACATGGAAATAACTACACCGCTATCTGTATGAACATGGAAATATCTACACCGCCATCTGTATGAACATGGAAATATCTGCACCGCCATCTGTATGAACATATAAATATCTACACCGCCATCTGTATTAAGATGGAGATATCTATACCGCTATCTGTATGAACATGGAAATATCTACACCGCTATCTGTATAAACATGGAAATATCTACACCGCTATCTGTATAAACATGGAAATATATACACCGCTACCTGTATAAACATGGAAATATCAGCACCGCTATCTGTATGAACATGGAAATATCTACACCGCTATCTGTATGAACATGGAAATATCTACACCGCCATCTGTATGAACATGGAAATATCTGCACCGCCATCTGTATGAACATATAAATATCTACACCGCCATCTGTATTAAGATGGAGATATCTACACCGCTATCTGAATAAACATGGAAATATCTACACCGCTATCTGTATAAACATTGAAATATCAGCACCGCTATCTGTATGAACATGGAAATATCAGCCCCTCTATCTGTATGAACATGGAGATATCTACACCGCCATCTGTATGAACACGGATATATCTACACAGCCCTCCGGATGAACATGGAAATATCTACACCGCTATCTGTAGGAACATGGAAAAAGCTACACCGCTATCTGTATGAACATGGAAATATCTACACTGCTATCTGTATGAACATGGAAATATCTACACCGCTATCTGTATGAACATGGAAATATCTTCACCGCCATCTGTACGAACATGGATATATCTACAGAGCCATCTGGATGAACATGGAAATATCTACAACCCCATCTGTATAAACATGGAAATATCTACACCGCTACCTGTATAAACACGGAAATAGCACCGCTATCTGTATGATCCTGGAAATGTCTACACCACTATCTGAATGAACATGGAAATATCTACACCGCTACCTGTATAAACATGGAAATATCAGCACCGCTATCTGTATGAACATGGAAATATCTGCACCGCTATCTGTATGTACATGGAAATATCTACACTGCTATCTGTATGAACATGGAAATATCTACACCGCTATCTGTATGAACATGGATATATCTACACAGCCCTCTGGATGAACATGGAAATATCCACACCGATATCTGTGTAAACATGCATACACCTTCACCGCTATCTGTATAAACATGGAAATATCTACACCGCTATCTGTATTAACATGGAAATATCTACACCGCTATCTGTTTGAAGATGGAAATACATACACCGCTATCTGCTTGAAAATGGAAATATCTACACAGCTATCTGCATATTCATGGAAATACCTACACAGCTATCTCTTTACACATGGAAATAACTACACCGCTATCTGTATGAACATGGAAATATCTACACCGCCATCTGTATGAACATGGAAATATCTGCACCGCCATCTGTATGAACATGTAAATATCTACACCGCCATCTGTATTAAGATGGAGATATCTACACCGCTATCTGAATAAACATGGAAATATCTACACAGCTATCTGTACGAACATGGAAATATCTAAACGGCTATCTGCATGAAAATAGAAATATCTACACAGCTATCTGCATATACATGGAAATATCTACAAAGCTATCTCTTTACACATGGAAATAACTACACCGCTATCTCTATAAACACGGAAATATCTACACCGCCATCTGTATGAACATGGAAATATCTGCACCGCTATCAGTATGAACATGGATATATCTACACAGCCCTCTGGATGAACATGGAAATATCCACACCGATATCTGTGTAAACATGCATACATCTTCACCGCTATCTGTATAAACATGGAAATATCTACACCGCTATCTGTATGAACATGGAAATATCTACACCGCTATCTGTTTGAAGATGGAAATACATACACCGCTATCTGCTTGAAAATGGAAATACCTACACAGCTATCTGCATATACATGGAAATATCTACACAGCTATCTCTTTACACATGGAAATAACTACACCGCTATCTGTATGAACATGGAAATATCTACACCGCCATCTGTATGAACATGGAAATATCTGCACCGCCATCTGTATAAACATATAAATATCTACACCGCCATCTGTATTATGATGGAGATATCTACACGGCTATCTGTATAAACTTGGAAATATCTACACCGCTATCTGTATAAACATGGAAATACCTACACCGCTATCTGTATAAACATGGAAATATCAGCAACGCTCTCTGTATGAACATGGAAATATCAGCCCCTCTATCTCTATGAACATGGAAGTATCTACACCGCTATCTCTATGAACATGGAAATATCTACACCGCTATCTGTTTGAACATGGAAATATCTATACCGCTATCTGCATGAAAATGGAAATACATACACAGCTATCTGCATATACATGGAAATATCTACACAGCTATCTCTTTACACATGGAAATAACTACACCGCTATCTGTATGAACATGGAAATATCTTCACCGCCATCTGTAGGAACATGGATATATCTACACAGCCATCTGGATGAACATGGAAATATCTACACCGCTATCTGTTTGAACATGGAAATATCTACACCTCTATCTGTGTAAACATGCATACATCTTCACCGCTATCTCTATAAACATGGAAATATCTACACTGCTATCTGTATGAACATGGAAATATCTACACCGCTATCTGTTTGAACATGGAAATATCTACACCGCTATCTGCATGAAAATGGAAATATCTACAAAGCTATCTGCATATACATGGAAACATCTACACAGCTATCTCTTTACACATGGAAATAACTACACCGCTAAATCTATAAACATGGAAATACCTACACCGCCATCTGTATGAACATGGAAATATCTGCACCACCATCTGTATGAACATATAAATATCTACACCGCCATCTGTATTAAGAAGGAAATATCTAAACCACTATCTGTATGAACATTGAAATATCTACACCGCTATCTGTATGAACATGGAAATATCTACACCGCTATCTGTGTAAACATGGAAATATCTACACCGCTACCTGTATAAACATGGAAATATCAGCACCGCTATCTGTAGGAACATGGAGATATCTACACCGCCATCAGTATGAACATGGATATATCTACACAGCCATCTGGATGAACATGGAAATATCTACACCGCTATCTGTATGAACATGGAAATATCTACACCGCTATCTGTATGAACATGGAAATAGCTACACCACTATCTGTATGAACATGGAAATATCTACACCAGTATCTGAATGAACATGGAAATATCTACACCGCTATCTGTATGGACAAGGAAATATCTTCACCGCCATCTGTAAGAACATGGATATATCTACAGAGCCATCTGGATGAACATGGAAATATCTACACCGCCATCTGTATGAACATATAAATATCTACACCGCCTTCTGTATTAAGATGGAGATATCTACACCGCTATCTGTATAAACCTGAAAATATCTACACCGCTATCTATATAAACATGGAAATATCTACACCGCTATCCGGATAAACATGGAAATTTCTACACCGCTACCTGTATAAACATGGAAATATCAGCACCGCTATCTGTAGGAACATGGAGATATCTACAACGCCATCTGTATGAACATGGATATATCTACACAGCCATCTGGAGGAACATGGAAATATCTACAACGCTATCTGTACGAACATGGAAATATCTACACCGCTATCTGTATGAACATGGAAATAGCTACACCACTATCTGTATGAACATGGAAATATCTACACCAGTATCTGAATGAACATGGAAATATCTACACCGCTATCTGTATGAACATGGATATATCTACACAGCCATCTGGATGAACATGGAAATATCTACACCGCTATCTGTATGAACATGGAAATATCTACACCGCTATCTGTGTAAACATACATACATCTTCACTGCTATCTGTATAAACATGGAAATATCTACACCGCTATCTGTATAAACATGGAAATATCTACACCGCTACCTGTATAAACATGGAAATATCAGCACCGCTATCTGTATGAACATGGAGATATCTACACCGCTATCTGTATGAACATGGAAATATCTACACCGCCATCTGTATGAACATGGAAATAGCTACACCGCTATCTGTATTAACATGGAAATATCTACACCGCTATCTGTATGAACATGGAAATAGCTACACCGATATCTGTATTAACATGGAAATATCTACACCGCTATCTGTATGAACATGGAAATATCTACACCGCTATCTGTATGAACATGGAAATATCTTCACCGCCATCTGTACGAACATGGATATATCTACAGAGCCATCTGGATGAACATGGAAATATCTACAACCCCATCTGTATAAACATGGAAATATCTACACCGCTACCTGTATAAACACGGAAATATCTGCACCGCTATCTGTATGAACCTGGAAATGTCTACACCGCTATCTGAATGAACATGGAAATATCTACACCGCTATCTGATTGAACATGTAAATATCTACACCGCTATCTGCATGAAAATGGAAATATCTACAAAGCTATCTGCATATACATGGAAATATATACACAGCTATCTCTTTACACATGGAAATAACTACACCGCTATCTCTATAAACATGGAAATATCTACACCGCCATCTGTATGAACATGGAAATATCTGCACCGCCATCTGTATGAACATATAAATATCTACACGGCCATCTGTATTAAGAAGGAAATATCTAAACCTCTATCTGTATAAACATGGAAATATCTACACCGCTGCCTGTATAAACATGGAAATATCTGCACCGCTCTCTGTATGAAAATGGAGATATCTACACCGCTATCTGTATGAACATGGAAATATCTACACTGCTATCTGTATGAACATGGAAATAGCTACACCGTTATCTGTATGAACATGGAAATAGCTACACCGCTATCTGTATGAACATGGAAATATCTACACCGCTATCTGAATTAACATGGATATATCTACACAGCCATCTGGATGAACATGGAAATATCTACACCGCTATCTGTATGAACATGGAAATATCTACACCGCTATCTGTATGAACTTGGATATATCTACACAGCCATCTGGATGAACATGGAAATATCTACACCGCTATCTGTGTAAACATGCATACTTCTTCACCGCTATCTGTATAAACATGGAAATATATACACTGCTATCTGTATGAACATGGAAATATCTGCACCGCTGTCTGTATGAACATGGAAATATCTACACCGCTATCTGTTTGAACATGGAAATATCTACAAGGCTATCTGCATGAAAATGGAAATATCTACACTGCTATCTGCATATACATGGAAATATCTACACAGCTATCTCTTTACACATGGAAATAACTACAGCGCTATCTGTATGAACATGGAAATATCTACACCGCCATCTGTATGAACATGGAAATATCTGCACAGCCATCTGTATGAACATATAAATATCTACACCGCCATCTGTATTAAGATGGAGATATCTACACCGCTATCTGTATAAACATGGAAATATCTACACCGCTATCTGTATAAACATGGAAATATCTACACCGCTATCTGTATAAACATGGAAATATCTACACCGCTACCTGTATAAACATGGAAATATCAGCACCGCTATCTGTATGAACATGGAAATATCTACACCGCTATCTGTATGAACATGGAAATATCTACACCGCTATCTGTATGAACATGGAAATATCTACACCGCTATCTGTATGAACATGGAAATATCTACAAAGCTATCTGAATGAACATGGAAATATCTACACCGCTATCTGTTTGAACATTTAAATATCTACACCGCTATCTGCATGAAAATGGAAATATCTACAAAGCTATCTGCATATACATGGAAATATCTACACAGCTATCTCTTTAGACATGGAAATAACTACACCACTATATCTATAAACATGGAAATATCTACACCACCATCTGTATGAACATGGAAATATCTGCACCGCCATCTGTTTGAACATATAAATATCTACACCGCCATCTGTAATAAGAAGGAAATATCTAAACCGCTATCTGTATAAAGATGGAAATATCAGCACCGCTCTCTGTATGAACATGGAAATATGTAAACCGCTATCTGTATGAACATGGAAATATCTACACCGCTATCTGTATGAACATGGAAATATCTACACCGCTATCTGTATGAACAAGGAAATATCTTCAGAGCCATCTGGATGAACATGGATATATCTACACCGCCATCTGTATGAACATATAAATATCTACACCGCCATCTGTATTAAGATGGAGATATCTACACCGCTATCTGTATAAACCTGAAAATATCTACACCGCTATCTATATAAACATGGAAATATCTACACCGCTATCTGGATAAACATGGAAATTTCTACACCGCTATCTGTACAAACATGGAAATATCTACACCGCTATCAGTATGAACATGGAAATAGCTACACCACTATCTGTATGAACATGGAAATATCTACACCACTATCTGAATGAACATGGAAATATCTACACCGCTATCTGTATGAACATGGATATATCTACACAGCCATCTGGATGAACATGGAAATATCTACACCGCTATCTGTATGAACATGGAAATATCTACACCGCTATCTGTGTAAACATACATACATCTTCACTGCTATCTGTATAAACATGGAAATATCTACACCGCTATCTGTATGAACATGGAAATATCTGCACCGCTATCTGTATGAACATGGAAATATCTACACCGCTATCTGTTTGAACATGGAAATATCTACACGGCTATCTGCATGAAAATGTAAATATCTACACTGCTATCTGCATATACATGGAAATATCTACACAGCTATCTCTTTACACATGGAAATAACTATACCGCTATCTGTATGAACATGGAAATATCTACACCGCCATCTGTATGAACATGGAAATATCTGCACCGCCATCTGTATGAACATATAAATATCTACACCGCCATCTGTATTAAGATGGAGATATCTACACCGCTATCTGTATGAACATGGAAATATCTACACCTCTATCTGTATAAACATGGAAATATCTACACCGCTATCTGTATAAACATGGAAATATATACACCGCTACCTGTATAAACATGGAAATATCAGCACCGCTATCTGTATGAACATGGAAATATCTACACCGCTATCTGTATGAACATGGAAATGTCTACACCGCCATCTGTATGAACATGGAAATATCTGCACCGCCATCTGTATGAACATATAAATATCTACACCGCCATCTGTATTAAGATGGAGATACCTACACCGCTATCTGAATAAACATGGAAATATCTACACCGCTATCTGTATAAACATGGAAATATCAGCACCGCTATCTGTATGAACATGGAAATATCAGCCCCTCTATCTGTATGAACATGGAGATATCCACACCGCCATCTGTATGAACACGGATATATCTACACAGCCCTCTGGATGAACATGGAAATATCTACACCGCTATCTGTAGGAACATGGAAAAAGCTACACCGCTATCTGTATGAACATGGAAATATCTACACCGCTATCTGTATGAACATGGAAATATCTACACCGCTATCTGTATGAACATGGAAATATCTTCACCGCTATCTGTACGAACATGGATATATCTACAGAGCCATCTGGATGAACATGGAAATATCTACAACCCCATCTGTATAAACATGGAAATATCTACACCGCTACCTGTATAAACACGGAAATAGCACCGCTATCTGTATGAACCTGGAAATGTCTACACCACTATCTGAATGAACATGGAAATATCTACACCGCTACCTGTATAAACATGGAAATATCAGCACCGCTATCTGTATGAACATGGAAATATCTGCACCGCTATCTGTATGAACATGGAAATATCTACACCGCTATCTGGATAAACATGGAAATTTCTACACCGCTACCTGTATAAACATGGAAATATCAGCACCGCTATCTGTAGGAACATGGAGATATCTACACCGCCATCTGTATGAACATGGATATATCTACACAGCCATCTGGAGGAACATGGAAATATCTACAACGCTATCTGTACAAACATGGAAATATCTACACCGCTATCTGTATGAACATGGAAATAGCTACACCACTATCTGTATGAACATGGAAATATCTACACCACTATCTGAATGAACATGGAAATATCTACACCGCTATCTGTATGAACATGGATATATCTACACAGCCATCTGGATGAACATGGAAATATCTACACCGCTATCTGTATGAACATGGAAATATCTACACCGCTATCTGTGTAAACATACATACATCTTCACTGCTATCTGTATAAACATGGAAATATCTACACCGCTATCTGTATGAACATGGAAATATCTGCACCGCTATCTGTATGAACATGGAAATATCTACACCGCTATCTGTTTGAACATGGAAATATCTACACGGCTATCTGCATGAAAATGTAAATATCTACACTGCTATCTGCATATACATGGAAATATCTACACAGCTATCTCTTTACACATGGAAATAACTACACCACTATCTGTATGAACATGGAAATATCTACACCGCCATCTGTATGAACATGGAAATATCTGCACCGCCATCTGTATGAACATGTAAATATCTACACCGCCATCTGTATTAAGATGGAGATATCTACACCGCTATCTGAATAAACATGGAAATATCTACACCGCTATCTGTACGAACATGGAAATATCTAAACCGCTATCTGCATGAAAATAGAAATATCTACACAGCTATCTGCATATACATGGAAATATCTACAAAGCTATCTCTTTACACATGGAAATAACTACACCGCTATCTCTATAAACACGGAAATATCTACACCGCCATCTGTATGAACATGGAAATATCTGCACCGCTATCAGTATGAACATGGATATATCTACACAGCCATCTGGATGAACATGGAAATATCTACACCGCTATCTGTTTGAACATGGAAATATCTACACCGCTATCTGTGTAAACATGCATACATCTTCACCGCTATCTCTATAAACATGGAAATATCCACACTGCTATCTGTATGAACATGGAAATATCTACACAGCTATCTGTTTGAACATGGAAATATCTACACCGCTATCTGCATGAAAATGGAAATATCTACAAGGCTATCTGCATATACATGGAAACATCTACACAGCTATCTCTTTACACATGGAAATAACTACACCGCTAAATCTATAAACATGGAAATACCTACACCGCCATCTGTATGAACATGGAAATATCTGCACCACCATCTGTATGAACATATAAATATCTACACCGCCATCTGTATTAAGAAGGAAATATCTAAACCGCTATCTGTATGAACATTGAAATATCTACACCGCTATCTGTATGAACATGGAAATATCTACACCGCTATCTGTATGAACATGGAAATATCTACAACGCTATCTGTATGAACATGGAAATATCTACACCGCTATCTGAACGAACATGGAAATATCTAAACCGCTATTTGCATGAAAATATAAATATCTACACAGCTATCTGCATATACATGGAAATATCTACAAAGCTATCTCTTTACACATGGAAATAACTACACTGCTATCTCTATAAACACGGAAATATCTACACTGCCATCTGTATGAACATGGAAATATCTGCACCACCATCTGTATAAACATAAAAATATCTACACCGCCATCTGTATTTAGATGGAGATATCTGCACCGCTATCTGTATAAACATGGAAATATCTACACCGCTATCTGTATAAACATGGAAATACCTACACCGCTATCTGTATAAACATGGAAATATCAACACCGCTATCTGTATGAACATGGAAATAGATACACTGCTATCTGTATGAACATGGACATATCTACACCACTATCTGTAGGAACATGGAAATATCTACACCGCTATCAGCATGAACATGGATATATCTACACAGCCATCTGGATGAACATGGAAGTATCTACACCGCTATCTGCATGAACATGGAAATATCTACACTGCTATCTGTGTAAACATGCATACATCTTCACCGCAATCTGTATAAGCATGGAAATATCAACACCGCTATCTGTATGAACGTGGAAATATCTACACCGCTCTCTGTATGAACATGGAAATAGCTACACCGCTACCTGTATAAACATGGAAATATCAGCACCGCTATCTGTATGAACATGGAAATATCTACACCGCTATCTGTATGAACATGGAAATATCTACACTGCTATCTGTATGAACATGGAAATATCTACACCGCTATCAGTATGAACATGGATATATCTACACAGCCCTCTGGATGAACATGGAAATATCCACACCGATATCTGTATGAACATGGAAATATCTACACCGCTATCTGTATGAACTTGGATATATCTACACAGCCATCTGGATGAACATGGAAATATCTACACCGCTATCTGTGTAAACATGCATACTTCTTCACCGCTATCTGTATAAACATGGAAATATATACACTGCTATCTGTATGAACATGGAAATATCTGCACCGCTATCTGTATGAACATGGAAATATCTACACCGCTATCTGTATGAACATGGAAATATCTACACCGCTATCTGTATGAACATGGAAATATCTACACCGCTATCTGCATGAACATGGAAATATCTACAAAGCTATCTGAATGAACATGGAAATATCTACACCGCTATCTGTTTGAACATGTAAATATCTACACCGCTATCTGCATGAAAATGGAAATATCTACAAAGTTATCTGCATATACATGGAAATATCTACACAGCTATCTCTTTACACATGGAAATAACTACACCGCTATATCTATAAACATGGAAATATCTACACCACCATCTGTATGAACATGGAAATACCTGCACCGCCATCTGTTTGAACATATAAATATCTACACCGCCATCTGTATTAAGAAGGAATTATCTAAACCGCTATCTGTATAAAGATGGAAATATCAGCACCGCTCTCTGTATGAACATGGAAATATCTAAACCGCTATCTGTATGAACATGGAAATATCTACACTGCTATCTGTATGAACATGGAAATAGCTACCCCGTTATGTGTATGAAAATGGGAATAGCTACACCGCTATCTGTATGAACATGGAAATATCTGCACCGATATCTGTATGAACATGGATATATCTACACAGCCATCTGGATGAACATGGAAATAGCTACACCGCTATCTGTATGAACATGGAAATATCTACACCGCTATCTGTATGAACAAGGAAATATCTTCACCGCCATCTGTACGAACATGGATATATCTACAGAGCCATCTGGATGAACATGGAAATATCTACACCACCATCTGTATGAACATATAAATATCTACACCGCCATCTGTATTAAGATGGAGATACCTACACCGCTATCTGTATAAACCTGAAAATATCTACACCGCTATCTATATAAACATGGAAATATCTACACCGCTATCTGGATAAACATGGAAATTTCTACACCGCTACCTGTATAAACATGGAAATATCAGCACCGCCATCTGTAGGAACATGGAGATATCTACACCGCCATTTGTATGAACATGGATATATCTACACAGCCATCTGGAGGAACATGGAAATATCTACAACGCTATCAGTACGAACATGGAAATATCTACACCGCTATCTGTATGAACATGGAAATAGCTACACCACTATCTGTATGAACATGGAAATATCTACACCACTATCTGAATGAACATGGAAATATCTACACCGCTATCTGTATGAACATGGATATATCTACACAGCCATCTGGATGAACATGGAAATATCTACACCGCTATCTGTATGAACATGGAAATATCTACACCGCTATCTGTGTAAACATACATACATCTTCACAGCTATCGGTATAAAAATGGAAATATCTACACCGCTATCTGTATGAACATGGAAATAACTGCACCGCTATCTGTATGAACATGGAAATATCTACACCGCTATCTGTTTGAACATGGAAATATCTACACGGCTACCTGCATGAAAATGGAAATATCTACACTGCTATCTGCATATACATGGAAATATCTACAAAGCTATCTCTTTACACATGGAAATAACTACACCGCTATCTGTATGAACATGGAAATATCTACACCGCCATCTGTATGAACATGGAAATATCTGCACCGCCATCTGTATGAACATATAAATATCTACACCGCCATCTGTATTAAGATGGAGATATCTACACCGCTATCTGTATAAACATGGAAATATCTACACCGCTATCTGTATAAACATGGAAATATCTACACCGCTATCTGTATAAACATGGAAATATCTACACCGCTACCTGTATAAACATGGAAATATCAGCACCGCTATCTGTATGAACATGGAAATATCTACACCGCTATCTGTATGAACATGGAAATATCTACACCGCCATCTGTATGAACATGGAAATATCTGCACCGCCATCTGTATGAACATATAAATATCTACACCGCCATCTGTATTAAGATGGAGATATCTACAACGCTATCTGAATAAACATGGAAATATCTACACCGCTATCTGTATAAACATGGAAATATCAGCACCGCTATCTGTATGAACATGGAAATATCAGCCCCTCTATCTGTATGAACATGGAGATATCTACACCGCCATCTGTATGAACACGGATATATCTACACAGCCATCTGGATGAACATGGAAATATCTACACCGCTATCTGTATGAACATGGAAATAGCTACACCGCTATCTGTATGAACATGGAAATATCTACATCACTATCTGTATGAACATGGAAATATCTACACCGCTATCTGTATGAACATGGAAATATCTTCACCGCCATCTGTACGAACATGGATATATCTACAGAGCCATCTGGATGAACATGGAAATATCTACAACCCCATCTGTATAAACATGGAAATATCTACACCGCTACCTGTATAAACACGGAAATATCAGCACCGCTATCTGTATGAACCTGGAAATGTCTACACCACTATCTGAATGAACATGGAAATATCTACACCGCTATCTGATTGAACATGTAAATATCTACACCGCTATCTGCATGAAAATGGAAATATCTACAAAGCTATCTGCATATACATGGAAACATCTACACAGCTATCTCTTTACACATGGAAATAACTACACCGCTAAATCTATAAACATGGAAATACCTACACCGCCATCTGTATGAACATGGAAATATCTGCACCACAATCTGTATGAACATATAAATATCTACACCGCCATCTGTATTAAGAAGGAAATATCTAAACCGCTATCTGTATGAACATTGAAATATCTACACCGCTATCTGTATGAACATGGAAATATCTACACCGCTATCTGTGTAAACATGCATATATCTTCACCGCTATCTGTATAAACATGGAAATATCTACAACGCTATCTGTATGAACATGGAAATACCTACACCGCTATCTGTACGAACATGGAAATATCTAAACCGCTATCTGCATGAAAATATAAATATCTACACAGCTATCTGCATATACATGGAAATATCTACAAAGCTATCTCTTTACACATGGAAATAACTACACCGCTATCTCTATAAACACGGAAATATCTACACTGCCATCTGTATGAACATGGAAATATCTGCACCACCATCTGTATAAACATATAAATATCTACACCGCCATCTGTATTTAGATGGAGATATCTACACCGCTATCTGTATAAACATGGAAATATCTACACCGCTATCTGTATAAACATGGAAATATCTACACCGCTATCTGTATAAACATGGAAATATCAACACCGCTATCTGTATGAACATGGAAATAGATACACTGCTATCTGTATGAATATGGACATATCTACACCGCTATCTGTAGGAACATGGAAATATCTACACGGCTACCTGCATGAAAATGGAAATATCTACACTGCTATCTGCATATACATGGAAATATCTACAAAGCTATCTCTTTACACATGGAAATAACTACACCGCTATCTGTATGAACATGGAAATATCTACACCGCCATCTGTATGAACATGGAAATATCTGCACCGCCATCTGTATGAACATATAAATATCTACACCGCCATCTGTATTAAGATGGAGATATCTACACCGCTATCTGTATAAACATGGAAATATCTACACCGCTAGCTGTATAAACATGGAAATATCTACACCGCTATCTGTATAAACATGGAAATATCTACACCGCTACCTGTATAAACATGGAAATATCAGCACCGCTATCTGTATGAACATGGAAATATCTACACCGCTATCTGTATGAACATGGAAATATCTACACCGCCATCTGTATGAACATGGAAATATCTGCACCGCCATCTGTATGAACATATAAATATCTACACCACCATCTGTATTAAGATGGAGATATCTACACCGCTATCTGAATAAACATGGAAATATCTACACCGCTATCTGTATAAACATGGAAATATCAGCACCGCTATCTGTATGAACATGGAAATATCAGCCCCTCTATCTGTATGAACATGGAGATATCTACACCGCCATCTGTATGAACACGGATATATCTACACAGCCATCTGGATGAACATGGAAATATCTACACCGCTATCTGTATGAACATGGAAATAGCTACACCGCTATCTGTATGAACATGGAAATATCTACACCGCTATCTGTATGAACATGGAAATATCTACACCGCTATCTGTATGAACATGGAAATATCTTCACCGCCATCTGTACGAACATGGATATATCTACAGAGCCATCTGGATGAACATGGAAATATCTACAACCCCATCTGTATAAACATGGAAATATCTACACCGCTATCTGTATAAACATGGAAATATCTACACCGCTATCTGTATAAACATGGAAATATATACACCGCTACCTGTATAAACATGGAAATATCAGCACCGCTATCTGTATGAACATGGAAATATCTACACCGCCATCTGTATGAACATGGAAATATCTACACCGCCATCTGTATGAACATGGAAATATCTGCACCGCCATCAGTATGAACATATAAATATCTACACCGCCATCTGTATTAAGATGGAGATACCTACACCGCTATCTGAATAAACATGGAAATATCTACACCGCTATCTGTATAAACATGGAAATATCAGCACCGCTATCTGTATGAACATGGAAATATCAGCCCCTCTATCTGTATGAACATGGAGATATCTACACCGCCATCTGTATGAACACGGATATATCTACACAGCCCTCTGGATGAACATGGAAATATCTACACCGCTATCTGTAGGAACATGGAAAAAGCTACACCGCTATCTGTATGAACATGGAAATATCTACACCGCTATCTGTATGAACATGGAAATATCTACACCGCTATCTGTATGAACATGGAAATATCTACAACCCCATCTGTATAAACATGGAAATATCTACACCGCTACCTGTATAAACACGGAAATAGCACCGCTATCTGTATGAACCTGGAAATGTCTACACCACTATCTGAATGAACATGGAAATATCTACACCGCTACCTGTATAAACATGGAAATATCAGCACCGCTATCTGTATGAACATGGAAATATCTGCACCGCTATCTGTATGAACATGGAAATATCTACACCACTATCTGGATAAACATGGAAATTTCTACACCGCTACCTGTATAAACATGGAAATATCAGCACCGCTATCTGTAGGAACATGGAGATATCTACACCGCCATCTGTATGAACATGGATATATCTACACAGCCATCTGGAGGAACATGGAAATATCTACAACGCTATCTGTACAAACATGGAAATATCTACACCGCTATCTGTATGAACATGGAAATAGCTACACCACTATCTGTATGAACATGGAAATATCTACACCACTATCTGAATGAACATGGAAATATCTACACCGCTATCTGTATGAACATGGATATATCTACACAGCCATCTGGATGAACATGGAAATATCTACACCGCTATCTGTATGAACATGGAAATATCTACACCGCTATCTGTGTAAACATACATACATCTTCACTGCTATCTGTATAAACATGGAAATATCTACACCGCTATCTGTATGAACATGGAAATATCTGCACCGCTATCTGTATGAACATGGAAATATCTACACCGCTATCTGTTTGAACATGGAAATATCTACACGGCTATATGCATGAAAATGTAAATATCTACACTGCTATCTGCATATACATGGAAATATCTACACAGCTATCTCTTTACACATGGAAATAACTACACCGCTATCTGTATGAACATGGAAATATCTACACCGCCATCTGTATGAACATGGAAATATCTGCACCGCCATCTGTATGAACATATAAATATCTACACCGCCATCTGTATTAAGATGGAGATATCTACACCGCTATCTGTATGAACATGGAAATATCTACACCGCTATTTGTATAAACATGGAAATATCTACACCGCTATCTGTATAAAAATGGAAATATATACACCGCTACCTGTATAAACATGGAAATATCAGCACCGCTATCTGTATAAACATGGAAATATCTACACCGCTATCTGTATGAACATGGAAATATCTACACCGCCATCTGTATGAACATGGAAATATCTGCACCGCCATCTGTATGAACATATAAATATCTACACCGCCATCGGTATTAAGATGGAGATATTTACACCGCTATCTGAATAAACATGGAAATATCTACACCGCTATCTGTATAAACATGGAAATATCAGCACCGCTATCTGTATGAACATGGAAATATCAGCCCCTCTATCTGTATGAACATGGAGATATCTACACCGCCATCTGTATGAACACGGATATATCTACACAGCCCTCTGGATGAACATGGAAATATCTACACCGCTATCTGTAGGAACATGGAAAAAGCTACACCGCTATCTGTATGAACATGGAAATATCTACACCGCTATCTGTATGAACATGGAAATATCTACACCGCTATCTGTATGAACATGGAAATATCTTCACCGCCATCTGTACGAACATGGATATATCTACAGAGCCATCTGGATGAACATGGAAATATCTACAACCCCATCTGTATAAACATGGAAATATCTACACCGCTACCTGTATAAACACGGAAATAGCACCGCTATCTGTATGATCCTGGAAATGTCTACACCACTATCTGAATGAACATGGAAATATCTACACCGCTACCTGTATAAACATGGAAATATCAGCACCGCTATCTGTATGAACATGGAAATATCTGCACCGCTATCTGTATGAACATGGAAATATCTACACTGCTATCTGTATGAACATGGAAATATCTACACCGCTATCCGTATGAACATGGATATATCTACACAGCCCTCTGGATGAACATGGAAATATCCACACCGATATCTGTGTAAACATGCATACACCTTCACCGCTATCTGTATAAACATGGAAATATCTACACCGCTATCTGTATGAACATGGAAATATCTACACCGCTATCTGTTTGAAGATGGAAATACATACACCGCTATCTGCTTGAAAATGGAAATATCTACACAGCTATCTGCATATTCATGGAAATACCTACACAGCTATCTCTTTACACATTTAAATAACTACACCGCTATCTGTATGAACATGGAAATATCTACACCGCCATCTGTATGAACATGGAAATATCTGCACCGCCATCTGTATGAACATGTAAATATCTACACCGCCATCTGTATTAAGATGGAGATATCTACACCGCTATCTGAATAAACATGGAAATATCTACACCGCTATCTGTACGAACATGGAAATATCTAAACGGCTATCTGCATGAAAATAGAAATATCTACACAGCTATCTGCATATACATGGAAATATCTACAAAGCTATCTCTTTACACATGGAAATAACTACACCGCTATCTCTATAAACACGGAAATATCTACACCGCCATCTGTATGAACATGGAAATATCTGCACCGCTATCAGTATGAACATGGATATATCTACACAGCCCTCTGGATGAACATGGAAATATCCACACCGATATCTGTGTAAACATGCATACATCTTCACCGATATCTGTATAAACATGGAAATATCTACACCGCTATCTGTATGAACATGGAAATATCTACACCGCTATCTGTTTGAAGATGGAAATACATACACCGCTATCTGCTTGAAAATGGAAATACCTACACAGCTATCTGCATATACATGGAAATATCTACACAGCTATCTCTTTACACATGGAAATAACTACACCGCTATCTGTATGAACATGGAAATATCTACACCGCCATCTGTATGAACATGGAAATATCTGCACCGCCATCTGTATAAACATATAAATATCTACACCGCCATCTGTATTATGATGGAGATATCTACACGGCTATCTGTATAAACTTGGAAATATCTACACCGCTATCTGTATAAACATGGAAATACCTACACCGCTATCTGTATGAACATGGAAATATCAGCCCCTCTATCTCTATGAACATGGAAGTATCTACACCGCTATCTCTATGAACATGGAAATATCTACACCGCTATCTGTTTGAACATGGAAATATCTATACCGCTATCTGCATGAAAATGGAAATACATACACAGCTATCTGCATATACATGGAAATATCTACACAGCTATCTCTTTACACATGGAAATAACTACACCGCTATCTGTATGAACATGGAAATATCTTCACCGCCATCTGTAGGAACATGGATATATCTACACAGCCATCTGGATGAACATGGAAATATCTACACCGCTATCTGTTTGAACATGGAAATATCTACACCGCTATCTGTGTAAACATGCATACATCTTCACCGCTATCTCTATAAACATGGAAATATCTACACTGCTATCTGTATGAACATGGAAATATCTACACCGCTATCTGTTTGAACATGGAAATATCTACACCGCTATCTGCATGAAAATGGAAATATCTACAAAGCTATCTGCATATACATGGAAACATCTACACAGCTATCTCTTTACACATGGAAATAACTACACCGCTAAATCTATAAACATGGAAATACCTACACCGCCATCTGTATGAACATGGAAATATCTGCACCACCATCTGTATGAACATATAAATATCTACACCGCCATCTGTATTAAGAAGGAAATATCTAAACCGCTATCTGTATGAACATTGAAATATCTACACCGCTATCTGTATGAACATGGAAATATCTACACCGCTATCTGTGTAAACATGGAAATATCTACACCGCTACCTGTATAAACATGGAAATATCAGCACCGCTATCTGTAGGAACATGGAGATATCTACACCGCCAGCAGTATGAACATGGATATATCTACACAGCCATCTGGATGAACATGGAAATATCTACACCGCTATCTGTATGAACATGGAAATATCTACACCGCTATCTGTATGAACATGGAAATAGCTACACCACTATCTGTATGAACATGGAAATATCTACACCAGTATCTGAATGAACATGGAAATATCTACACAGCTATCTGTATGGACAAGGAAATATCTTCACCGCCATCTGTAAGAACATGGATATATCTACAGAGCCATCTGGATGAACATGGAAATATCTACACCGCCATCTGTATGAACATATAAATATCTACACCGCCTTCTGTATTAAGATGGAGATATCTACACCGCTATCTGTATAAACCTGAAAATATCTACACCGCTATCTATATAAACATGGAAATATCTACACCGCTATCCGGATAAACATGGAAATTTCTACACCGCTACCTGTATAAACATGGAAATATCAGCACCGCTATCTGTAGGAACATGGAGATATCTACAACGCCATCTGTATGAACATGGATATATCTACACAGCCATCTGGAGGAACATGGAAATATCTACAACGCTATCTGTACAAACATGGAAATATCTACACCGCTATCTGTATGAACATGGAAATAGCTACACCACTATCTGTATGAACATGGAAATATCTACACCAGTATCTGAATGAACATGGAAATATCTACACCGCTATCTGTATGAACATGGATATATCTACACAGCCATCTGGATGAACATGGAAATATCTACACCGCTATCTGTATGAACATGGAAATATCTACACCGCTATCTGTATGAACTTGGATATATCTACACAGCCATCTGGATGAACATGGAAATATCTACACCGCTATCTGTGTAAACATGCATACTTCTTCACCGCTATCTGTATAAACATGGAAATATATACACTGCTATCTGTATGAACATGGAAATATCTGCACCGCTATCTGTATGAACATGGAAATATCTACACCGCTATCTGTTTGAACATGGAAATATCTACACCGCTATCTGCATGAAAATGGAAATATCTACACTGCTATCTGCATATACATGGAAATATCTACACAGCTATCTCTTTACACATGGAAATAACTACAGCGCTATCTGTATGAACATGGAAATATCTACACCGCCATCTGTATGAACATGGAAATATCTGCACAGCCATCTGTATGAACATATAAATATCTACACCGCCATCTGTATTAAGATGGAGATATCTACACCGCTATCTGTATAAACATGGAAATATCTACACCGCTATCTGTATAAACATGGAAATATCTACACCGCTATCTGTATAAACATGGAAATATCTACACCGCTACCTGTATAAACATGGAAATATCAGCACCGCTATCTGTATGAACATGGAAATATCTACACCGCTATCTGTATTAAGATGGAGATATCTACACCGCTATCTGCATAAACCTGAAAATATCTACACCGCTATCTATATAAACATGGAAATATCTACACCGCTATCTGGATAAACATGGAAATATCTACACCGCTATCTGTACGAACATGGAAATATCTAAACGGCTATCTGCATGAAAATAGAAATATCTACACAGCTATCTGCATATACATGGAAATATCTACAAAGCTTTCTCTTTACACATGGAAATAACTACACCGCTATCTCTATAAACACGGAAATATCTACACCGCCATCTGTATGAACATGGAAATATCTGCACCGCTATCAGTATGAACATGGATATATCTACACAGCCCTCTGGATGAACATGGAAATATCCACACCGATATCTGTGTAAACATGCATACATCTTCACCGCTATCTGTATAAACATGGAAATATCTACACCGCTATCTGTATGAACATGGAAATATCTACACCGCTATCTGTTTGAAGATGGAAATACATACACCGCTATCTGCTTGAAAATGGAAATACCTACACAGCTATCTGCATATACATGGAAATATCTACACAGCTATCTCTTTACACATGGAAATAACTACACCGCTATCTGTATGAACATGGAAATATCTACACCGCCATCTGTATGAACATGGAAATATCTGCACCGCCATCTGTATAAACATATAAATATCTACACCGCCATCTGTATTATGATGGAGATATCTACACGGCTATCTGTGTAAACTTGGAAATATCTACACCGCTATCTGTATAAACATGGAAATACCTACACCGCTATCTGTATGAACATGGAAATATCAGCCCCTCTATCTCTATGAACATGGAAGTATCTACACCGCTATCTCTATGAACATGGAAATATCTACACCGCTATCTGTTTGAACATGGAAATATCTATACCGCTATCTGCATGAAAATGGAAATACATACACAGCTATCTGCATATACATGGAAATATCTACACAGCTATCTCTTTACACATGGAAATAACTACACCGCTATCTGTATGAACATGGAAATATCTTCACCGCCATCTGTAGGAACATGGATATATCTACACAGCCATCTGGATGAACATGGAAATATCTACACCGCTATTTGTTTGAACATGGAAATATCTACACCGCTATCTGTGTAAACATGCATACATCTTCACCGCTATCTCTATAAACATGGAAATATCTACACTGCTATCTGTATGAACATGGAAATATCTACACCGCTATCTGTTTGAACATGGAAATATCTACACCGCTATCTGCATGAAAATGGAAATATCTACAAAGCTATCGGCATATACATGGAAACATCTACACAGCTATCTCTTTACACATGGAAATAACTACACCGCTAAATCTATAAACATGGAAATACCTACACCGCCATCTGTATGAACATGGAAATATCTGCACCACCATCTGTATGAACATATAAATATCTACACCGCCATCTGTATTAAGAAGGAAATATCTAAACCGCTATCTGTATGAACATTGAAATATCTACACCGCTATCTGTATGAACATGGAAATATCTACACCGCTATCTGTGTAAACATGGAAATATCTACACCGCTACCTGTATAAACATGGAAATATCAGCACCGCTATCTGTAGGAACATGGAGATATCTACACCGCCAGCAGTATGAACATGGATATATCTACACAGCCATCTGGATGAACATGGAAATATCTACACCGCTATCTGTATGAACATGGAAATATCTACACCGCTATCTGTATGAACATGGAAATAGCTACACCACTATCTGTATGAACATGGAAATATCTACACCAGTATCTGAATGAACATGGAAATATCTACACAGCTATCTGTATGGACAAGGAAATATCTTCACCGCCATCTGTAAGAACATGGATATATCTACAGAGCCATCTGGATGAACATGGAAATATCTACACCGCCATCTGTATGAACATATAAATATCTACACCGCCTTCTGTATTAAGATGGAGATATCTACACCGCTATCTGTATAAACCTGAAAATATCTACACCGCTATCTATATAAACATGGAAATATCTACACCGCTATCCGGATAAACATGGAAATTTCTACACCGCTACCTGTATAAACATGGAAATATCAGCACCGCTATCTGTAGGAACATGGAGATATCTACACCGCCATCTGTATGAACATGGATATATCTACACAGCCATCTGGAGGAACATGGAAATATCTACAACGCTATCTGTACGAACATGGAAATATCTACACCGCTATCTGTATGAACATGGAAATAGCTACACCACTATCTGTATGAACATGGAAATATCTACACCAGTATCTGAATGAACTTGGAAATATCTACACCGCTATCTGTATGAACATGGATATATCTACACAGCCATCTGGATGAACATGGAAATATCTACACCGCTATCTGTATGAACATGGAAATATCTACACCGCTATCTGTATGAACTTGGATATATCTACACAGCCATCTGGATGAACATGGAAATATCTACACCGCTATCTGTGTAAACATGCATACTTCTTCACCGCTATCTGTATAAACATGGAAATATATACACTGCTATCTGTATGAACATGGAAATATCTGCACCGCTATCTGTATGAACATGGAAATATCTACACCGCTATCTGTTTGAACATGGAAATATCTACACCGCTATCTGCATATACATGGAAATATCTACACTGCTATCTGCATATACATGGAAATATCTACACAGCTATCTCTTTACACATGGAAATAACTACAGCGCTATCTGTATGAACATGGAAATATCTACACCGCCATCTGTATGAACATGGAAATATCTGCACAGCCATCTGTATGAACATATAAATATCTACACCGCCATCTGTATTAAGATGGAGATATCTACACCGCTATCTGTATAAACATGGAAATATCTACACCGCTATCTGTATAAACATGGAAATATCTACACCGCTATCTGTATAAACATGGAAATATCTACACCGCTACCTGTATAAACATGGAAATATCAGCACCGCTATCTGTATGAACATGGAAATATCTACACCGCTATCTGTATTAAGATGGAGATATCTACACCGCTATCTGCATAAACCTGAAAATATCTACACCGCTATCTATATAAACATGGAAATATCTACACCGCTATCTGGATAAACATGGAAATTTCTACACCGCTACCTGTATAAACATGGAAATATCAGCACCGCTATCTGTAGGAACATGGAGATATCTACACCGCCATCTGTATGAACATGGATATATCTACACAGCCATCTGGAGGAACATGGAAATATCTACAACGCTATCTGTACAAACATGGAAATATCTACACCGCTATCAGTATGAACATGGAAATAGCTACACCACTATCTGTATGAACATGGAAATATCTACACCACTATCTGAATGAACATGGAAATATCTACACCGCTATCTGTATGAACATGGATATATCTACACAGCCATCTGGATGAACATGGAAATATCTACAACGCTATCTGTATGAACATGGAAATATCTACACCGCTATCTGTGTAAACATACATACATCTTCACTGCTATCTGTATAAACATGGAAATATCTACACCGCTATCTGTATGAACATGGAAATATCTGCACCGCTATCTGTATGAACATGGAAATATCTACACCGCTATCTGTTTGAACATGGAAATATCTACACGGCTATCTGCATGAAAATGTAAATATCTACACTGCTATCTGCATATACATGGAAATATCTACACAGCTATCTCTTTACACATGGAAATAACTATACCGCTATCTGTATGAACATGGAAATATCTACACCGCCATCTGTATGAACATGGAAATATCTGCACCGCCATCTGTATGAACATATAAATATCTACACCGCCATCTGTATTAAGATGGAGATATCTACACCGCTATCTGTATGAACATGGAAATATCTACACCGCTATCTGTATAAACATGGAAATATCTACACCGCTACCTGTATAAACATGGAAATATCAGCACCGCTATCTGTATGAACATGGAAATATCTACACCGCTATCTGTATGAACATGGAAATATCTACACCGCCATCTGTATGAACATGGAAATATCTGCACCGACATCTGTATGAACATATAAATATCTACACCGCCATCTGTATTAAGATGGAGATACCTACACCGCTATCTGAATAAACATGGAAATATCTACACCGCTATCTGTATAAACATGGAAATATCAGCACCGCTATCTGTATGAACATGGAAATATCAGCCCCTCTATCTGTATGAACATGGAGATATCTACACCGCCATCTGTATGAACACGGATATATCTACACAGCCCTCTGGATGAACATGGAAATATCTACACCGCTATCTGTAGGAACATGGAAAAAGCTACACCGCTATCTGTATGAACATGGAAATATCTACACCGCTATCTGTATGAACATGGAAATATCTACACCGCTATCTGTATGAACTTGGAAATATCTTCACCGCCATCTGTACGAACATGGATATATCTACAGAGCCATCTGGATGAACATGGAAATATCTACAACCCCATCTGTATAAACATGGAAATATCTACACCGCTACCTGTATAAACACGGAAATAGCACCGCTATCTGTATGTACCTGGAAATGTCTACACCACTATCTGAATGAACATGGAAATATCTACACCGCTACCTGTATAAACATGGAAATATCAGCACCGCTATCTGTATGAACATGGAAATATCTGCACCGCTATCTGTATGAACATGGAAATATCTACAGCGCTATCTGGATAAACATGGAAATTTCTACACCGCTACCTGTATAAACATGGAAATATCAGCACCGCTATCTGTAGGAACATGGAGATATCTACACCGCCATCTGTATGAACATGGATATATCTACACAGCCATCTGGAGGAACATGGAAATATCTACAACGCTATCTGTACAAACATGGAAATATCTACACCGCTATCTGTATGAACATGGAAATAGCTACACCACTATCTGTATGAACATGGAAATATCTACACCACTATCTGAATGAACATGGAAATATCTACACCGCTATCTGTATGAACATGGATATATCTACACAGCCATCTGGATGAACATGGAAATATCTACACCGCTATCTGTATGAACATGGAAATATCTACACCGCTATCTGTGTAAACATACATACATCTTCACTGCTATCTGTATAAACATGGAAATATCTACACCGCTATCTGTATGAACATGGAAATATCTGCACCGCTATCTGTATGAACATGGAAATATCTACACCGCTATCTGTTTGAACATGGAAATATCTACACGGCTATCTGCATGAAAATGTAAATATCTACACTGCTATCTGCATATACATGGAAATATCTACACAGCTATCTCTTTAAACATGGAAATAACTACACCGCTATCTGTATGAACATGGAAATATCTTCACCGCCATCTGTACGAACATGGATATATCTACAGAGCCATCTGGATGAACATGGAAATATCTACAACCCCATCTGTATAAACATGGAAATATCTACACCGCTACCTGTATAAACACGGAAATAGCACCGCTATCTGTATGATCCTGGAAATGTCTACACCACTATCTGAATGAACATGGAAATATCTACACCGCTCCCTGTATAAACATGGAAATATCAGCACCGCTATCTGTATGAACATGGAAATATCTGCACCACTATCTGTATGAACATGGAAATATCTACACTGCTATCTGTATGAACATGGAAATATCTACACCGCTATCTGTATGAACATGGATATATCTACACAGCCCTCTGGATGAACATGGAAATATCCACACCGATATCTGTGTAAACATGCATACACCTTCACCGCTATCTGTATAAACATGGAAATATCTACACCGCTATCTGTATGAACATGGAAATATCTACACCGCTATCTGTTTGAAGATGGAAATACATACACCGCTATCTGCTTGAAAATGGAAATATCTACCCAGCTATCTGCATATTCATGGAAATACCTACACAGCTATCTCTTTACACATGGAAATAACTACACCGCTATCTGTATGAACATGGAAATATCTACACCGCCATCTGTATGAACATGGAAATATCTGCACCGCCATCTGTAGGAACATGTAAATATCTACACCGCCATCTGTATTAAGATGGAGATATCTACACCGCTATCTGAATAAACATGGAAATATCTACACCGCTATCTGTACGAACATGGAAATATCTAAACGGCTATCTGCATGAAAATAGAAATATCTACACAGCTATCTGCATATACATGGAAATATCTACAAAGCTATCTCTTTACACGTGGAAATAACTACACCGCTATCTCTATAAACACGGAAATATCTACACCGCCATCTGTATGAACGTGGAAATATCTGCACCGCTATCAGTATGAACATGGATATATCTACACAGCCCTCTGGATGAACATGGAAATATCCACACCGATATCTGTGTAAACATGCATACATCTTCACCGCTATCTGTATAAACATGGAAATATCTACACCGCTATCTGTATGAACATGGAAATATCTACACCGCTATCTGTTTGAAGATGGAAATACATACACCGCTATCTGCTTGAAAATGGAAATACCTACACAGCTATCTGCATATACTTGGAAATATCTACACAGCTATCTCTTTACACATGGAAATAACTACACCGCTATCTGTATGAACATGGAAATATCTACACCGCCATCTGTATGAACATGGAAATATCTGCACCGCCATCTGTATAAACATATAAATATCTACACCGCCATCTGTATTATGATGGAGATATCTACACGGCTATCTGTATAAACTTGGAAATATCTACACCGCTATCTGTATAAACATGGAAATACCTACACCGCTATCTGTATAAACATGGAAATATCAGCACCGCTCTCTGTATGAACATGGAAATATCAGCCCCTCTATCTCTATGAACATGGAAGTATCTACACCGCTATCTCTATGAACATGGAAATATCTACACCGCTATCTGTTTGAACATGGAAATATCTATACCGCTATCTGCATGAAAATGGAAATACATACACAGCTATCTGCATATACATGGAAATATCTACACAGCTATCTCTTTACACATGGAAATAACTACACCGCTATCTGTATGAACATGGAAATATCTTCACAGCCATCTGTAGGAACATGGATATATCTACACAGCCATCTGGATGAACATGGAAATATCTACACCGCTATCTGTTTGAACATGGAAATATCTACACCGCTATCTGTGTAAACATGCATACATCTTCACCGCTATCTCTATAAACATGGAAATATCTACACTGCTATCTGTATGAACATGGAAATATCTACACCGCTATCTGTTTGAACATGGAAATATCTACACCGCTATCTGCATGAAAATGGAAATATCTACAAAGCTATCTGCATATACATGGAAACATCTACACAGCTATCTCTTTACACATGGAAATAACTACACCGCTAAATCTATAAACATGGAAATACCTACACCGCCATCTGTATGAACATGGAAATATCTGCACCACCATCTGTATGAACATATAAATATCTACACCGCCATCTGTATTAAGAATAAAATATCTAAACCGCTATCTGTATGAACATTGAAATATCTACACCGCTATCTGTATGAACATGGAAATATCTACACCGCTATCTGTGTAAACATGCATATATCTTCACCGCTATCTGTATAAACATGGAAATATCTACAACGCTATCTGTATGAACATGGAAATATCTACACCGCTATCTGTATGAACATGGAAATATCTAAACCGCTATCTGTATGGACAAGGAAATATCTTCACCGCCATCTGTAAGAACATGGATATATCTACAGAGCCATCTGGATGAACATGGAAATATCTACACCGCCATCTGTATGAACATATAAATATCTACACCGCCTTCTGTATTAAGATGGAGATATCTACACCGCTATCTGTATAAACCTGAAAATATCTACACCGCTATCTATATAAACATGGAAATATCTACACCGCTATCCGGATAAACATGGAAATTTCTACACCGCTACCTGTATAAACATGGAAATATCATCACCGCTATCTGTAGGAACATGGAGATATCTACAACGCCATCTGTATGAACATGGATATATCTACACAGCCATCTGGAGGAACATGGAAATATCTACAACGCTATCTGTACGAACATGGAAATATCTACACCGCTATCTGTATGAACATGGAAATAGCTACACCACTATCTGTATGAACACGGAAATATCTACACCAGTATCTGAATGAACATGGAAATACCTACACCGATATCTGTATGAACATGGATATATCTACACAGCCATCTGGATGAACATGGAAATATCTACACCGCTATCTGTATGAACATGGAAATATCTACACCGCTATCTGTGTAAACATACATACATCTTCACCGCTATCTGTATGAACATGGAAATATCTACACCGCTATCTGTATGAACATGGAAATATCTGCACCGCTATCTGTATGAACATGGAAATATCTACACCGCTATCTGTTTGAACATGGAAATATCTACACGGCTATCTGCATGAAAATGGAAATATCTACACTGCTATCTGCATATACATGGAAATATCTACACAGCTATCTCTTTACACATGGAAATAACTACACCGCTATCTGTATGAACATGGAAATATCTACACCGCCATCTGTATGAACATGGAAATATCTGCACCGCCATCTGTATGAACATATAAATATCTACACCGCCATCTGTATTAAGATGGAGATATCTACACCGCTATCTGTATAAACATGGAAATATCTACACCGCTATCTGTATAAACATGGAAATATCTACACCGCTATCTGTATAAACATGGAAATATCTACACCGCTACCTGTATAAACATTTAAATATCAGCACCGCTATCTGTATGAACATGGAGATATCTACACAGCTATCTGTATGAACATGGAAATATCTACACCGCCATCTGTATGAACATGGAAATATCTGCACCGCCATCTGTATGAACATATAAATATCTACACCGCTATCTGTATTAAGATGGAGATATCTACACCGCTATCTGAATAAACATGGAAATATCTACACCGCTATCTGTATAAACATGGAAATATCAGCACCGCTATCTGTATGAACATGGAAATATCAGCACCGCTATCTGTATGAACATGGAAATATCAGCCCCTCTATCTGTAAGAACATGGAGATATCTACACCGCCATCTGTATGAACACGGATATATCTACACAGCCATCTGGATGAACATGGAAATATCTACACCGCTATCTGTATGAACATGGAAATAGCTACACCGCTATCTGTATAAACATGGAAATATCTACACCGCTATCTGTATGAACATGGAAATATCTACACCGCTATCTGTATGAACATGGAAATATCTTCACCGCCACCTGTATGAACATGGATATATCTACAGAGCCATCTGGATGAACATGGAAATATCTACAACCCCATCTGTATAAACATGGAAATATCTACACCGCTACCTGTATAAACACGGAAATATCTGCACCGCTATCTGTATGAACCTGGAAATGTCTACACCGCTATCTGAATGAACATGGAAATATCTATACCTCTATCTGATTGAACATGTAAATATCTACACCGCTATCTGCATGAAAATGGAAATATCTACAAAGCTATCTGCATATACATGGAAATATATACACAGCTATCTCTTTACACATGGAAATAACTACACCGCTATCTCTATAAACATGGAAATATCTACACCGCCATCTGTATGAACATGGAAATATCTGCACCGCCATCTGTATGAACATATAAATATCTACACGGCCATCTGTATTAAGAAGGAAATATCTAAACCGCTATCTGTATAAACATGGAAATATCTACACCGCTGCCTGTATAAACATGGAAATATCTGCACCGCTCTCTGTATGAAAATGGAGATATCTACACCTCTATCTGTATGAACATGGAAATATCTACACTGCTATCTGTATGAACATGGAAATAGCTACACCGTTATCTGTATGAACATGGAAATAGCTACACCGCTATCTGTATGAACATGGAAATATCTACACCGCTATCTGAATGAACATGGATATATCTACACAGCCATCTGGATGAACATGGAAATATCTACACCGCTATCTGTATGAACATGGAAATATCTACACCGCTATCTGTATGAACTTGGATATATCTACACAGCCATCTGGATGAACATGGAAATATCTACACCGCTATCTGTGTAAACATGCATACTTCTTCACCGCTATCTGTATAAACATGGAAATATATACACTGCTATCTGTATGAACATGGAAATATCTGCACCGCTATCTGTATGAACATGGAAATATCTACACCGCTATCTGTTTGAACATGGAAATATCTACACCGCTATCTGCATGAAAATGGAAATATCTACACTGCTATCTGCATATACATGGAAATATCTACACAGCTATTTCTTTACACATGGAAATAACTACAGCGCTATCTGTATGAACATGGAAATATCTACACCGCCATCTGTATGAACATGGAAATATCTGCACAGCCATCTGTATGAACATATAAATATCTACACCGCCATCTGTATTAAGATGGAGATATCTACACCGCTGTCTGTATAAACATGGAAATATCTACACCGCTATCTGTATAAACATGGAAATATCTACACCGCTATCTGTATAAACATGGAAATATCTACACCGCTACCTGTATAAACATGGAAATATCAGCACCGCTATCTGTATGAACATGGAAATATCTACACCGCTATCTGTATGAACATGGAAATATCTACACCGCTATCTGTATGAACATGGAAATATCTACACCGCTATCTGTATGAACATGGAAATATCTACAAAGCTATCTGAATGAACATGGAAATATCTACACCGCTATCTGTTTGAACATTTAAATATCTACACCGCTATCTGCATGAAAATGGAAATATCTACAAAGCTATCTGCATATACATGGAAATATCTACACAGCTATCCCTTTAGACATGGAAATAACTACACCACTATATCTATAAACATGGAAATATCTACACCACCATCTGTATGAACATGGAAATATCTGCACCGCCATCTGTTTGAACATATAAATATCTACACCGCCATCTGTAATAAGAAGGAAATATCTAAACCGCTATCTGTATAAAGATGGAAATATCAGCACCGCTCTCTGTATGAACATGGAAATATCTAATCCGCTATCTGTATGAACATGGAAATATCTACACTGCTATCTGTATGAACATGGAAATAGCTACCCCGTTATGTGTATGAAAATGGAAATAGCTACACCTCTATCTGTATGAACATGGAAATATCTACACCGATATCTGTATGAACATGGATATATCTACACAGCCATCTGGATGAACATGGAAATAGCTACACCGCTATCTGTATGAACATGGAAATATCTACACCGCTATCTGTATGAACAAGGAAATATCTTCACCGCCATCTGTACGAACATGGATATATCTACAGAGCCATCTGGATGAACATGGATATATCTACACCGCCATCTGTATGAACATATAAATATCTACACCGCCATCTGTATTAAGATGGAGATATCTACACCGCTATCTGTATAAACCTGAAAATATCTACACCGCTATCTATATAAACATGGAAATATCTACACCGCTATCTGGATAAACATGGAAATTTCTACACCGCTACCTGTATAAACATGGAAATATCAGCACCGCTATCTGTAGGAACATGGAGATATCTACACCGCCATCTGTATGAACATGGATATATCTACACAGCCATCTGGAGGAACATGGAAATATCTACAACGCTATCTGTACAAACATGGAAATATCTACACCACTATCTGTATGAACATGGAAATATCTACACCACTATCTGAATGAACATGGAAATATCTACACCGCTATCTGTATGAACATGGATATATCTACACAGCCATCTGGATGAACATGGAAATATCTACACCGCTATCTGTATGAACATGGAAATATCTACACCGCTATCTGTGTAAACATACATACATCTTCACTGCTATCTGTATAAACATGGAAATATCTACACCGCTATCTGTATGAACATGGAAATATCTGCACCGCTATCTGTATGAACATGGAAATATCTACACCGCTATCTGTTTGAACATGGAAATATCTACACGGCTATCTGCATGAAAATGTAAATATCTACACTGCTATCTGCATATACATGGAAATATCTACACAGCTATCTCTTTACACATGGAAATAACTACACCGCTATCTGTATGAACATGGAAATATCTACACCGCCATCTGTATGAACATGGAAATATCTACACCGCCATCTGTATGAACATATAAATATCTACACCGCCATCTGTATTAAGATGGAGATATCTACACCGCTATCTGTATGAACATGGAAATATCTACACCGCTATCTGTATAAACATGGAAATATCTACACCGCTATCTGTATAAACATGGAAATATATACACCGCTACCTGTATAAACATGGAAATATCAGCACCGCTATCTGTATGAACATGGAAATATCTACACCGCTATCTGTATGAACATGGAAATATCTACACCGCCATCTGTATGAACATGGAAATATCTGCACCGCCATCTGTATGAACATATAAATATCTACACCGCCATCTGTATTAAGATGGAGATACCTACACCGCTATCTGAATAAACATGGAAATATCTACACCGCTATCTGTATAAACATGGAAATATCAGCACCGCTATCTGTATGAACATGGAAATATCAGCCCCTCTATCTGTATGAACATGGAGATATCTACACCGCCATCTGTATGAACACGGATATATCTACACAGCCCTCTGGATGAACATGGAAATATCTACACCGCTATCTGTAGGAACATGGAAAAAGCTACACCGCTATCTGTATGAACATGGAAATATCTACACCGCTATCTGTATGAACATGGAAATATCTACACCGCTATCTGTATGAACATGGAAATATCTTCACCGCCATCTGTACGAACATGGATATATCTACAGAGCCATCTGGATGAACATGGAAATATCTACAACCCCATCTGTATAAACATGGAAATATCTACACCGCTACCTGTATAAACACGGAAATAGCACCGCTATCTGTATGAACCTGGAAATGTCTACACCACTATCTGAATGAACATGGAAATATCTACACCGCTACCTGTATAAACATGGAAATATCAGCAAAGCTATCTGTATGAACATGGAAATATCTGCACCGCTATCTGTAAGAACATGGAAATATCTACACCGCTATCTGGATAAACATGGAAATTTCTACACCGCTACCTGTATAAACATGGAAATATCAGCACCGCTATCTGTAGGAACATGGAGATATCTACACCGCCATCTGTATGAACATGGATATATCTACACAGCCATCTGGAGGAACATGGAAATATCTACAACGCTATCTGTACAAACATGGAAATATCTACACCGCTATCTGTATGAACATGGAAATAGCTACACCACTATCTGTATGAACATGGAAATATCTACACCACTATCTGAATGAACATGGAAATATCTACACCGCTATCTGTATGAACATGGATATATCTACACAGCCATCTGGATGAACATGGAAATATCTACACCGCTATCTGTATGAACATGGAAATATCTACACCGCTATCTGTATAAACATGGAAATATCTACACCGCTATCTGTATAAACATGGAAATATCTACACCGCTACCTGTATAAACATGGAAATATCAGCACCGCTATCTGTATGAACATGGAAATATCTACACCGCTATCTGTATGAACATGGAAATATCTACACCGCTATCTGTATGAACATGGAAATATCTACACCGCTATCTGTATGAACATGGAAATATCTACAAAGATATCTGAATGAACATGGAAATATCTACACCGCTATCTGTTTGAACATTTAAATATCTACACCGCTATCTGCATGAAAATGGAAATATCTACAAAGCTATCTGCATATACATGGAAATATCTACACAGCTATCTCTTTAGACATGGAAATAACTACACAACTATATCTATAAACATGGAAATATCTACACCACCATCTGTATGAACATGGAAATATCTGCACCGCCATCTGTTTGAACATATAAATATCTACACCGCCATCTGTAATAAGAAGGAAATATCTAAACCGCTATCTGTATAAAGATGGAAATATCAGCACCGCTCTCTGTATGAACATGGAAATATGTAAACCGCTATCTGTATGAACATGGAAATATCTACACTGCTATCTGTATGAACATGGAAATAGCTACCCCGTTATGTGTATGAAAATGGAAATAGCTACACCGCTATCTGTATGAACATGGAAATATCTACACCGATATCTGTATGAACATGGATATATCTACACAGCCATCTGGATGAACATGGAAATAGCTACACCGCTATCTGTATGAACATGGAAATATCTACACCGCTATCTGTATGAACAAGGAAATATCTTCACCGCCATCTGTACGAACATGGATATATCTACAGAGCCATCTGGATGAACATGGATATATCTACACCGCCATCTGTATGAACATATAAATATCTACACCGCCATCTGTATTAAGATGGAGATATCTACACCGCTATCTGTATAAACCTGAAAATATCTACACCGCTATCTATATAAACATGGAAATATCTACACCGCTATCTGGATAAACATGGAAATTTCTACACCGCTACCTGTATAAACATGGAAATATCAGCACCGCTATCTGTAGGAACATGGAGATATCTACACCGCCATCTGTATGAACATGGATATATCTACACAGCCATCTGGAGGAACATGGAAATATCTACAACGCTATCTGTACAAACATGGAAATATCTACACCACTATCTGTATGAACATGGAAATATCTACACCACTATCTGAATGAACATGGAAATATCTACACCGCTATCTGTATGAACATGGATATATCTACACAGCCATCTGGATGAACATGGAAATATCTACACCGCTATCTGTATGAACATGGAAATATCTACACCGCTATCTGTGTAAACATACATACATCTTCACTGCTATCTGTATAAACATGGAAATATCTACACCGCTATCTGTATGAACATGGAAATATCTGCACCGCTATCTGTATGAACATGGAAATATCTACACCGCTATCTGTTTGAACATGGAAATATCTACACGGCTATCTGCATGAAAATGTAAATATCTACACTGCTCTCTGCATATACATGGAAATATCTACACAGCTATCTCTTTACACATGGAAATAACTACACCGCTATCTGTATGAACATGGAAATATCTACACCGCCATCTGTATGAACATGGAAATATCTACACCGCCATCTGTATGAACATATAAATATCTACACCGCCATCTGTATTAAGATGGAGATATCTACACCGCTATCTGTATGAACATGGAAATATCTACACCGCTATCTGTATAAACATGGAAATATCTACACCGCTATCTGTATAAACATGGAAATATATACACCGCTACCTGTATAAACATGGAAATATCAGCACCGCTATCTGTATGAACATGGAAATATCTACACCGCTATCTGTATGAACATGGAAATATCTACACCGCCATCTGTATGAACATGGAAATATCTGCACCGCCATCTGTATGAACATATAAATATCTACACCGCCATCTGTATTAAGATGGAGATACCTACACCGCTATCTGAATAAACATGGAAATATCTACACCGCTATCTGTATAAACATGGAAATATCAGCACCGCTATCTGTATGAACATGGAAATATCAGCCCCTCTATCTGTATGAACATGGAGATATCTACACCGCCATCTGTATGAACACGGATATATCTACACAGCCCTCTGGATGAACATGGAAATATCTACACCGCTATCTGTAGGAACATGGAAAAAGCTACACCGCTATCTGTATGAACATGGAAATATCTACACCGCTATCTGTATGAACATGGAAATATCTACACCGCTATCTGTATGAACATGGAAATATCTTCACCGCCATCTGTACGAACATGGATATATCTACAGAGCCATCTGGATGAACATGGAAATATCTACAACCCCATCTGTATAAACATGGAAATATCTACACCGCTACCTGTATAAACACGGAAATAGCACCGCTATCTGTATGAACCTGGAAATGTCTACACCACTATCTGAATGAACATGGAAATATCTACACCGCTACCTGTATAAACATGGAAATATCAGCACCGCTATCTGTATGAACATGGAAATATCTGCACCGCTATCTGTATGAACATGGAAATATCTACACCGCTATCTGGATAAACATGGAAATTTCTACACCGCTACCTGTATAAACATGGAAATATCAGCACCGCTATCTGTAGGAACATGGAGATATCTACACCGCCATCTGTATGAACATGGATATATCTACACAGCCATCTGGAGGAACATGGAAATATCTACAACGCTATCTGTACAAACATGGAAATATCTACACCGCTATCTGTATGAACATGGAAATAGCTACACCACTATCTGTATGAACATGGAAATATCTACACCACTATCTGAATGAACATGGAAATATCTACACTGCTATCTGTATGAACATGGATATATCTACACAGCCATCTGGATGAACATGGAAATATCTACACCGCTATCTGTATGAACATGGAAATATCTACACCGCTATCTGTGTAAACATACATACATCTTCACTGCTATCTGTATAAACATGGAAATATCTACACCGCTATCTGTATGAACATGGAAATATCTGCACCGCTATCTGTATGAACATGGAAATATCTACACGGCTATCTGCATGAAAATGTAAATATCTACACTGCTATCTGCATATACATGGAAATATCTACACAGCTATCTCTTTACACATGGAAATAACTACACCGCTATCTGTATGAACATGGAAATATCTACACCGCCATCTGTATGAACATGGAAATATCTGCACCGCCATCTGTATGAACATATAAATATCTACACCGCCATCTGTATTAAGATGGAGATATCTATACCGCTATCTGTATGAACATGGGAATATCTACACCGCTATCTGTATAAACATGGAAATATCTACACCGCTATCTGTATAAACATGGAAATATATACACCGCTACCTGTATAAACATGGAAATATCAGCACCGCTATCTGTATGAACATGGAAATATCTACACCGCTATCTGTATGAACATGGAAATATCTACACCGCCATCTGTATGAACATGGAAATATCTGCACCGCCATCTGTATGAACATATAAATATCTACACCGCCATCTGTATTAAGATGGAGATATCTACACCGCTATCTGAATAAACATGGAAATATCTACACCGCTATCTGTATAAACATGGAAATATCAGCACCGCTATCTGTATGAACATGGAAATATCAGCCCCTCTATCTGTATGAACATGGAGATATCTACACCGCCATCTGTATGAACACGGATATATCTACACAGCCCTCTGGATGAACATGGAAATATCTACACCGCTATCTGTAGGAACATGGAAAAAGCTACACCGCTATCTGTATGAACATGGAAATATCTACACTGCTATCTGTATGAACATGGAAATATCTACACCGCTATCTGTATGAACATGGAAATATCTTCACCGCCATCTGTACGAACATGGATATATCTACAGAGCCATCTGGATGAACATGGAAATATCTACAACCCCATCTGTATAAACATGGAAATATCTACACCGCTACCTGTATAAACACGGAAATAGCACCGCTATCTGTATGATCCTGGAAATGTCTACACCACTATCTGAATGAACATGGAAATATCTACACCGCTACCTGTATAAACATGGAAATATCAGCACCGCTATCTGTATGAACATGGAAATATCTGCACCGCTATCTGTATGTACATGGAAATATCTACACTGCTATCTGTATGAACATGGAAATATCTACACCGCTATCTGTATGAACATGGATATATCTACACAGCCCTCTGGATGAACATGGAAATATCCACACCGATATCTGTGTAAACATGCATACACCTTCACCGCTATCTGTATAAACATGGAAATATCTACACCGCTATCTGTATTAACATGGAAATATCTACACCGCTATCTGTTTGAAGATGGAAATACATACACCGCTATCTGCTTGAAAATGGAAATATCTACACAGCTATCTGCATATTCATGGAAATACCTACACAGCTATCTCTTTACACATGGAAATAACTACACCGCTATCTGTATGAACATGGAAATATCTACACCGCCATCTGTATGAACATGGAAATATCTGCACCGCCATCTGTATGAACATGTAAATATCTACACCGCCATCTGTATTAAGATGGAGATATCTACACCGCTATCTGAATAAACATGGAAATATCTACACCGCTATCTGTACGAACATGGAAATATCTAAACGGCTATCTGCATGAAAATAGAAATATCTACACAGCTATCTGCATATACATGGAAATATCTACAAAGCTATCTCTTTACACATGGAAATAACTACACCGCTATCTCTATAAACACGGAAATATCTACACCGCCATCTGTATGAACATGGAAATATCTGCACCGCTATCAGTATGAACATGGATATATCTACACAGCCCTCTGGATGAACATGGAAATATCCACACCGATATCTGTGTAAACATGCATACATCTTCACCGCTATCTGTATAAACATGGAAATATCTACACCGCTATCTGTATGAACATGGAAATATCTACACCGCTATCTGTTTGAAGATGGAAATACATACACCGCTATCTGCTTGAAAATGGAAATACCTACACAGCTATCTGCATATACATGGAAATATCTACACAGCTATCTCTTTACACATGGAAAAAACTACACCGCTATCTGTATGAACATGGAAATATCTACACCGCCATCTGTATGAACATGGAAATATCTGCACCGCCATCTGTATAAACATATAAATATCTACACCGCCATCTGTATTATGATGGAGATATCTACACGGCTATCTGTATAAACTTGGAAATATCTACACCGCTATCTGTATAAACATGGAAATACCTACACCGCTATCTGTATAAACATGGAAATATCAGCAACGCTCTCTGTATGAACATGGAAATATCAGCCCCTCTATCTCTATGAACATGGAAGTATCTACACCGCTATCTCTATGAACATGGAAATATCTACACCGCTATCTGTTTGAACATGGAAATATCTATACCGCTATCTGCATGAAAATGGAAATACATACACAGCTATCTGCATATACATGGAAATATCTACACAGCTATCTCTTTACACATGGAAATAACTACACCGCTATCTGCATGAACATGGAAATATCTTCACCGCCATCTGTAGGAACATGGATATATCTACACAGCCATCTGGATGAACATGGAAATATCTACACCGCTATCTGTTTGAACATGGAAATATCTACACCTCTATCTGTGTAAACATGCATACATCTTCACCGCTATCTCTATAAACATGGAAATATCTACACTGCTATCTGTATGAACATGGAAATATCTACACCGCTATCTGTTTGAACATGGAAATATCTACACCGCTATCTGCATGAAAATGGAAATATCTACAAAGCTATCTGCATATACATGGAAACATCTACACAGCTATCTCTTTACACATGGAAATAACTACACCGCTAAATCTATAAACATGGAAATACCTACACCGCCATCTGTATGAACATGGAAATATCTGCACCACCATCTGTATGAACATATAAATATCTACACCGCCATCTGTATTAAGAAGGAAATATCTAAACCACTATCTGTATGAACATTGAAATATCTACACCGCTATCTGTATGAACATGGAAATATCTACACCGCTATCTGTGTAAACATGGAAATATCTACACCGCTACCTGTATAAACATGGAAATATCAGCACCGCTATCTGTAGGAACATGGAGATATCTACACCGCCATCAGTATGAACATGGATATATCTACACAGCCATCTGGATGAACATGGAAATATCTACACCGCTATCTGTATGAACATGGAAATATCTACACCGCTATCTGTATGAACATGGAAATAGCTACACCACTATCTGTATGAACATGGAAATATCTACACCAGTATCTGAATGAACATGGAAATATCTACACCGCTATCTGTATGGACAAGGAAATATCTTCACCGCCATCTGTAAGAACATGGATATATCTACAGAGCCATCTGGATGAACATGGAAATATCTACACCGCCATCTGTATGAACATATAAATATCTACACCGCCTTCTGTATTAAGATGGAGATATCTACACCGCTATCTGTATAAACCTGAAAATATCTACACCGCTATCTATATAAACATGGAAATATCTACACCGCTATCCGGATAAACATGGAAATTTCTACACCGCTACCTGTATAAACATGGAAATATCAGCACCGCTATCTGTAGGAACATGGAGATATCTACAACGCCATCTGTATGAACATGGATATATCTACACAGCCATCTGGAGGAACATGGAAATATCTACAACGCTATCTGTACGAACATGGAAATATCTACACCGCTATCTGTATGAACATGGAAATAGCTACACCACTATCTGTATGAACATGGAAATATCTACACCAGTATCTGAATGAACATGGAAATATCTACACCGCTATCTGTATGAACATGGATATATCTACACAGCCATCTGTATGAACATGGAAATATCTACACCGCTATCTGTGTAAACATACATACATCTTCACTGCTATCTGTATAAACATGGAAATATCTACACCGCTATCTGTATGAACATGGAAGTATCTGCACCGCTATCTGTATGAACATGGAAATATCTACACCGCTATCTGTTTGAACATGGAAATATCTACACGGCTATCTGCATGAAAATGGAAATATCTACACTGCTATCTGCATATACATGGAAATATCTACACAGCTATCTCTTTACACATGGAAATAACTACACCGCTATCTGTATGAACATGGAAATATCTACACCGCCATCTGTATGAACATGGAAATATCTGCACCGCCATCTGTATGAACATATAAATATCTACACCGCCATCTGTATTAAGATGGAGATATCTACACCGCTATCTGTATAAACATGGAAATATCTACACCGCTATCTGTATAAACATGGAAATATCTACACCGCTATCTGTATAAACATGGAAATATCTACACCGCTACCTGTATAAACATGGAAATATCAGCACCGCTATCTGTATGAACATGGAGATATCTACACCGCTATCTGTATGAACATGGAAATATCTACACCGCCATCTGTATGAACATGGAAATAGCTACACCGCTATCTGTATTAACATGGAAATATCTACACCGCTATCTGTATGAACATGGAAATAGCTACACCGATATCTGTATTAACATGGAAATATCTACACCGCTATCTGTATGAACATGGAAATATCTACACCGCTATCTGTATGAACATGGAAATATCTTCACCGCCATCTGTATGAACATGGAAATAGCTACACCGATATCTGTATTAACATGGAAATATCTACACCGCTATCTGTATGAACATGGAAATATCTACACCGCTATCTGTATGAACATGGAAATATCTTCACCGCCATCTGTACGAACATGGATATATCTACAGAGCCATCTGGATGAACATGGAAATATCTACAACCCCATCTGTATAAACATGGAAATATCTACACCGCTACCTGTATAAACACGGAAATATCTGCACCGCTATCTGTATGAACCTGGAAATGTCTACACCGCTATCTGAATGAACATGGAAATATCTACACCGCTATCTGATTGAACATGTAAATATCTACACCGCTATCTGCATGAAAATGGAAATATCTACAAAGCTATCTGCATATACATGGAAATATATACACAGCTATCTCTTTACACATGGAAATAACTACACCGCTATCTCTATAAACATGGAAATATCTACACCGCCATCTGTATGAACATGGAAATATCTGCACCGCCATCTGTATGAACATATAAATATCTACACGGCCATCTGTATTAAGAAGGAAATATCTAAACCGCTATCTGTATAAACATGGAAATATCTACACCGCTGCCTGTATAAACATGGAAATATCTGCACCGCTCTCTGTATGAAAATGGAGATATCTACACCGCTATCTGTATGAACATGGAAATATCTACACTGCTATCTGTATGAACATGGAAATAGCTACACCGTTATCTGTATGAACATGGAAATAGCTACACCGCTATCTGTATGAACATGGAAATATCTACACCGCTATCTGAATTAACATGGATATATCTACACAGCCATCTGGATGAACATGGAAATATCTACACCGCTATCTGTATGAACATGGAAATATCTACACCGCTATCTGTATGAACTTGGATATATCTACACAGCCATCTGGATGAACATGGAAATATCTACACCGCTATCTGTGTAAACATGCATACTTCTTCACCGCTATCTGTATAAACATGGAAATATATACACTGCTATCTGTATGAACATGGAAATATCTGCACCGCTGTCTGTATGAACATGGAAATATCTACACCGCTATCTGTTTGAACATGGAAATATCTACACGGCTATCTGCATGAAAATGGAAATATCTACACTGCTATCTGCATATACATGGAAATATCTACACAGCTATCTCTTTACACATGGAAATAACTACAGCGCTATCTGTATGAACATGGAAATATCTACACCGCCATCTGTATGAACATGGAAATATCTGCACAGCCATCTGTATGAACATATAAATATCTACACCGCCATCTGTATTAAGATGGAGATATCTACACCGCTATCTGTATAAACATGGAAATATCTACACCGCTATCTGTATAAACATGGAAATATCTACACCGCTATCTGTATAAACATGGAAATATCTACACCGCTACCTGTATAAACATGGAAATATCAGCACCGCTATCTGTATGAACATGGAAATATCTACACCGCTATCTGTATGAACATGGAAATATCTACACCGCTATCTGTATGAACATGGAAATATCTACACCGCTATCTGTATGAACATGGAAATATCTACAAAGCTATCTGAATGAACATGGAAATATCTACACCGCTATCTGTTTGAACATTTAAATATCTACACCGCTATCTGCATGAAAATGGAAATATGTACAAAGCTATCTGCATATACATGGAAATATCTACACAGCTATCTCTTTAGACATGGAAATAACTACACCACTATATCTATAAACATGGAAATATCTACACCACCATCTGTATGAACATGGAAATATCTGCACCGCCATCTGTTTGAACATATAAATATCTACACCGCCATCTGTAATAAGAAGGAAATATCTAAACCGCTATCTGTATAAAGATGGAAATATCAGCACCGCTCTCTGTATGAACATGGAAATATCTAAACCGCTATCTGTATGAACATGGAAATATCTACACCGCTATCTGTATGAACATGGAAATATCTACACCGCTATCTGTATGAACAAGGAAATATCTTCAGAGCCATCTGGATGAACATGGATATATCTACACCGCCATCTGTATGAACATATAAATATCTACACCGCCATCTGTATTAAGATGGAGATATCTACACCGCTATCTGTATAAACCTGAAAATATCTACACCGCTATCTATATAAACATGGAAATATCTACACCGCTATCTGGATAAACATGGAAATTTCTACACCGCTATCTGTACAAACATGGAAATATCTACACCGCTATCAGTATGAACATGGAAATAGCTACACCACTATCTGTATGAACATGGAAATATCTACACCACTATCTGAATGAACATGGAAATATCTACACCGCTATCTGTATTAACATGGATATATCTACACAGCCATCTGGATGAACATGGAAATATCTACACCGCTATCTGTATGAACATGGAAATATCTACACCGCTATCTGTGTAAACATACATACATCTTCACTGCTATCTGTATAAACATGGAAATATCTACACCGCTATCTGTATGAACATGGAAATATCTGCACCGCTATCTGTATGAACATGGAAATATCTACACCGCTATCTGTTTGAACATGGAAATATCTACACGGCTATCTGCATGAAAATGTAAATATCTACACTGCTATCTGCATATACATGGAAATATCTACACAGCTATCTCTTTACACATGGAAATAACTATACCGCTATCTGTATGAACATGGAAATATCTACACCGCCATCTGTATGAACATGGAAATATCTGCACCGCCATCTGTATGAACATATAAATATCTACACCGCCATCTGTATTAAGATGGAGATATCTACACCGCTATCTGTATGAACATGGAAATATCTACACCTCTATCTGTATAAACATGGAAATATCTACACCGCTATCTGTATAAACATGGAAATATATACACCGCTACCTGTATAAACATGGAAATATCAGCACCGCTATCTGTATGAACATGGAAATATCTACACCGCTATCTGTATGAACATGGAAATATCTACACCGCCATCTGTATGAACATGGAAATATCTGCACCGCCATCTGTATGAACATATAAATATCTACACCGCCATCTGTATTAAGATGGAGATACCTACACCGCTATCTGAATAAACATGGAAATATCTACACCGCTATCTGTATAAACATGGAAATATCAGCACCGCTATCTGTATGAACATGGAAATATCAGCCCCTCTATCTGTATGAACATGGAGATATCTACACCGCCATCTGTATGAACACGGATATATCTACACAGCCCTCTGGATGAACATGGAAATATCTACACCGCTATCTGTAGGAACATGGAAAAAGCTACACCGCTATCTGTATGAACATGGAAATATCTACACCGCTATCTGTATGAACATGGAAATATCTACACCGCTATCTGTATGAACATGGAAATATCTTCACCGCTATCTGTACGAACATGGATATATCTACAGAGCCATCTGGATGAACATGGAAATATCTACAACCCCATCTGTATAAACATGGAAATATCTACACCGCTACCTGTATAAACACGGAAATAGCACCGCTATCTGTATGAACCTGGAAATGTCTACACCACTATCTGAATGAACATGGAAATATCTACACCGCTACCTGTATAAACATGGAAATATCAGCACAGCTATCTGTATGAACATGGAAATATCTGCACCGCTATCTGTATGAACATGGAAATATCTACACCGCTATCTGGATAAACATGGAAATTTCTACACCGCTACCTGTATAAACATGGAAATATCAGCACCGCTATCTGTAGGAACATGGAGATATCTACACCGCCATCTGTATGAACATGGATATATCTACACAGCCATCTGGAGGAACATGGAAATATCTACAACGCTATCTGTACAAACATGGAAATATCTACACCGCTATCTGTATGAACATGGAAATAGCTACACCACTATCTGTATGAACATGGAAATATCTACACCACTATCTGAATGAACATGGAAATATCTACACCGCTATCTGTATGAACATGGATATATCTACACAGCCATCTGGATGAACATGGAAATATCTACACCGCTATCTGTATGAACATGGAAATATCTACACCGCTATCTGTGTAAACATACATACATCTTCACTGCTATCTGTATAAACATGGAAATATCTACACCGCTATCTGTATGAACATGGAAATATCTGCACCGCTATCTGTATGAACATGGAAATATCTACACCGCTATCTGTTTGAACATGGAAATATCTACACGGCTATCTGCATGAAAATGTAAATATCTACACTGCTATCTGCATATACATGGAAATATCTACACAGCTATCTCTTTACACATGGAAATAACTACACCACTATCTGTATGAACATGGAAATATCTACACCGCCATCTGTATGAACATGGAAATATCTGCACCGCCATCTGTATGAACATGTAAATATCTACACCGCCATCTGTATTAAGATGGAGATATCTACACCGCTATCTGAATAAACATGGAAATATCTACACCGCTATCTGTACGAACATGGAAATATCTAAACCGCTATCTGCATGAAAATAGAAATATCTACACAGCTATCTGCATATACATGGAAATATCTACAAAGCTATCTCTTTACACATGGAAATAACTACACCGCTATCTCTATAAACACGGAAATATCTACACCGCCATCTGTATGAACATGGAAATATCTGCACCGCTATCAGTATGAACATGGATATATCTACACAGCCATCTGGATGAACATGGAAATATCTACACCGCTATCTGTTTGAACATGGAAATATCTACACCGCTATCTGTGTAAACATGCATACATCTTCACCGCTATCTCTATAAACATGGAAATATCCACACTGCTATCTGTATGAACATGGAAATATCTACACAGCTATCTGTTTGAACATGGAAATATCTACACCGCTATCTGCATGAAAATGGAAATATCTACAAAGCTATCTGCATATACATGGAAACATCTACACAGCTATCTCTTTACACATGGAAATAACTACACCGCTAAATCTATAAACATGGAAATACCTACACCGCCATCTGTATGAACATGGAAATATCTGCACCACCATCTGTATGAACATATAAATATCTACACCGCCATCTGTATTAAGAAGGAAATATCTAAACCGCTATCTGTATGAACATTGAAATATCTACACCGCTATCTGTATGAACATGGAAATATCTACACCGCTATCTGTGTAAACATGCATATATCTTCACCGCTATCTGTATAAACATGGAAATATCTACAACGCTATCTGTATGAACATGGAAATATCTACACCGCTATCTGAACGAACATGGAAATATCTAAACCGCTATTTGCATGAAAATATAAATATCTACACAGCTATCTGCATATACATGGAAATATCTACAAAGCTATCTCTTTACACATGGAAATAACTACACTGCTATCTCTATAAACACGGAAATATCTACACTGCCATCTGTATGAACATGGAAATATCTGCACCACCATCTGTATAAACATAAAAATATCTACACCGCCATCTGTATTTAGATGGAGATATCTGCACCGCTATCTGTATAAACATGGAAATATCTACACCGCTATCTGTATAAACATGGAAATACCTACACCGCTATCTGTATAAACATGGAAATATCAACACCGCTATCTGTATGAACATGGAAATAGATACACTGCTATCTGTATGAACATGGACATATCTACACCACTATCTGTAGGAACATGGAAATATCTACACCGCTATCAGCATGAACATGGATATATCTACACAGCCATCTGGATGAACATGGAAGTATCTACACCGCTATCTGCATGAACATGGAAATATCTACACTGCTATCTGTGTAAACATGCATACATCTTCACCGCAATCTGTATAAGCATGGAAATATCAACACCGCTATCTGTATGAACGTGGAAATATCTACACCGCTCTCTGTATGAACATGGAAATAGCTACACCGCTACCTGTATAAACATGGAAATATCAGCAACGCTATCTGTATGAACATGGAAATATCTACACCGCTATCTGTATGAACATGGAAATATCTACACTGCTATCTGTATGAACATGGAAATATCTACACCGCTATCAGTATGAACATGGATATATCTACACAGCCCTCTGGATGAACATGGAAATATCCACACCGATATCTGTATGAACATGGAAATATCTACACCGCTATCTGTATGAACTTGGATATATCTACACAGCCATCTGGATGAACATGGAAATATCTACACCGCTATCTGTGTAAACATGCATACTTCTTCACCGCTATCTGTATAAACATGGAAATATATACACTGCTATCTGTATGAACATGGAAATATCTGCACCGCTATCTGTATGAACATGGAAATATCTACACCGCTATCTGTATGAACATGGAAATATCTACACCGCTATCTGTATGAACATGGAAATATCTACACCGCTATCTGCATGAACATGGAAATATCTACAAAGCTATCTGAATGAACATGGAAATATCTACACCGCTATCTGTTTGAACATGTAAATATCTACACCGCTATCTGCATGAAAATGGAAATATCTACAAAGTTATCTGCATATACATGGAAATATCTACACAGCTATCTCTTTACACATGGAAATAACTACACCGCTATATCTATAAACATGGAAATATCTACACCACCATCTGTATGAACATGGAAATACCTGCACCGCCATCTGTTTGAACATATAAATATCTACACCGCCATCGGTATTAAGAAGGAATTATCTAAACCGCTATCTGTATAAAGATGGAAATATCAGCACCGCTCTCTGTATGAACATGGAAATATCTAAACCGCTATCTGTATGAACATGGAAATATCTACACTGCTATCTGTATGAACATGGAAATAGCTACCCCGTTATGTGTATGAAAATGGGAATAGCTACACCGCTATCTGTATGAACATGGAAATATCTGCACCGATATCTGTATGAACATGGATATATCTACACAGCCATCTGGATGAACATGGAAATAGCTACACCGCTATCTGTATGAACATGGAAATATCTACACCGCTATCTGTATGAACAAGGAAATATCTTCACCGCCATCTGTACGAACATGGATATATCTACAGAGCCATCTGGATGAACATGGAAATATCTACACCACCATCTGTATGAACATATAAATATCTACACCGCCATCTGTATTAAGATGGAGATACCTACACCGCTATCTGTATAAACCTGAAAATATCTACACCGCTATCTATATAAACATGGAAATATCTACACCGCTATCTGGATAAACATGGAAATTTCAACACCGCTACCTGTATAAACATGGAAATATCAGCACCGCCATCTGTAGGAACATGGAGATATCTACACCGCCATTTGTATGAACATGGATATATCTACACAGCCATCTGGAGGAACATGGAAATATCTACAACGCTATCAGTACGAACATGGAAATATCTACACCGCTATCTGTATGAACATGGAAATAGCTACACCACTATCTGTATGAACATGGAAATATCTACACCACTATCTGAATGAACATGGAAATATCTACACCGCTATCTGTATGAACATGGATATATCTACACAGCCATCTGGATGAACATGGAAATATCTACACCGCTATCTGTATGAACATGGAAATATCTACACCGCTATCTGTGTAAACATACATACATCTTCACAGCTATCGGTATAAAAATGGAAATATCTACACCGCTATCTGTATGAACATGGAAATATCTACACCGCTATCTGTTTGAACATGGAAATATCTACACGGCTACCTGCATGAAAATGGAAATATCTACACTGCTATCTGCATATACATGGAAATATCTACAAAGCTATCTCTTTACACATGGAAATAACTACACCGCTATCTGTATGAACATGGAAATATCTACACCGCCATCTGTATGAACATGGAAATATCTGCACCGCCATCTGTATGAACATATAAATATCTACACCGCCATCTGTATTAAGATGGAGATATCTACACCGCTATCTGTATAAACATGGAAATATCTACACCGCTATCTGTATAAACATGGAAATATCTACACCGCTATCTGTATAAACATGGAAATATCTACACCGCTACCTGTATAAACATGGAAATATCAGCACCGCTATCTGTATGAACATGGAAATATCTACACCGCTATCTGTATGAACATGGAAATATCTACACCGCCATCTGTATGAACATGGAAATATCTGCACCGCCATCTGTATGAACATATAAATATCTACACCGCCATCTGTATTAAGATGGAGATATCTACAACGCTATCTGAATAAACATGGAAATATCTACACCGCTATCTGTATAAACATGGAAATATCAGCACCGCTATCTGTATGAACATGGAAATATCAGCCCCTCTATCTGTATGAACATGGAGATATCTACACCGCCATCTGTATGAACACGGATATATCTACACAGCCATCTGGATGAACATGGAAATATCTACACCGCTATCTGTATGAACATGGAAATAGCTACACCGCTATCTGTATGAACATGGAAATATCTACATCACTATCTGTATGAACATGGAAATATCTACACCGCTATCTGTATGAACATGGAAATATCTTCACCGCCATCTGTACGAACATGGATATATCTACAGAGCCATCTGGATGAACATGGAAATATCTACAACCCCATCTGTATAAACATGGAAATATCTACACCGCTACCTGTATAAACACGGAAATATCAGCACCGCTATCTGTATGAACCTGGAAATGTCTACACCACTATCTGAATGAACATGGAAATATCTACACCGCTATCTGATTGAACATGTAAATATCTACACCGCTATCTGCATGAAAATGGAAATATCTACAAAGCTATCTGCATATACATGGAAACATCTACACAGCTATCTCTTTACACATGGAAATAACTACACCGCTAAATCTATAAACATGGAAATACCTACACCGCCATCTGTATGAACATGGAAATATCTGCACCACCATCTGTATGAACATATAAATATCTACACCGCCATCTGTATTAAGAAGGAAATATCTAAACCGCTATCTGTATGAACATTGAAATATCTACACCGCTATCTGTATGAACATGGAAATATCTACACCGCTATCTGTGTAAACATGCATATATCTTCACCGCTATCTGTATAAACATGGAAATATCTACAACGCTATCTGTATGAACATGGAAATACCTACACCGCTATCTGTACGAACATGGAAATATCTAAACCGCTATCTGCATGAAAATATAAATATCTACACAGCTATCTGCATATACATGGAAATATCTACAAAGCTATCTCTTTACACATGGAAATAACTACACCGCTATCTCTATAAACACGGAAATATCTACACTGCCATCTGTATGAACATGGAAATATCTGCACCACCATCTGTATAAACATATAAATATCTACACCGCCATCTGTATTTAGATGGAGATATCTACACCGCTATCTGTATAAACATGGAAATATCTACACCGCTATCTGTATAAACATGGAAATATCTACACCGCTATCTGTATAAACATGGAAATATCAACACCGCTATCTGTATGAACATGGAAATAGATACACTGCTATCTGTATGAACATGGACATATCTACACCGCTATCTGTAGGAACATGGAAATATCTACACGGCTACCTGCATGAAAATGGAAATATCTACACTGCTATCTGCATATACATGGAAATATCTACAAAGCTATCTCTTTACACATGGAAATAACTACACCGCTATCTGTATGAACATGGAAATATCTACACCGCCATCTGTATGAACATGGAAATATCTGCACCGCCATCTGTATGAACATATAAATATCTACACCGCCATCTGTATTAAGATGGAGATATCTACACCGCTATCTGTATAAACATGGAAATATCTACACCGCTAGCTGTATAAACATGGAAATATCTACACCGCTATCTGTATAAACATGGAAATATCTACACCGCTACCTGTATAAACATGGAAATATCAGCACCGCTATCTGTATGAACATGGAAATATCTACACCGCTATCTGTATGAACATGGAAATATCTACACCGCCATCTGTATGAACATGGAAATATCTGCACCGCCATCTGTATGAACATATAAATATCTACACCACCATCTGTATTAAGATGGAGATATCTACACCGCTATCTGAATAAACATGGAAATATCTACACCGCTATCTGTATAAACATGGAAATATCAGCACCGCTATCTGTATGAACATGGAAATATCAGCCCCTCTATCTGTATGAACATGGAGATATCTACACCGCCATCTGTATGAACACGGATATATCTACACAGCCATCTGGATGAACATGGAAATATCTACACCGCTATCTGTATGAACATGGAAATAGCTACACCGCTATCTGTATGAACATGGAAATATCTACACCGCTATCTGTATGAACATGGAAATATCTACACCGCTATCTGTATGAACATGGAAATATCTTCACCGCCATCTGTACGAACATGGATATATCTACAGAGCCATCTGGATGAACATGGAAATATCTACAACCCCATCTGTATAAACATGGAAATATCTACACCGCTACCTGTATAAACACGGAAATATCAGCACCGCTATCTGTATGAACCTGGAAATGTCTACACCACTATCTGAATGAACATGGAAATATCTACACCGCTATCTGATTGAACATGTAAATATCTACACCGCTATCTGCATGAAAATGGAAATATCTACAAAGCTATCTGCATATACATGGAAACATCTACACAGCTATCTCTTTACACATGGAAATATCTACACCGCTAAATCTATAAACATGGAAATACCTACACCGCCATCTGTATGAACATGGAAATATCTGCACCACAATCTGTATGAACATATAAATATCTACACCGCCATCTGTATTAAGAAGGAAATATCTAAACCGCTATCTGTATGAACATTGAAATATCTACACCGCTATCTGTATGAACATGGAAATATCTACACCGCTATCTGTGTAAACATGCATATATCTTCACCGCTATCTGTATAAACATGGAAATATCTACAACGCTATCTGTATGAACATGGAAATACCTACACCGCTATCTGTACGAACATGGAAATATCTAAACCGCTATCTGCATGAAAATATAAATATCTACACAGCTATCTGCATATACATGGAAATATCTACAAAGCTATCTCTTTACACATGGAAATAACTACACCGCTATCTCTATAAACACTTAAATATCTACACTGCCATCTGTATGAACATGGAAATATCTGCACCACCATCTGTATAAACATATAAATATCTACACCGCCATCTGTATTTAGATGGAGATATCTACACTGCTATCTGTATAAACATGGAAATATCTACACCGCTATCTGTATAAACATGGAAATATCTACACCGCTATCTGTATAAACATGGAAATATCAACACCGCTATCTGTATGAACATGGAAATAGATACACTGCTATCTGTATGAACATGGACATATCTACACCACTATCTGTAGGAACATGGAAATATCTACACCGCTATCAGCATGAACATGGATATATCTACACAGCCATCTGGATGAACATGGAAATATCTACACCGCTATCTGCATGAACATGGAAATATCTACACTGCTATCTGTGTAAACATGCATACATCTTCACCGCAATCTGTATAAGCATGGAAATATCAACACCGCTATCTGAATGAACGTGGAAATATCTACACCGCTCTCTGTATGAACATGGAAATAGCTACACCGCTACCTGTATAAACATGGAAATATCAGCACCGCTATCTGTATGAACATGGAAATATCTACACCGCTATCTGTATGAACATGGAAATATCTACACTGCTATCTGTATGAACATGGAAATATCTACACCGCTATCAGTATGAACATGGATATATCTACACAGCCCTCTGGATGAACATGGAAATATCCACACCGATATCTGTATGAACATGGAAATATCTACACCGCTATCTGTATGAACTTGGATATATCTACACAGCCATCTGGATGAACATGGAAATATCTACACCGCTATCTGTGTAAACATGCATACTTCTTCACCGCTATCTGTATAAACATGGAAATATATACACTGCTATCTGTATGAACATGGAAATATCTGCACCGCTATCTGTATGAACATGGAAATATCTACACCGCTATCTGTTTGAACATGGAAATATCTACACCGCTATCTGCATGAAAATGGAAATATCTACACTGCTATCTGCATATACATGGAAATATCTACACAGCTATCTCTTTACATATGGAAATAACTACACCGCTATCTGTATGAACATGGAAATATCTACACCGCCATCTGTATGAACATGGAAATATCTGCACCGCCATCTGTATGAACATATAAATATCTACACCGCCATCTGTATTAAGATGGAGATATCTACACCGCTATCTGTATAAACATGGAAATATCTACACCGCTATCTGTATAAACATGGAAATATCTACACCGCTATCTGTATAAACTTGGAAATATCTACACCGCTACCTGTATAAACATGGAAATATCAGCACCACTATCTGTATGAACATGGAAATATCTACAACGCTATCTGTATGAACATGGAAATATCTACACCGCTATCTGTATGAACACGGAAATATCTACACCGCTATCTGCATGAACATGGAAATATCTACAAAGCTATCTGAATGAACATGGAAATATCTACACCGCTATCTGTTTGAACATGTAAATATCTACACCGCTATCTGCATGAAAATGGAAATATCTACAAAGCTATCTGCATATACATGGAAATATCTACACAGCTATCTCTTTACACATGGAAATAACTACACCGCTATATCTATAAACATGGAAATATCTACACCACCATCTGTATGAACATGGAAATATCTGCACCGCCATCTGTTTGAACATATAAATATCTACACCGCCATCTGTATTAAGAAGGAATTATCTAAACCGCTATCTGTATAAAGATGGAAATATCTACACCGCTATCTGTATGAACATGGATATATCTACACAGCCATCTGGATGAACATGGAAATAGCTACACCGCTATCTGTATGAACATGGAAATATCTACACCGCTATCTGTATGAACAAGGAAATATCTTCACCGCCATCTGTACGAACATGGATATATCTACAGAGCCATCTGGATGAACATGGAAATATCTACACCACCATCTGTATGAACATATAAATATCTACACCGCCATCTGTATTAAGATGGAGATATCTACACCGCTATCTGTATAAACCTGAAAATATCTACACCGCTATCTATATAAACATGGAAATATCTACACCGCTATCTGGATAAACATGGAAATTTCTACACCGCTACCTGTATAAACATGGAAATATCAGCACCGCTATCTGTAGGAACATGGAGATATCTACACCGCCATCTGTATGAACATGGATATATCTACACAGCCATCTGGAGGAACATGGAAATATCTACAACGCTATCTGTACGAACATGGAAATATCTACACCGCTATCTGTATGAACATGGAAATAGCTACACCACTATCTGTATGAACATGGAAATATCTACACCACTATCTGAATGAACATGGAAATATCTACACCGCTATCTGTATGAACATGGATATATCTACACAGCCATCTGGATGAAGATGGAAATATCTACACCGCTATCTGTATGAACATGGAAATATCTACACCGCTATCTGTGTAAACATACATACATCTTCACAGCTATCGGTATAAAAATGGAAATATCTACACCGCTATCTGTATGAACATGGAAATATCTGCACCGCTATCTGTATGAACATGGAAATATCTACACCGCTATCTGTTTGAACATGGAAATATCTAAACGGCTACCTGCATGAAAATGGAAATATCTAAACTGCTATCTGCATATACATGGAAATATCTACAAAGCTATCTCTTTACACATGGAAATAACTACACCGCTATCTGTATGAACATGGAAATATCTACACCGCCATCTGTATGAACATGGAAATATCTGCACCGCCATCTGTATGAACATATAAATATCTACACCGCCATCTGTATTAAGATGGAGATATCTACACCGCTATCTGTATAAACATGGAAATATCTACACCGCTATCTGTATAAACATGGAAATATCTACACCGCTATCTGTATAAACATGGAAATATCTACACCGCTACCTGTATAAACATGGAAATATCAGCACCGCTATCTGTATGAACATGGAAATATCTACACCGCTATCTGTATGAACATGGACATATCTACACCGCCATCTGTATGAACATGGAAATATCTGCACCGCCATCTGTATGAACATATAAATATCTACACCGCCATCTGTATTAAGATGGAGATATCTACACCGCTATCTGAATAAACATGGAAATATCAGCACCGCTATCTGTATGAACATGGAAATATCAGCCCCTCTATCTGTATGAACATGGAGATATCTACACCGCCATCTGTATGAACACGGATATATCTACACAGCCATCTGGATGAACATGGAAATATCTACACTGCTATCTGTATGAACATGGAAATAGCTACACCGCTATCTGTATGAACATGGAAATATCTACACCGCTATCTGTATGAACATGGAAATATCTACACCGCTATCTGTATGAACATGGAAATATCTTCACCGCCATCTGTACGAACATGGATATATCTACAGAGCCATCTGGATGAACATGGAAATATCTACAACCCCATCTGTATAAACATGGAAATATCTACACCGCTACCTGTATAAACACGGAAATATCAGCACCGCTATCTGTATGAACCTGGAAATGTCTACACCAGTATCTGAATGAACATGGAAATATCTACACCGCTATCTGATTGAACATGTAAATATCTACACCGCTATCTGCATGAAAATGGAAATATCTACAAAGCTATCTGCATATACATGGAAATATCTACACAGCTATCTCTTTACACATGGAAATAACTACACCGCTATCTCTATAAACATGGAAATATCTACACCGCCATCTGTATGAACATGGAAATATCTGCACCGCCATCTGTATGAACATATAAATATCTACAGCGCCATCTGTATTAAGAAGGAAATATCTAAACCGCTATCTGTATAAACATGGAAATATCTACACCGCTGCCTGTATAAACATGGAAATATCTGCACCGCTCTCTGTATGAAAATGGAGATATCTACACCGCTATCTGTATGAACATGGAAACATCTACACTGCTATCTGTATGAACATGGAAATAGCTACACCGTTATCTGTATGAACATGGAAATAGCTACACCGCTATCTGTATGAACATGGAAATATCTACACCGCTATCTGTATGAACATGGATATATCTACACAGCCATCTGGATTAACATGGAAATATCTACACCGCTATCTGTATGAACATGGAAATATCTACACTGCTATCTGCATATACATGGAAATATCTACACAGCTATCTCTTTACACATGGAAATAACTACACCGCTATCTGTATAAACATGCAAATATCTACACCGCTATCTGTATAAACATGGAAATATCTACACCGCTATCTGTATAAACATGGAAATATCTACACCGCTACCTGTATAAACATGGAAATATCAGCACCGCTATCTGTATGAACATGGAAATATCTACACCGCTATCTGTATGAACATGGAAATATCTACACTGCTATCTGTATGAACATGGAAATATCTACACCGCTATCTGTCTGAACATGGATATATCTACACAGCCCTCTGGATGAACATGGAAATATCCACACCGATATCTGTGTAAACATGTATACACCTTCACCGCTATCTGTATAAACATGGAAATATCTACACCGCTATCTGTATGAACATGGAAATATCTACACCTCTATCTGTTCGAAGATGGAAATACATACACCGCTATCTGCTTGAAAATGGAAATATCTACACAGCTATCTGCATATACATGGAAATATCTACACAGCTATCTCTTTACACATGGAAATAACTACACCGCTATCTGTATGAACATGGAAATATCTATACCGCCATCTGTATGAACATGGAAATATCTGCACCGCCATCTGTATGAACATATAAATATCTACACCGCCATCTGTATTAAGATGGAGATATCTACACCGCTATCTGAATAAACATGGAAATATCTACACCGCTATCTGTACGAAGATGGAAATATCTAAACCGCTATCTGCCTGAAAATAGAAATATCTACACAGCTATCTGCATATACATGGAAATATCTACAAAGCTATCTCTTTACACATGGAAATAACTACACCGCTATCTCTATAAACACGGAAATATCTACACCGCCATCTGTATGAACATGGAAATATCTACACCGCTATCTGTATGAACATGGATATATCTACACAGCCCTCTGGATGAACATGGAAATATCCACACCGAAATCTGTGTAAACATGCATACATCTTCACCGCTATCTGTATAAACATGGAAATATCTATACCGCTATCTGTATGAACATGGAAATATCTACACCGCTATCTGTTTGAAGATGGAAATACATACACCGCTATCTGCTTGAAAATGGAAATATCTACACAGCTATCTGCATATACATGGAAATATCTACACAGCTATCTCTTTACACATGGAAATAACTACACTGCTATATCTATAAACATGTAAACATCTACACCGCCATCTGTATGAACATGGAAATATCTACACCGCCATCTGTATGAACATGGAAATATCTGCACCGCCATCTGTATAAACATATAAATATCTACACCGCCATCTGTATTATGATGGAGATAACTACACCGCTATCTGTATAAACTTGGAAATATCTACACCGCGATCTGTATAAACATGGAAATACCTACACCGCTATCTGTATAAACATGGAAATATCAGCACCGCTCTCTGTATGAACATGGAAATATCAGCCCCTCTATCTGTATGAACATGGAAGTATCTACACCGCTATCTCTATGAACATGGAAATATCTACACCGCTATCTGTTTGAACATGGAAATATCTATACCGCTATCTGCATGAAAATGGAAATACATACACAGCTATCTGCATATGCATGGAAATATCTACACAGCTATCTCTTTACACATGGAAATAACTACACCGCTATCTGTATGAACATGGAAATATCTTCACCGCCATCTGTAGGAACATGGATATATCTACACAGCCCTCTGGATGAACATGGAAATATCTACACTGCTATCTGTTTGAACATGGAAATATCTACACCGCTATCTGTGTAAACATGCATACATCTTCACCGCTATCTCTATAAACATGGAAATATCTACACTGCTATCTGTATGAACATGGAAATATCTACACCGCTATCTGTTTGAACATGGAAATATCTACACCGCTATCTGCATGAAAATGGAAATATCTACAAAGCTATCTGCATATACATGGAAACATCTACACAGCTATCTCTTTACACATGGAAATAACTACACCGCTAAATCTATAAACATGGAAATACCTACACCGCCATCTGTATGAACATGGAAATATCTGCACCACCATCTGTATGAACATATAAATATCTACACCGCCATCTGTATTAAGAAGGAAATATCTAAACCGCTATCTGTATGAACATTAAAATATCTACACCGCTATCTGTATGAACATGGAAATATCTACACCGCTATCTGTGTAAACATGCATATATCTTCACCGCTATCTGTATAAACATGGAAATATCTACAACGCTATCTGTATGAACATGGAAATATCTACACCGCTATCTATATGAACATGGAAATATCTAAACCGCTATCTGCATGAAAATAGAAATATCTACACAGCTATCTGCATATACATGGAAATATCTACAAAGCTATCTCTTTACACATGGAAATAACTACACCGCTATCTCTATAAACACGGAAATATCTACACTGCCATCTGTATGAACATGGAAATATCTGCACCGCCATCTGTATAAACATATAAATATCTGCACCGCCATCTGTATTTAGATGGAGATATCTACACCGCTATCTGTATAAACTTGGAAATATCTACACCGCTATCTGTATAAACATGGAAATACCTACACCGCTATCTGTATAAACATGGAAATATCTACACCGCTATCTGTATGAACATGGAAATAGCTACACTGCTATCTGTATGAACATGGAAATATCTACACCACTATCTGTAGGAACATGGAAATATCTACACCGCTATCAGCATGAACATGGATATATCTACACAGCCATCTGGATGAACATGGAAATATCTACACCGCTATCTGCATGAACATGGAAATATCTACACTGCTATCTGTGTAAACATGCATACATCTTCACCGCAATCGGTATAAGCATGGAAATATCAACACCGTTATCTGTATGAACGTGGAAATATCTACACCGCTATCTGTTTGAACATGGAAATATCTACACCGCTATCTGTTTGAACATGGAAATATCTACACGGCTATCTGCATGAAAATGGAAATATCTACACTGCTATCTGCATATACATGGAAATATCTACAAAGCTATCTCTTTACACATGGAAATAACTACACCGCTATCTGTATGAACATGGAAATATCTACACCGCCATCTGTATGAACATGGAAATATCTGCACCGCCATCTGTACGAACATGGATATATCTACAGAGCCATCTGGATGAACATGGAAATATCTACAACCCCATCTGTATAAACATGGAAATATCTACACCGCTACCTGTATAAACACGGAAATATCTGCACCGCTATCTGTATGAACCTGGAAATGTCTACACCGCTATCTGAATGAACATGGAAATATCTACACCGCTATCTGTGTAAACATGCATACTTCTTCACCGCTATCTGTATAAACATGGAAATATATACACTGCTATCTGTATGAACATGGAAATATCTGCACCGCTATCTGTATGAACATGGAAATATCTACACCGCCATCTGTATGAACATGGAAATATCTGCACCGCCATCTGTATGAACATATATATATCTACACCGCCATCTGTATTAAGATGGAGATATCTACACCGCTATCTGTATAAACATGGAAATATCTACACCGCTATCTGTATAAACATGGAAATATCTACACCGCTATCTGTATAAACATGGAAATATCTACCCTGCTACCTGTATAAACATGGAAATATCAGCACCGCTATCTGTATGAACATGGAAATATCTACACCGCTATCTGTATGAACATGGAAATATCTACACCGCTATCTGTATGAACATGGAAATATCTACACCGCTATCTGTATGAACATGGAAATATCTACAAAGCTATCTGAATGAACATGGAAATATCTACACCGCTATCTGTTTGAACATGTAAATATCTACACCGCTATCTGCATGAAAATGGAAATATCTACAAAGCTATCTGCATATACATGGAAATATCTACACAGCTATCTCTTTACACATGGAAATAACTACACCACTATATCTATAAACATGGAAATATCTACACCACCATCTGTATGAACATGGAAATATCTGCACCGCCATCTGTTTGAACAAATAAATATCTACACCGCCATCTGTATTAAGAAGGAAATATCTAAACCGCTATGTGTATAAAGATGGAAATATCAACACCGCTCTCTGTATGAACATGGAAATATCTAAACCGCTATCTGTATGAACATGGAAATATCTACACTGCTATCTGTATGAACATGGAAATAGCTACCCCGTTAAGTGTATGAAAATGGAAATAGCTACACCGCTATCTGTATGAACATGGAAATATCTACACCGATATCTGTATGAACATGGATATATCTACACAGCCATCTGGATGAACATGGAAATAGCTACACCGCTATCTGTATGAACATGGAAATATCTACACCGCTATCTGTATGAACAAGGAAATATCTTCACCGCCATCTGTACGAACATGGATATATCTACAGAGCCATCTGGATGAACATGGAAATATCTACACCGCCATCTGTATGAACATATAAATATCTACACCGCCATCTGTATTAAGATGGAGATATCCACACCGGTATCTGTATAAACCTGAAAATATCTACACCGCTATCTATATAAACATGGAAATATCTACACCGCTATCTGGATAAACATGGAAATTTCTACACCGCTACCTGTATAAACATGGAAATATCAGCACCGCTATCTGTAGGAACATGGAGATATCTACACCGCCATCTGTATGAACATGGATATATCTACACAGCCATCTGGAGGAACATGGAAATATCTACAACGCTATCTGTACGAACATGGAAATATCTACACCGCTATCTGTATGAATATGGAAATATCTACACCGCTATCTGAGTAAACATACATACATCTTCACCGCTATCTGTATAAACATGGAAATATCTACACCGCTATCTGTATGAACATGGAAATATCTGCACCGCTATCTGTATGAACATGGAAATATCTACACGGCTATCTGCATGAAAATGGGAATATCTACACTGCTATCTGCATATACATGGAAATATCTACACAGCTATCTCTTTACACATGGAAATAACTACACCGCTAAATCTATAAACATGGAAATACCTACACCGCCATCTGTATGAACATGGAAATATCTGCACCACAATCTGTATGAACATATAAATATCTACACCGCCATCTGTATTAAGAAGGAAATATCTAAACCGCTATCTGTATGAACATTGAAATATCTACACCGCTATGTGTATGAACATGGAAATATCTACACCGCTATCTGTGTAAACATGCATATATCTTCACCGCTATCTGTATAAACATGGAAATATCTACAACGCTATCTGTATGAACATGGAAATAACTACACCGCTATCTGTACGAACATGGAAATATCTAAACCGCTATATGCATGAAAATATAAATATCTACACTGCTATCTGCATATACATGGAAATATCTACACAGCTATCTCTTTACACATGGAAATAACTACACCGCTATCTGTATGAACATGGAAATATCTACACCGCCATCTGTATGAACATGGAAATATCTGCACCGCCATCTGTATGAACATATAAATATCTACACCGCCATCTGTATTAAGATGGAGATATCTACACCGCTATCTGTATAAACATGGAAATATCTACACCGCTATCTGTATAAACATGGAAATATCTACACCGCTATCTGTATAAACTTGGAAATATCTACACCGCTACCTGTATAAACATGGAAATATCAGCACCGCTATCTGTATGAACATGGAAATATCTACACCGCTATCTGTATGAACACGGAAATATCTACACCGCTATATGCATGAACATGGAAATATCTACAAAGCTATCTGAATGAACATGGAAATATCTACACCGCTATCTGTTTGAACATGTAAATATCTACACCGCTATCTGCATGAAAATGGAAATATCTACAAAGCTATCTGCATATACATGGAAATATCTACACAGCTATCTCTTTACACATGGAAATAACTACACCGCTATATCTATAAACATGGAAATATCTACACCACCATCTGTATGAACATGGAAATATCTGCACCGCCATCTGTTTGAACATATAAATATCTACACCGCCATCTGTATTAAGAAGGAATTATCTAAACCGCTATCTGTATAAAGATGGAAATATCACCACCGCTCTCTGTATGAACATGGAAATATCTAAACCGCTATCTGTATGAACATGGAAATATCTACACTGCTATCTGTATGAACATGGAAATAGCTACCCCGTTATGTGTACGAAAATGGAGATATCTACACCGCTATCTGTATAAACCTGAAAATATCTACAGCGCTATCTATATAAACATGGAAATATCTACACCGCTATCTGGATAAACATGGAAATTTCTACACCGCTACCTGTATAAACATGGAAATATCAGCACCGCTATCTGTAGGAACATGGAGATATCTACACCGCCATCTGTATGAACATGGATATATCTACACAGCCATCTGGAGGAACATGGAAATATCTACAACGCTATCTGTACGAACATGGAAATATCTACACCGCTATCTGTATGAACATGGAAATAGCTACACCACTATCTGTATGAACATGGAAATATCTACACCACTATCTGAATGAACATGGAAATATCTACACCGCTATCTGTATGAACATGGATATATCTACACAGCCATCTGGATGAACATGGAAATATCTACACCGCTATCTGTATGAACATGGAAATATCTACACCGCTATCTGTGTAAACATACATACATCTTCACAGCTATCGGTATAAAAATGGAAATATCTACACCGCTATCTGTATGAACATGGAAATATCTGCACCGCTATCTGTATGAACATGGAAATATCTACACCGCTATCTGTTTGAACATGGAAATATCTACACGGCTACCTGCATGAAAATGGAAATATCTACACTGCTATCTGCATATACATGGAAATATCTACAAAGCTATTCCTTTACACATGGAAATAACTACACCGCTATCTGTATGAACATGGAAATATCTACACCGCCATCTGTATGAACATGGAAATATCTGCACCGCCATCTGTATGAACATATAAATATCTACACCGCCATCTGTATTAAGATGGAGATATCTACACCGCTATCTGTATAAACATGGAAATATCTACACCGCTATCTGTATAAACATGGAAATATCTACACCGCTATCTGTATAAACATGGAAATATCTACACCGCTACCTGTATAAACATGGAAATATCAGCACCGCTATCTGTATGAACATGGAAATATCTACACCGCTATCTGTATGAACATGGAAATATCTACACCGCCATCTGTATGAACATGGAAATATCTGCACCGCCATCTGTATGAACATATAAATATCTACACCGCCATCTGTATTAAGATGGAGATATCTACACCGCTATCTGAATAAACATGGAAATATCTACTCCGCTATCTGTATAAACATGGAAATATCAGCACCGCTATCTGTATGAACATGGAAATATCAGCCCCTCTATCTGTATGAACATGGAGATATCTACACCGCCATCTGTATGAACACGGATATATCTACACAGCCATCTGGATGAACATGGAAATATCTACACTGCTATCTATATGAACATGGAAATAGCTACACCGCTATCTGTATGAACATGGAAATATCTACACCGCTATCTGTATGAACATGGAAATATCTACACCGCTATCTGTATGAACATGGAAATATCTTCACCGCCATCTGTACGAACATGGATATATCTACAGAGCCATCTGGATGAACATGGAAATATCTACAACCCCATCTGTATAAACATGGAAATATCTACACCGCTACCTGTATAAACACGGAAATATCAGCACCGCTATCTGTATGAACCTGGAAATGTCTACACCACTATCTGAATGAACATGGAAATATCTACACCGCTATCTGATTGAACATGTAAATATCTACACCGCTATCTGCATGAAAATGGAAATATCTACAAAGCTATCTGCATATACATGGAAATATCTACACAGCTATCTCTTTACACTTGGAAATAACTACACCGCTATCTCTATAAACATGGAAATATCTACACCGCCATCTGTATGAACATGGAAATATCTGCACCGCCATCTGTATGAACATATAAATATCTACACCGCCATCTGTATTAAGAAGGAAATATCTAAACCGCTATCTGTATAAACATGGAAATATCTACACCGCTGCCTGTATAAACATGGAAATATCTGCACCGCTCTCTGTATGAAAATGGAGATATCTACACCGCTATCTGTATGAACATGGAAACATCTACACTGCTATCTGTATGAACATGGAAATAGCTACACCGTTATCTGTATGAACATGGAAATAGCTACACCGCTATCTGTATGAACATGGAAATATCTACACCGCTATCTGTATGAACATGGATATATCTACACAGCCATCTGGATTAACATGGAAATATCTACACCGCTATCTGTATGAACATGGAAATATCTACACCGCTATCTGTATGAACTTGGATATATCTACACAGCCATCTGGATGAACATGGAAATATCTACACCGCTATCTGTGTAAACATGCATACTTCTTCACCGCTATCTGTATAAACATGGAAATATATACACTGCTATCTGTATGAACATGGAAATATCTGCACCGCTATCTGTATGAACATGGAAATATCTACAGCGCTATCTGTTTGAACATGGAAATATATACACTGCTATCTGTATGAACATGGAAATATCTACACCGCTATCTGTTTGAACATGGAAATATCTACACTGCTATCTGCATGAAAATGGAAATATCTACACTGCTATCTGCATATACATGGAAATATCTGCACAGCTATCTCTTTACACATGGAAATAACTACACCGCTATCTGTATAAACATGCAAATATCTACACCGCTATCTGTATAAACATGGAAATATCTACACCGATATCTGTATAAACATGGAAATATCTACACCGCTACCTGTATAAACATGGAAATATCAGCACCGCTATCTGTATGAACATGGAAATACCTACACCGCTATCTGTATGAACATGGAAATATCTACACTGCTATCTGTATGAACATGGAAATATCTACACCGCTATCTGTCTGAACATGGATATATCTACACAGCCCTCTGGATGAACATGGAAATATCCACACCGATATCTGTGTAAACATGTATACACCTTCACCGCTATCTGTATAAACATGGAAATATCTACACCGCTATCTGTATGAACATGGAAATATCTACACCTCTATCTGTTCGAAGATGGAAATACATACACCGCTATCTGCTTGAAAATGGAAATATCTACACAGCTAGCTGCATATACATGGAAATATCTACACAGCTATCTCTTTACACATGGATATAACTACACCGCTATCTGTATGAACATGGAAATATCTACACCGCCATCTGTATGAACATGGAAATATCTGCACCGCCATCTGTATGAACATATAAATATCTACACCGCCATCAGTATTAAGATGGAGATATCTACACCGCTATCTGAATAAACATGGAAATATCTACACCGCTTTCTGTACGAAGATGGTAATATCTAAACCGCTATCTGCATGAAAATAGAAATATCTACACAGCTATCTGCATATACATGGAAATATCTACAAAGCTATCTCTTTACACATGGAAATAACTACACCGCTATCTCTATAAACACGGAAATATCTACACCGCCATCTGTATGAACATGGAAATATCTACACCGCTATCTGTATGAACATGGATATATCTACACAGCCCTCTGGATGAACATGGAAATATCCACACCGAAATCTGTGTAAACATGCATACATCTTCACCGCTATCTGTATAAACATGGAAATATCTATACCGCTATCTGTATGAACATGGAAATATCTACACCGCTATCTGTTTGAAGATGGAAATACATACACCGCTATCTGCTTGAAAATGGAAATATCTACACAGCTATCTTCATATACATGGAAATACCTACACAGCTATCTCTTTAAACATGGAAATAACTACACCGCTATCTGTATGAACATGGAAATATCTACACCGCCATCTGTATTATGATGGAGATAACTACACCGCTATCTGTATAAACTTGGAAATATCTACACCGCGATCTGTATAAACATGGAAATACCTACACCGCTATCTGTATAAACATGGAAATATCAGCACCGCTCTCTGTATGAACATGGAAATATCAGCCCCTCTATCTGTATGAACATGGAAGTGTCTACACCGCTATCTCTATGAACATGGAAATATCTACACCGCTATCTGTTTGAACATGGAAATATCTATACCGCTATCTGCATGAAAATGGAAATACATACACAGCTATCTGCATATGCATGGAAATATCTACACAGCTATCTCTTTACACATGGAAATAACTACACCGCTATCTGTATGAACATGGAAATATCTTCACCGCCATCTGTAGGAACATGGATATATCTACACAGCCATCTGGATGAACATGGAAATATCTACACTGCTATCTGTTTGAACATGGAAATATCTATACCGCTATCTGTGTAAACATGCATACATCTTCACCGCTATCTCTATAAACATGGATATATCTACACTGCTATCTGTATGAACATGGAAATATCTACACCGCTATCTGTTTGAACATGGAAATATCTACACCGCTATCTGCATGAAAATAGAAATATCTACAAAGCTATCTGCATATACATGGAAACATCTACACAGCTATCTCTTTACACATGGAAATAACTACACCGCTAAATCTATAAACATGGAAATACCTACACCGCCATCTGTATGAACATGGAAATATCTGCACCACCATCTGTATGAACATATATATATCTACACCGCCATCTGTATTAAGATGGAGATATCTACACCGCTATCTGTATAAACATGGAAATATCTACACCGCTATCTGTATGAACATGGAAATATCTACACCGCTATCTGTATAAACATGGAAATATCTACACTGCTACCTGTATAAACATGGAAATATCAGCACCGCTATCTGTATGAACATGGAAATATCTACACCGCTATCTGTATGAACATGGAAATATCTAAACCGCTATCTGCATGAAAATAGAAATATCTACACAGCTATCTGCATATACATGGAAATATCTACAAAGCTATCTCTTTACACATGGAAATAACTACACCGCTATCTCTATAAACACGGAAATATCTACACTGCCACCTGTATGAACATGGAAATATCTGCACCGCCATCTGTATAAACATATAAATATCAGCACCGCCATCTGTATTTAGATGGAGATATCTACACCGCTATCTGTATAAACTTGGAAATATCTACACCGCTATCTGTATAAACATGGAAATACCTACACCGCTATCTGTATAAACATGGAAATATCTACACCGCTATCTGTATGAACATGGAAATAGCTACACTGCTATCTGTATGAACATGGAAATATCTACACCACTATCTGTAGGAACATGGAAATATCTACACCGCTATCAGCATGAACATGGATATATCTACACAGCCATCTGGATGAACATGGAAATATCTACACCGCTATCTGCATGAACATGGAAATATCTACACTGCTATCTGTGTAAACATGCATACATCTTCACCGCAATCGGTATAAGCATGGAAATATCAACACCGCTATCTGTATGAACGTGGAAATATCTACACCGCTATCTGTTTGAACATGGAAATATCTACACCGCTATCTGTTTGAACATGGAAATATCTACACGGCTATCTGCATGAAAATGGAAATATCTACACTGCTATCTGCATATACATGGAAATATCTACAAAGCTATCTCTTTACACATGGAAATAACTACACCGCTATCTGTATGAACATGGAAATATCTACACCGCCATCTGTATGAACATGGAAATATCTGCACCGCCATCTGTACGAACATGGATATCTCTACAGAGCCATCTGGATGAACATGGAAATATCTACAACCCCATCTGTATAAACATGGAAATATCTACACCGCTACCTGTATAAACACGGAAATATCTGCACCGCTATCTGTATGAACCTGGAAATGTCTACACCGCTATCTGAATGAACATGGAAATATCTACACCGCTATCTGTGTAAACATGCATACTTCTTCACCGCTATCTGTATAAACATGGAAATATATACACTGCTATCTGTATGAACATGGAAATATCTGCACCGCTATCTGTATGAACATGGAAATATCTACACCGCCATCTGTATGAACATGGAAATATCTGCACCGCCATCTGTATGAACATATATATATCTACACCGCCATCTGTATTAAGATGGAGATATCTACACCGCTATCTGTATAAACATGGAAATATCTACACTGCTACCTGTATGAACATGGAAATATCTACACCGCTATCTGTTTGAACATGGAAATATCTACACCGCTATCTGCATGAAAATAGAAATATCTACAAAGCTATCTGCATATACATGGAAACATCTACACAGCTATCTCTTTACACATGGAAATAACTACACCGCTAAATCTATAAACATGGAAATACCTACACCGCCATCTGTATGAACATGGAAATATCTGCACCACCATCTGTATGAACATATAAATATCTACACCGCCATCTGTATTAAGAAGGAAATATCTAAACCGCTATCTGTATGAACATTGAAATATCTACACCGCTATCTGTATGAACATGGAAATATCTACACCGCTATCTGTGTAAACATGCATATATCTTCACCGCTATCTGTATAAACATGGAAATATCTACAACGCTATCTGTATGAACATGGAAATATCTACACCGCTATCTATATGAACATGGAAATATCTAAACCGCTATCTGCATGAAAATAGAAATATCTACACAGCTATCTGCATATACATGGAAATATCTACAAAGCTATCTCTTTACACATGGAAATAACTACACCGCTATCTCTATAAACACGGAAATATCTACACTGCCATCTGTATGAACATGGAAATATCTGCACCGCCATCTGTATAAACATATAAATATCTGCACCGCCATCTGTATTTAGATGGAGATATCTACACCGCTATCTGTATAAACTTGGAAATATCTACACCGCTATCTGTATAAACATGGAAATATCTACACCGCTATCTGTATGAACATGGAAATAGCTACACTGCTATCTGTATGAACATGGAAATATCTACACCACTATCTGTAGGAACATGGAAATATCTACACCGCTATCAGCATGAACATGGATATATCTACACCGCTATCTGTATGAACATGGAAATAGCTACACTGCTATCTGTATGAACATGGAAATATCTACACCACTATCTGTAGGAACATGGAAATATCTACACCGCTATCAGCATGAACATGGATATATCTACACAGCCATCTGGATGAACATGGAAATATCTACGCCGCTATCTGCATGAACATGGAAATATCTACACTGCTATCTGTGTAAACATGCATACATCTTCACCGCAATCGGTATAAGCATGGAAATATCAACACCGCTATCTGTATGAACGTGGAAATATCTACACCGCTATCTGTTTGAAGATGGAAATATCTACACCGCTATCTGTTTGAACATGGAAATATCTACACGGCTATCTGCATGAAAATGGAAATATCTACACTGCTATCTGCATATACATGGAAATATCTACAAAGCTATCTCTTTACACATGGAAATAACTACACCGCTATCTGTATGAACATGGAAATATCTACACCGCCATCTGTATGAACATGGAAATATCTGCACCGCCATCTGTACGAACATGGATATATCTACAGAGCCATCTGGATGAACATGGAAATACCTACAACCCCATCTGTATAAACATGGAAATATCTACACCGCTACCTGTATAAACACGGAAATATCTGCACCGCTATCTGTATGAACCTGGAAATGTCTACACCGCTATCTGAATGAACATGGAAATATCTACACCGCTATCTGTGTAAACATGCATACTTCTTCACCGCTATCTGTATAAACATGGAAATATATACACTGCTATCTGTATGAACATGGAAATATCTGCACCGCTATCTGTATGAACATGGAAATATCTACACCGCCATCTGTATGAACATGGAAATATCTGCACCGCCATCTGTATGAACATATATATATCTACACCGCCATCTGTATTAAGATGGAGATATCTACACCGCTATCTGTATAAACATGGAAATATCTACACTGCTATCTGTATAAACATGGAAATATCTACACCGCTATCTGTATAAACATGGAAATATCTACACTGCTACCTGTATAAACATGGAAATATCAGCACCGCTATCTGTATGAACATGGAAATATCTACACCGCTATCTGTATGAACATGGAAATATCTAAACCGCTATCTGCATGAAAATAGAAATATCTACACAGCTATCTGCATATACATGGAAATATCTACAAAGCTATCTCTTTACACATGGAAATAACTACACCGCTATCTCTATAAACACGGAAATATCTACACTGCCATCTGTATGAACATGGAAATATCCTCACCGCCATCTGTATAAACATATAAATATCTGCACCGCCATCTGTATTTAGATGGAGATATCTACACCGCTATCTGTATAAACTTGGAAATATCTACACCGCTATCTGTATAAACATGGAAATACCTACACCGCTATCTGTATAAACATGGAAATATCTACACCGCTATCTGTATGAACATGGAAATAGCTACACTGCTATCTGTATGAACATGGAAATATCTACACCACTATCTGTAGGAACATGGAAATATCTACACCGCTATCAGCATGAACATGGATATATCTACACAGCCATCTGGATGAACATGGAAATATCTACACCGCTATCTGCATGAACATGGAAATATCTACACTGCTATCTGTGTAAACATGCATACATCTTCACCGCAATCGGTATAAGCATGGAAATATCAACACCGCTATCTGTATGAACGTGGAAATATCTACACCGCTATCTGTTTGAACATGGAAATATCTACACCGCTATCTGTTTGAACATGGAAATATCTACACGGCTATCTGCATGAAAATGGAAATATCTACACTGCTATCTGCATATACATGGAAATATCTACAAAGCTATCTCTTTACACATGGAAATAACTACACCGCTATCTGTATGAACATGGAAATATCTACACCGCCATCTGTATGAACATGGAAATATCTGCACCGCCATCTGTACGAACATGGATATGTCTACAGAGCCATCTGGATGAACATGGAAATATCTACAACCCCATCTGTATAAACATGGAAATATCTACACCGCTACCTGTATAAACACGGAAATATCTGCACCGCTATCTGCATGAACCTGGAAATGTCTACTCCGCTATCTGAATGAACATGGAAATATCTACACCGCTATCTGTGTAAACATGCATACTTCTTCACCGCTATCTGTATAAACATGGAAATATATACACTGCTATCTGTATGAACATGGAAATATCTGCACCGCTATCTGTATGAACATGGAAATATCTACACCGCCATCTGTATGAACATGGAAATATCTGCACCGCCATCTGTATGAACATATATATATCTACACAGCCATCTGTATTAAGATGGAGATATCTACACCGCTATCTGTATAGACATGGAAATATCTACACTGCTATCTGTATGAACATGGAAATATCTACACCGCTATCTGTTTGAACATGGAAATATCTACACCGCTATCTGCATGAAAATAGAAATATCTACAAAGCTATCTGCATATACATGGAAACATCTACACAGCTATCTCTTTACACATGGAAATAACTACACCGCTAAATCTATAAACATGGAAATACCTACACCGCCATCTGTATGAACATGGAGATATCTGCACCACCATCTGTATGAACATATAAATATCTACACCTCCATCTGTATTAAGAAGGAAATATCTAAACCGCTATCTGTATGAACATTGAAATATCTACACCGCTATCTGTATGAACATGGAAATATATACACCGCTATCTGTGTAAACATGCATACATCTTCACCGCTATCTGTATAAACATGGAAATATCTACAACGCTATCTGTATGAACATGGAAATATCTACACCGCTATCTATATGAACATGGAAATATCTAAACCGCTATCTGCATGAAAATAGAAATATCTACACAGCTATCTGCATATACATGGAAATATCTACAAAGCTATCTCTTTACACATGGAAATAACTACACCGGTATCTCTATAAACACGGAAATATCTACACTGCCATCTGTATGAACATGGAAATATCTGCACCGCCATCTGTATAAACATATAAATATCTGCACCGCCATCTGTATTTAGATGGAGATATCTACACCGCTATCTGTATAAACTTGGAAATATCTACACCGCTATCTGTATAAACATGGAAATACCTACACCGCTATCTGTATAAACATGGAAATATCTACACCGCTATCTGTATGAACATGGAAATAGCTACACTGCTATCTGTATGAACATGGAAATATCTACACTACTATCTGTAGGAACATGGAAATATCTACACCGCTATCAGCATGAACATGGATATATCTACACAGCCATCTGGATGAACATGGAAATATCTACACCGCTATCTGCATGAACATGGAAATATCTACACTGCTATCTGTGTAAACATGCATACATCTTCACCGCAATCGGTATAAGCATGGAAATATCAACACCGCTATCTGTATGAACGTGGAAATATCTACACCGCTATCTGTTTGAACATGGAAATATCTACACCGCTATCTGTTTGAACATGGAAATATCTACACGGCTATCTTCATGAAAATGGAAATATCTACACTGCTATCTGCATATACATGGAAATATCTACAAAGCTATCTCTTTACACATGGAAATAACTACACCGCTATCTGTATGAACATGGAAATATCTACACCGCCATCTGTATGAACATGGAAATATCTGCACCGCCATCTGTACGAACATGGATATATCTACAGAGCCATCTGGATGAACATGGAAATATCTACAACCCCATCTGTATAAACATGGAAATATCTACACCGCTACCTGTATAAACACGGAAATATCTGCACCGCTATCTGTATGAACCTGGAAATGTCTACACCGCTATCTGAATGAACATGGAAATATCTACACCGCTATCTGTGTAAACATGCATACTTCTTCACCGCTATCTGTATAAACATGGAAATATATACACTGCTATCTGTATGAACATGGAAATATCTGCACCGCTATCTGTATGAACATGGAAATATCTACACCGCCATCTGTATGAACATGGAAATATCTGCACCGCCATCTGTATGAACATATATATATCTACACCGCCATCTGTATTAAGATGGAGATATCTACACCGCTATCTGTATAAACATGGAAATATCTACACCGCTATCTGTATAAACATGGAAATATCTACACCGCTATCTGTATAAACATGGAAATATCTACACTGCTACCTGTATAAACATGGAAATATCAGCACCGGTATCTGTATGAACATGGAAATATCTACACCGCTATCTGTATGAACATGGAAATATCTACACCGCTATCTGTATGAACATGGAAATATCTACACCGCTATCTGTATGAACATGGAAATATCTACAAAGCTATCTGAATGAACATGGAAATATCTACACCGCTATCTGTTTGAACATGTAAATATCTACACCGCTATCTGCATGAAAATGGAAATATCTACAAAGCTATCTGCATATACATGGAAATATCTACACAGCTATCTCTTTACACATGGAAATAACTACACCACTATATCTATAAACATGGAAATATCTACACCACCATCTGTATGAACATGGAAATATCTGCACCGCCATCTGTTTGAACAAATAAATATCTACACTGCCATCTGTATTAAGAAGGAAATATCTAAACCGCTATGTGTATAAAGATGGAAATATCAACACCGCTCTCTGTATGAACATGGAAATACCTAAACCGCTATCTGTATGAACATGGAAATATCTACACTGCTATCTGTATGAACATGGAAATAGCTACCCCGTTAAGTGTATGAAAATGGAAATAGCTACACCGCTATCTGTATGAACATGGAAATATCTACACCGATATCTGTATGAACATGGATATATCTACACAGCCATCTGGATGAACATGGAAATAGCTACACCGCTATCTGTATGAACATGGAAATATCTACACCGCTATCTGTATGAACAAGGAAATATCTTCACCGCCATCTGTACGAACATGGATATATCTACAGAGCCATCTGGATGAACATGGAAATATCTACACCGCCATCTGTATGAACATATAAATATCTACACCGCCATCTGTATTAAGATGGAGATATCTACACCGGTATCTGTATAAACCTGAAAATATCTACACCGCTATCTATATAAACATGGAAATATCTACACCGCTATCTGGATAAACATGGAAATTTCTACACCGCTACCTGTATAAACATGGAAATATCAGCACCGCTATCTGTAGGAACATGGAGATATCTACACCGCCATCTGTATGAACATGGATATATCTACACAGCCATCTGGAGGAACATGGAAATATCTACAACGCTATCTGTACGAACATGGAAATATCTACACCGCTATCTGTATGAATATGGAAATATCTACACCGCTATCTGAGTAAACATACATACATCTTCACCGCTATCTGTATAAACATGGAAATATCTACACCGCTATCTGTATGAACATGGAAATATCTGCACCGCTATCTGTATGAACATGGAAATATCTACACGGCTATCTGCATGAAAATGGAAATATCTACACTGCTATCTGCATATACATGGAAATATCTACACAGCTATCTCTTTACACATGGAAATAACTACACCGCTAAATCTATAAACATGGAAATACCTACACCGCCATCTGTATGAACATGGAAATATCTGCACCACAATCTGTATGAACATATAAATATCTACACCGCCATCTGTATTAAGAAGGAAATATCTAAACCGCTATCTGTATGAACATTGAAATATCTACACCGCTATCTGTATGAACATGGAAATATCTACACCGCTATCTGTGTAAACATGCATATATCTTCACCGCTATCTGTATAAACATGGAAATATCTACAACGCTATCTGTATGAACATGGAAATAACTACACCGCTATCTGTACGAACATGGAAATATCTAAACCGCTATATGCATGAAAATATAAATATCTACACAGCTATCTGCATATACATGGAAATATCTACAAAGCTATCTCTTTACACATGGAAATAACTACACCGCTATCTCTATAAACACGGAAATATCTACACTGCCATCTGTATGAACATGGAAATATCTGCACCACCATCTGTATAAACATATAAATATCTACACCGCCATCTGTATTTAGATGGAGATATCTACACCGCTATCTGTATAAACATGAAAATATCTACACCGCTATCTGTATAAACATGGAAATACCTACACCGCTATCTGTATAAACATGGAAATATCAACACCGCTATCTGTATGAACATGGAAATAGATAAACTGCTATCTGTATGAACATGGACATATCTACACCACTATCTGTAGGAACATGGAAATATCTACACCGCTATCAACATGAACATGGATATATCTACACAGCCATCTGGATGAACATGGAAATATCTACACCGCTATCTGCATGAACATGGAAATATCTACACTGCTATCTGTGTAAACATGCATACATCTTCACCGCAATCTGTATAAGCATGGAAATATCAACACTGCTATCTGTATGAACGTGGAAATATCTACACCGCTCTCTGTATGAACATGGAAATAGCTACACCGCTACCTGTATAAACATGGAAACATCAGCACCGCTATCTGTATGAACATGGAAATATCTACACCGCTATCTGTATGAACATGGAAATATCTACACTGCTATCAGTATGAACATGGAAATATCTACACCGCTATCAGTATGAACATGGATATATCTACACAGCCCTCTGGATGAACATGGAAATATCCACACCGATATCTGTATGAACATGGAAATATCTACACCGCTATCTGTATGAACTTGGATATATCTACACAGCCATCTGGATGAACATGGAAATATCTACACCGCTATCTGTGTAAACATGCATACTTCTTCACCGCTATCTGTATAAACATGGAAATATATACACTGCTATCTGTATGAACATGGAAATATCTGCACCGCTATCTGTATGAACATGGAAATATCTACACCGCTATCTGTTTGAACATGGAAATATCTACACCGCTATCTGCATGAAAATGGAAATATCTCCACTGCTATCTGCATATACATGGAAATATCTACACAGCTATCTCTTTACACATGGAAATAACTACACCGCTATCTGTATGAACATGGAAATATCTACACCGCCATCTGTATGAACATGGAAATATCTGCACCGCCATCTTTATGAACATATAAATATCTACACCGCCATCTGTATTAAGATGGAGATATCTACACCGCTATCTGTATAAACTTGGAAATATCTACACCGCTACCTGTATAAACATGGAAATATCAGCACCGCTATCTGTATGAACATGGAAATATCTACACCGCTATCTGTATGAACATGGAAATATCTACACCGCTATATGCATGAACATGGAAATATCTACAAAGCTATCTGAATGAACATGGAAATATCTACACCGCTATCTGTTTGAACATGTAAATATCTACACCGCTATCTGCATGAAAATGGAAATATCTACAAAGCTATCTGCATATACATGGAAATATCTACACAGCTATCTCTTTACACATGGAAATAACTACACCGCTATATCTATAAACATGGAAATATCTACACCACCATCTGTAAGAACATGGAAATATCTGCACCGCCATCTGTTTGAACATATAAATATCTACACCGCCATCTGTATTAAGAAGGAATTATCTAAACCGCTATCTGTATAAAGATGGAAATATCACCACCGCTCTCTGTATGAACATGGAAATATCTAAACCGCTATCTGTATGAACATGGAAATATCTACACTGCTATCTGTATGAACATGGAAATAGCTACCCCGTTATGTGTACGAAAATGGAAATAGCTACACCGCTATCTGTATGAACATGGAAATATCTACACCGATATCTGTATGAACATGGATATATCTACACAGCCATCTGGACGAACATGGAAATAGCTACACCGCTATCTGTATGAACATGGAAATATCTACACCGCTATCTGTATGAACAAGGAAATATCTTCACCGCCATCTGTACGAACATGGATGTATCTACAGAGCCATCTGGATGAACATGGAAATATCTACACCACCATCTGTATGAACATATAAATATCTACACCGCCATCTGTATTAAGATGGAGATATCTACACCGCTATCTGTATAAACCTGAAAATATCTACACCGCTATCTATATAAACATGGAAATATCTACACCGCTATCTGGATAAACATGGAAATTTCTACACCGCTACCTGTATAAACATGGAAATATCAGCACCGCTATCTGTAGGAACATGGAGATATCTACACCGCCATCTGTATGAACATGGATATATCTACACAGCCATCTGGAGGAACATGGAAATATCTACAACGCTATCTGTACGAACATGGAAATATCTACACCGCTATCTGTATGAACATGGAAATAGCTACACCACTATCTGTATGAACATGGAAATATCTACACCACTATCTGAATGAACATGGAAATATCTACACCGCTATCTGTATGAACATGGATATATCTACACAGCCATCTGGATGAACATGGAAATATCTACACCGCTATCTGTATGAACATGGAAATATCTACACCGCTATCTGTGTAAACATACATACATATTCACAGCTATCGGTATAAAAATGGAAATATCTACACCGCTATCTGTATGAACATGGAAATATCTGCACCGCTATCTGTATGAACATGGAAATATCTACACCGCTATCTGTTTGAACATGGAAATATCTACACGGCTACCTGCATGAAAATGGAAATATCTACACTGCTATCTGCATATACATGGAAATATCTACAAAGCTATTCCTTTACACATGGAAATAACTACACCGCTATCTGTATGAACATGGAAATATCTACACCGCCATCTGTATGATCATGGAAATATCTGCACCGCCATCTGTATGAACATATAAATATCTACACCGCCATCTGTATTAAGATGGAGATATCTACACCGCTATCTGTATAAACATGGAAATATCTACACCGCTATCTGTATAAACATGGAAATATCTACACCGCTATCTGTATAAACATGGAAATATCTACACCGCTACCTGTATAAACATGGAAATATCAGCACCGCTATCTGTATGAACATGGAAATATCTACACCGCTATCTGTATGAACATGGAAATATCTACACCGCCATCTGTATGAACATGGAAATATCTGCACCGCCATCTGTATGAACATATAAATATCTACACCGCCATCTGTATTAAGATGGAGATATCTACACCGCTATCTGAATAAACATGGAAATATCTACTCCGCTATCTGTATAAACATGGAAATATCAGCACCGCTATCTGTATGAACATGGAAATATCAGCCCCTCTATCTGTATGAACATGGAGATATCTACACCGCCATCTGTATGAACACGGATATATCTACACAGCCATCTGGATGAACATGGAAATATCTACACTGCTATCTGTATGAACATGGAAATAGCTACACCGCTATCTGTATGAACATGGAAATATCTACACCGCTATCTGTATGAACATGGAAATATCTACACCGCTATCTGTATGAACATGGAAATATCTTCACCGCCATCTGTACGAACATGGATATATCTACAGAGCCATCTGGATGAACATGGAAATATCTACAACCCCATCTGTATAAACATGGAAATATCTACACCGCTACCTGTATAAACACGGAAATATCAGCACCGCTATCTGTATGAACCTGGAAATGTCTACACCACTATCTGAATGAACATGGAAATATCTACACCGCTATCTGATTGAACATGTAAATATCTACACCGCTATCTGCATGAAAATGGAAATATCTACAAAGCTATCTGCATATACATGGAAATATCTACACAGCTATCTCTTTACACTTGGAAATAACTACACCGCTATCTCTATAAACATGGAAATATCTACACCGCCATCTGTATGAACATGGAAATATCTGCACCGCCATCTGTATGAACATATAAATATCTACACCGCCATCTGTATTAAGAAGGAAATATCTAAACCGCTATCTGTATAAACATGGAAATATCTACACCGCTGCCTGTATAAACATGGAAATATCTGCACCGCTCTCTGTATGAAAATGGAGATATCTACACCGCTATCTGTATGAACATGGAAACATCTACACTGCTATCTGTATGAACATGGAAATACCTACACCGTTATCTGTATGAACATGGAAATAGCTACACCGCTATCTGTATGAACATGGAAATATCTACACCGCTATCTGTATGAACATGGATATATCTACACAGCCATCTGGATTAACATGGAAATATCTACACCGCTATCTGTATGAACATGGAAATATCTACACCGCTATCTGTATGAACTTGGATATATCTACAGAGCCATCTGGATGAACATGGAAATATCTACACCGCTATCTGTGTAAACATGCATACTTCTTCACCGCTATCTGTATAAACATGGAAATATATACACTGCTATCTGTATGAACATGGAAATATCTGCACCGCTATCTGTATGAACATGGAAATATCTACAGCGCTATCTGTTTGAACATGGAAATATATACACTGCTATCTGTATGAACATGGAAATATCTACACCGCTATCTGTTTGAACATGGAAATATCTACACTGCTATCTGCATGAAAATGGAAATATCTACACTGCTATCTGCATATACATGGAAATATCTGCACAGCTATCTCTTTACACATGGAAATAACTACACCGCTATCTGTATAAACATGCAAATATCTACACCGCTATCTGTATAAACATGGAAATATCTACACCGCTATCTGTATAAACATGGAAATATCTACACCGCTACCTGTATAAACATGGAAATATCAGCACCGCTATCTGTATGAACATGGAAATACCTACACCGCTATCTGTATGAACATGGAAATATCTACACTGCTATCTGTATGAACATGGAAATATCTACACCGCTATCTGTCTGAACATGGATATATCTACACAGCCCTCTGGATGAACATGGAAATATCCACACCGATATCTGTGTAAACATGTATACACCTTCACCGCTATCTGTATAAACATGGAAATATCTACACCGCTATCTGTATGAACATGGAAATATCTACACCTCTATCTGTTCGAAGATGGAAATACATACACCGCTATCTGCTTGAAAATGGAAATATCTACACAGCTAGCTGCATATACATGGAAATATCTACACAGCTATCTCTTTACACATGGATATAACTACACCGCTATCTGTATGAACATGGAAATATCTACACCGCCATCTGTATGAACATGGAAATATCTGCACCGCCATCTGTATGAACATATAAATATCTACACCGCCATCTGTATTAAGATGGAGATATCTACACCGCTATCTGAATAAACATGGAAATATCTACACCGCTATCTGTACGAAGATGGAAATATCTAAACCGCTATCTGCATGAAAATAGAAATATCTACACAGCTATCTGCATATACATGGAAATATCTACAAAGCTATCTCTTTACACATGGAAATAACTACACCGCTATCTCTATAAACACGGAAATATCTACACCGCCATCTGTATGAACATGGAAATATCTACACCGCTATCTGTATGAACATGGATATATCTACACAGCCCTCTGGATGAACATGGAAGTATCCACACCGAAATCTGTGTAAACATGCATACATCTTCACCGCTATCTGTATAAACATGGAAATATCTATACCGCTATCTGTATGAACATGGAAATATCTACACCGCTATCTGTTTGAAGATGGAAATACATACACCGCTATCTGCTTGAAAATGGAAATATCTACACAGCTATCTGCATATACATGGAAATATCTACACAGCTATCTCTTTACACATGGAAATAACTACACTGCTATATCTATAAACATGTAAACATCTACACCGCCATCTGTATGAACATGGAAATATCTACACCGCCATCTGTATGAACATGGAAATATCTGCACCGCCATCTGTATAAACATATAAATATCTACACCGCCATCTGTATTATGATGGAGATAACTACACCGCTATCTGTATAAACTTGGAAATATCTACACCGCGATCTGTATAAACATGGAAATACCTACACCGCTATCTGTATAAACATGGAAATATCAGCACCGCTCTCTGTATGAACATGGAAATATCAGCCCCTCTATCTGTATGAACATGGAAGTGTCTACACCGCTATCTCTATGAACATGGAAATATCTACACCGCTATCTGTTTGAACATGGAAATATCTATACCGCTATCTGCATGAAAATGGAAATACATACACAGCTATCTGCATATGCATGGAAATATCTACACAGCTATCTCTTTACACATGGAAATAACTACACCGCTATCTGTATGAACATGGAAATATCTTCACCGCCATCTGTAGGAACATGGATATATCTACACAGCCATCTGGATGAACATGGAAATATCTACACTGCTATCTGTTTGAACATGGAAATATCTATACCGCTATCTGTGTAAACATGCATACATCTTCACCGCTATCTCTATAAACATGGATATATCTACACTGCTATCTGTATGAACATGGAAATATCTACACCGCTATCTGTTTGAACATGGAAATATCTACACCGCTATCTGCATGAAAATAGAAATATCTACAAAGCTATCTGCATATACATGGAAACATCTACACAGCTATCTCTTTACACATGGAAATAACTACACCGCTAAATCTATAAACATGGAAATACCTACACCGCCATCTGTATGAACATGGAAATATCTGCACCACCATCTGTATGAACATATATATATCTACACCGCCATCTGTATTAAGATGGAGATATCTACACCGCTATCTGTATAAACATGGAAATATCTACACCGCTATCTGTATGAACATGGAAATATCTACACCGCTATCTGTATAAACATGGAAATATCTACACTGCTACCTGTATAAACATGGAAATATCAGCACCGCTATCTGTATGAACATGGAAATATCTACACCGCTATCTGTATGAACATGGAAATATCTAAACCGCTATCTGCATGAAAATAGAAATATCTACACAGCTATCTGCATATACATGGAAATATCTACAAAGCTATCTCTTTACACATGGAAATAACTACACCGCTATCTCTATAAACACGGAAATATCTACACTGCCATCTGTATGAACATGGAAATATCTGCACCGCCATCTGTATAAACATATAAATATCAGCACCGCCATCTGTATTTAGATGGAGATATCTACACCGCTATCTGTATAAACTTGGAAATATCTACACCGCTATCTGTATAAACATGGAAATACCTACACCGCTATCTGTATAAACATGGAAATATCTACACCGCTATCTGTATGAACATGGAAATAGCTACACTGCTATCTGTATGAACATGGAAATATCTACACCACTATATGTAGGAACATGGAAATATCTACACCGCTATCAGCATGAACATGGATATATCTACACAGCCATCTGGATGAACATGGAAATATCTACACCGCTATCTGCATGAACATGGAAATATCTACACTGCTATCTGTGTAAACATGCATACATCTTCACCGCAATCGGTATAAGCATGGAAATATCAACACCGCTATCTGTATGAACGTGGAAATATCTACACCGCTATCTGTTTGAACATGGAAATATCTACACCGCTATCTGTTTGAACATGGAAATATCTACACGGCTATCTGCATGAAAATGGAAATATCTACACTGCTATCTGCATATACATGGAAATATCTACAAAGCTATCTCTTTACACATGGAAATAACTACACCGCTATCTGTATGAACATGGAAATATCTACACCGCCATCTGTATGAACATGGAAATATCTGCACCGCCATCTGTACGAACATGGATATATCTACAGAGCCATCTGGATGAACATGGAAATATCTACAACCCCATCTGTATAAACATGGAAATATCTACACCGCTACCTGTATAAACACGGAAATATCTGCACCGCTATCTGTATGAACCTGGAAATGTCTACACCGCTATCTGAATGAACATGGAAATATCTACACCGCTATCTGTGTAAACATGCATACTTCTTCACCGCTATCTGTATAAACATGGAAATATATACACTGCTATCTGTATGAACATGGAAATATCTGCACCGCTATCTGTATGAACATGGAAATATCTACACCGCCATCTGTATGAACATGGAAATATCTGCACCGCCATCTGTATGAACATATATATATCTACACCGCCATCTGTATTAAGATGGAGATATCTACACCGCTATCTGTATAAACATGGAAATATCTACACTGCTATCTGTATGAACATGGAAATATCTACACCGCTATCTGTTTGAACATGGAAATATCTACACCGATATCTGCATGAAAATAGAAATATCTACAAAGCTATCTGCATATACATGGAAACATCTACACAGCTATCTCTTTACACATGGAAATAACTACACCGCTAAATCTATAAACATGGAAATACCTACACCGCCATCTGTATGAACATGGAAATATCTGCACCACCATCTGTATGAACATATAAATATCTACACCGCCATCTGTATTAAGAAGGAAATATCTAAACCGCTATCTGTATGAACATTGAAATATCTACACCGCTATCTGTATGAACATGGAAATATCTACACCGCTATCTGTGTAAACATGCATATATCTTCACCGCTATCTGTATAAACATGGAAATATCTACAACGCTATCTGTATGAACATGGAAATATCTACACCGCTATCTATATGAACATGGAAATATCTAAACCGCTATCTGCATGAAAATAGAAATATCTACACAGCTATCTGCATATACATGGAAATATCTACAAAGCTATCTCTTTACACATGGAAATAACTACACCGCTATCTCTATAAACACGGAAATATCTACACTGCCATCTGTATGAACATGGAAATATCTGCACCGCCATCTGTATAAACATATAAATATCTGCACCGCAATCTGTATTTAGATGGAGATATCTACACCGCTATCTGTATAAACTTGGAAATATCTACACCGCTATCTGTATAAACATGGAAATATCTACACCGCTATCTGTATGAACATGGAAATAGCTACACTGCTATCTGTATGAACATGGAAATATCTACACCACTATCTGTAGGAACATGGAAATATCTACACCGCTATCAGCATGAACATGGATATATCTACACCGCTATCTGTATGAACATGGAAATAGCTACACTGCTATCTGTATGAACATGGAAATATCTACACCACTATCTGTAGGAACATGGAAATATCTACACCGCTATCAGCATGAACATGGATATATCTACACAGCCATCTGGATGAACATGGAAATATCTACGCCGCTATCTGCATGAACATGGAAATATCTACACTGCTATCTGTGTAAACATGCATACATCTTCACCGCAATCGGTATAAGCATGGAAATATCAACACCGCTATCTGTATGAACGTGGAAATATCTACACCGCTATCTGTTTGAACATGGAAATATCTACACCGCTATCTGTTTGAACATGGAAATATCTACACGGCTATCTGCATGAAAATGGAAATATCTACACTGCTATCTGCATATACATGGAAATATCTACAAAGCTATCTCTTTACACATGGAAATAACTACACCGCTATCTGTATGAACATGGAAATATCTACACCGCCATCTGTATGAACATGGAAATATCTGCACCGCCATCTGTACGAACATGGATATATCTACAGAGCCATCTGGATGAACATGGAAATACCTACAACCCCATCTGTATAAACATGGAAATATCTACACCGCTACCTGTATAAACACGGAAATATCTGCACCGCTATCTGTATGAACCTGGAAATGTCTACACCGCTATCTGAATGAACATGGAAATATCTACACCGCTATCTGTGTAAACATGCATACTTCTTCACCGCTATCTGTATAAACATGGAAATATATACACTGCTATCTGTATGAACATGGAAATATCTGCACCGCTATCTGTATGAACATGGAAATATCTACACCGCCATCTGTATGAACATGGAAATATCTGCACCGCCATCTGTATGAACATATATATATCTACACCGCCATCTGTATTAAGATGGAGATATCTACACCGCTATCTGTATAAACATGGAAATATCTACACCGCTATCTGTATAAACATGGAAATATCTACACCGCTATCTGTATAAACATGGAAATATCTACACTGCTACCTGTATAAACATGGAAATATCAGCACCACTATCTGTATGAACATGGAAATATCTACACCGCTATCTGTATGAACATGGAAATATCTAAACCGCTATCTGCATGAAAATAGAAATATCTACACAGCTATCTGCATATACGTGGAAATATCTACAAAGCTATCTCTTTACACATGGAAATAACTACACCGCTATCTCTATAAACACGGAAATATCTACACTGCCATCTGTATGAACATGGAAATATCTGCACCGCCATCTGTATAAACATATAAATATCTGCACCGCCATCTGTATTTAGATGGAGATATCTACACCGCTATCTGTATAAACTTGGAAATATCTACACCGCTATCTGTATAAACATGGAAATACCTACACCGCTATCTGTATAAACATGGAAATATCTACACCGCTATCTGTATGAACATGGAAATAGCTACACTGCTATCTGTATGAACATGGAAATATCTACACCACTATCTGTAGGAACATGGAAATATCTACACCGCTATCAGCATGAACATGGATATATCTACACAGCCATCTGGATGAACATGGAAATATCTACACCGCTATCTGCATGAACATGGAAATATCTACACTGCTATCTGTGTAAACATGCATACACCTTCACCGCAATCGGTATAAGCATGGAAATATCAACACCGCTATCTGTATGAACGTGGAAATATCTACACCGCTATCTGTTTGAACATGGAAATATCTACACCGCTATCTGTTTGAACATGGAAATATCTACACGGCTATCTGCATGAAAATGGAAATATCTACACTGCTATCTGCATATACATGGAAATATCTACAAAGCTATCTCTTTACACATGGAAATAACTACACCGCTATCTGTATGAACATGGAAATATCTACACCGCCATCTGTATGAACATGGAAATATCTGCACCGCCATCTGTACGAACATGGATATATCTACAGAGCCATCTGGATGAACATGGAAATATCTACAACCCCATCTGTATAAACATGGAAATATCTACACCGCTACCTGTATAAACACGGAAATATCTGCACCGCTATCTGTATGAACCTGGAAATGTCTACACCGCTATCTGAATGAACATGGAAATATCTACACCGCTATCTGTGTAAACATGCATACTTCTTCACCGCTATCTGTATAAACATGGAAATATATACACTGCTATCTGTATGAACATGGAAATATCTGCACCGCTATCTGTATGAACATGGAAATATCTACACCGCCATCTGTATGAACATGGAAATATCTGCACCGCCATCTGTATGAACATATATATATCTACACCGCCATCTGTATTAAGATGGAGATATCTACACTGCTATCTGTATAAACATGGAAATATCTACACTGCTATCTGTATGAACATGGAAATATCTACACCGCTATCTGTTTGAACATGGAAATATCTACACCGCTATCTGCATGAAAATAGAAATATCTACAAAGCTATCTACATATACATGGAAACATCTACACAGCTATCTCTTTACACATGGAAATAACTACACCGCTAAATCTATAAACATGGAAATACCTACACCGCCATCTGTATGAACATGGAGATATCTGCACCACCATCTGTATGAACATATAAATATCTACACCTCCATCTGTATTAAGAAGGAAATATCTAAACCGCTATCTGTATGAACATTGAAATATCTACACCGCTATCTGTATGAACATGGAAATATCTACACCGCTATCTGTGTAAACATGCATATATCTTCACCGCTATCTGTATAAACATGGAAATATCTACAACGCTATCTGTATGAACATGGAAATATCTACACCGCTATCTATATGAACATGGAAATATCTAAACCGCTATCTGCATGAAAATAGAAATATCTACACAGCTATCTGCATATACATGGAAATATCTACAAAGCTATCTCTTTACACATGGAAATAACTACACCGGTATCTCTATAAACACGGAAATATCTACACTGCCATCTGTATGAACATGGAAATATCTGCACCGCCATCTGTATAAACATATAAATATCTGCACCGCCATCTGTATTTAGATGGAGATATCTACACCGCTATCTGTATAAACTTGGAAATATCTACACCGCTATCTGTATAAACATGGAAATAGCTACACCGCTATCTGTATAAACATGGAAATATCTACACCGCTATCTGTATGAACATGGAAATAGCTACACTGCTATCTGTATGAACATGGAAATATCTACACTACTATCTGTAGGAACATGGAAATATCTACACCGCTATCAGCATGAACATGGATATATCTACACAGCCATCTGGATGAACATGGAAATATCTACACCGCTATCTGCATGAACATGGAAATATCTACACTGCTATCTGTGTAAACATGCATACATCTTCACCGCAATCGGTATAAGCATGGAAATATCAACACCGCTATCTGTATGAACGTGGAAATATCTACACCGCTATCTGTTTGAACATGGAAATATCTACACCGCTATCTGTTTGAACATGGAAATATCTACACGGCTATCTGCATGAAAATGGAAATATCTACACTGCTATCTGCATATACATGGAAATATCTACAAAGCTATCTCTTTACACATGGAAATAACTACACCGCTATCTGTATGAACATGGAAATATCTACACCGCCATCTGTATGAACATGGAAATATCTGCACCGCCATCTGTACGAACATGGATATATCTACAGAGCCATCTGGATGAACATGGAAATATCTACAACCCCATCTGTATAAACATGGAAATATCTACACCGCTACCTGTATAAACACGGAAATATCTGCACCGCTATCTGTATGAACCTGGAAATGTCTACACCGCTATCTGAATGAACATGGAAATATCTACACCGCTATCTGTGTAAACATGCATACTTCTTCACCGCTATCTGTATAAACATGGAAATATATACACTGCTATCTGTATGAACATGGAAATATCTGCACCGCTATCTGTATGAACATGGAAATATCTACACCGCCATCTGTATGAACATGGAAATATCTGCACCGCCATCTGTATGAACATATATATATCTACACCGCCATCTGTATTAAGATGGAGATATCTACACCGCTATCTGTATAAACATGGAAATATCTACACCGCTATCTGTATAAACATGGAAATATCTACACCGCTATCTGTATAAACATGGAAATATCTACACTGCTACCTGTATAAACATGGAAATATCAGCACCGGTATCTGTATGAACATGGAAATATCTACACCGCTATCTGTATGAACATGGAAATATCTACACCGCTATCTGTATGAACATGGAAATATCTACACCGCTATCTGTATGAACATGGAAATATCTACAAAGCTATCTGAATGAACATGGAAATATCTACACCGCTATCTGTTTGAACATGTAAATATCTACACCGCTATCTGCATGAAAATGGAAATATCTACAAAGCTATCTGCATATACATGGAAATATCTACACAGCTATCTCTTTACACATGGAAATAACTACACCGCTATATCTATAAACATGGAAATATCTACACCACCATCTGTATGAACATGGAAATATCTGCACCGCCATCTGTTTGTACAAATAAATATCTACACCGCCATCTGTATTAAGAAGGAAATATCTAAACCGCTATGTGTATAAAGATGGAAATATCAGCACCGCTCTCTGTATGAACATGGAAATATCTAAACCGCTATCTGTATGAACATGGAAATATCTACACTGCTATCTGTATGAACATGGAAATAGCTACCCCGTTATGTGTATGAAAATGGAAATAGCTACACCGCTATCTGTATGAACATGGAAATATCTACACCGATATCTGTATGAACATGGATATATCTACACAGCCATCTGGATGAACATGGAAATAGCTACACCGCTATCTGTATGAACATGGAAATATCTACACCGCTATCTGTATGAACAAGGAAATATCTTCACCGCCATCTGTACGAACATGGATATATCTACAGAGCCATCTGGATGAACATGGAAATATCTACACCGCCATCTGTATGAACATATAAATATCTATACCGCCATCTGTATTAAGATGGAGATATCTACACCGGTATCTGTATAAACCTGAAAATATCTACACCGCTATCTATATAAACATGGAAATATCTACACCGCTATCTGGATAAACATGGAAATTTCTACACCGCTACCTGTATTAACATGGAAATATCAGCACCGCTATCTGTAGGAACATGGAGATATCTACACCGCCATCTGTATGAACATGGATATATCTACACAGCCATCTGGAGGAACATGGAAATATCTACAACGCTATCTGTACGAACATGGAAATATCTACACCGCTATCTGTATGAACATGGAAATATCTACACCGCTATCTGAGTAAACATACATACATCTTCACCGCTATCTGTATAAACATGGAAATATCTACACCGCTATCTGTATGAACATGGAAATATCTGCACCGCTATCTGTATGAACATGGAAATATCTACACGGCTATCTGCATGAAAATGGAAATATCTACACTGCTATCTGCATATACATGGAAATATCTACACAGCTATCTCTTTATACATGGAAATAACTACACCGCTATCTGTATGAACATGGAAATATCTACACCGCCATCTGTATGAACATGGAAATATCTGCACCGCCATCTGTATGAACATATAAATATCTACACCGCCATCTGTATTAATATGGAGATATCTACACCGCTATCTGTATAAACATGGAAATATCTACACCGCTATCTGTATAAACATGGAAATATCTACACCGCTATCTGTATAAACATGGAAATATCTACACCGCTATCTGTATAAACATGGAAATATCTACACCGCTACCTGTATGAACATGGAAATATCAGCACCGCTATCTGTATGAACATGGAAATATCTACACCGCTATCTGTATGAACATGGAAATATCTACACCGCTATCTGTATGAACATGGAAATATCAGCACCGCTATCTGTATGAACATGGAAATATCAGCCCCTCTATCTGTATGAACATGGAGATATCTACACCGCCATCTGTATGAACACGGATATATCTACACAGCCATCTGGATGAACATGGAAATATCTACACCGCTATCTGTATGAACATGGAAATAGCTACACCGCTATCTGTATGAACATGGAAATATCTACACTGCTATCTGTATGAACATGGAAATATCTACACCGCTATCTGTATGAAAATGGAAATATCTTCACCGCCATCTGTACGAACATGGATATATCTACAGAGCCATCTGGATGAACATGGAAATATCTACAACCCCATCTGTATAAACAAGGAAATATCTACACCGCTACCTGTATAAACACGGAAATATCAGCACCGCTATCTGTATGAACCTGGAAATGTCTACACCACTATCTGAATGAACATGGAAATATCTACACCGCTATCGGATTGAACATGTAAATATCTACACCGCTATCTGCATGAAAATGGAAATATCTACAAAGCTATGTGCATATACATGGAAATATCTACACAGCTATCTCTTTACACATGGAAATAACTACACCGCTATCTGTATAAACATGCAAATATCTACACCGCTATCTTTATAAACATGGAAATATCTACACCGCTATCTGTATAAACATGGAAATATCTACACCGCTACCTGTATAAACATGGAAATATCAGCACCGCTATCTGTATGAACATGGAAATATCTACACCGCTATCTGTATGAACATGGAAATATCTACACTGCTATCTGTATGAACATGGAAATATCTACACTGCTATCTGTATGAACATGGATATATCTACACAGCCCTCTGGATGAACATGGAAATATCTACACCGATATCTGTGTAAACATGCATACACCTTCACCGCTATCTGTATAAACATGGAAATATCTACACCGCTATCTGTATGAACATGGAAATATCTACACCGCTATCTGTTTGAAGATGGAAATACATACACCGCTATCTGCTTGAAAATGGAAATATCTACACAGCTATCTGCATATACATGGAAATACCTACACAGCTATCTCTTTACACATGGAAATAACTACACCGCTATCTGTATGAACATGGAAATATCTACACCGCCATCTGTATGAACATGGAAATATCTGCACCGCCATCTGTATGAACATGTAAATATCTACACCGCCATCTGTATTAAGATGGAGATATCTACACCGCTATCTGAATAAACATGGAAATATCTACACCGCTATCTGTACGAACATGGAAATATCTAAACCGCTATCTGCATGAAAATTGAAATATCTACACAGCTATCTGCATATACATGGAAATATCTACAAAGCTATCTCTTTACACATGGAAATAACTACACCGCAATCTCTATAAACACGGAAATATCTACACCGCCATCTGTATGAACATGGAAATATCTGCACCGCTATCAGTATGAACATGGATATATCTACACAGCCCTCTGGATGAACATGGAAATATCCACACCGATATCTGTGTAAACATGCATACATCTTCACCGCTATCTGTATAAACATGGAAATATCTACACCGCTATCTGTATGAACATGGAAATATCTACACCGCTATCTGTTTGAACATGGAAATATCTAAACCGCTATCTGCATAAAAATTGAAATATCTACACAGCTATCTGCATATACATGGAAATATCTGCAATGCTATATCTTTACACATGGAAATAACTACACCGCTATCTCTATAAACATGGAAATATCTACACCGCCATCAGTATGAACATGGAAATATCTGCACCGCCATCTGTATGAACATATAAATATCTACACCGCCATCTGTATAAAGATGGAGATATCTTCACCGCTATGTGTATAAACTTGGAAATATCTACACCGCTATCTGTATAAACATGGAAATATCTACACCGCTGTCTGTATAAACATGCAAATATCTACACCGCTATCTGTATAAACATGGAAATATCTACACCGCTATCTGTATAAACATGGAAATATCTACACCGCTACCTGTATAAACATGGAAATATCAGCACCGCTATCTGTATGAACATGGAAATAACTACACCGCTATCTGTATAAACATGCAAATATCTACACCGCTATCTGTATAAACATGGAAATATCTACACCGCTATCTGTATAAACATGGAAATATCTACACCGCTACCTGTATAAACATGGAAATATCAGCACCGCTATCTGTATGAACATGGAAATATCTACACCGCTATCTGTATGAACATGGAAATATCTACACTGCTATCTGTATGAACATGGAAATATCTACACCGCTATCTGTATGAACATGGATATATCTACACAGCCCTCTGGATGAACATGGAAATATCTACACCGATATCTGTGTAAACATGCATACACCTTCACCGCTATCTGTATAAACATGGAAATATCTACACCGCTATCTGTATGAACATGGAAATATCTAAATCGCTATCTGTTTGAAGATGGAAGTACATACACCGCTATCTGCTTGAAAATGGAAATATCTACACAGCTATCTGCATATACATGGAAATACCTACAGAGCTATCTCTTTACACATGGAAATAACTACACCGCTATCTGTATGAACATGGAAATATCTACACCGCCATCTGTATGAACATGGAAATATCTGCACCGCCATCTGTATGAACATGTAAATATCTACACCGCCATCTGTATTAAGATGGAGATATCTACACCGCTATCTGAATAAACATGGAAATATCTACACCGCTATCTGTACGTACATGGAAATATCTAAACCGCTATCTGCATGAAAATAGAAATATCTACACAGCTATCTGCATATACATGGAAATATCTACAAAGCTATCTCTTTACACATGGAAATAACTACACCGCAATCTCTATAAACACGGAAATATCTACACCGCCATCTGTATGAACATGGAAATATCTGCACCGCTATCAGTATGAACATGGATATATCTACACAGCCCTCTGGATGAACATGGAAATATCCACACCGATATCTGTGTAAACATGCATACATCTTCACCGCTATCTGTATAAACATGGAAATATCTACACTGCTATCTGTATGAACATGGAAATATCTACACCGCTATCTGTTTGAAGATGGAAATACATACACCGCTATCTGCTTGAAAATGGAAATATCTACACAGCTATCTGCATATACATGGAAATATCTACACAGCTATCTCTTTACACATGGAAATAACTACACCGCTATCTGTATGAACATGGAAATATCTACACCGCCATCTGTATGAACATGGAATTATCTGCACCGCCATCTGTATAAACATATAAATATCTACACCACCATCTGTATTATGATGGAGATATCTACACCGCTATCTGTATAAACTTGGAAATATCTACACCGCTATCTGTATAAACATGGAAATACCTACACCGCTATCTGTATAAACATGGAAATATCAGCACCGCTCTCTGTATGAACATGGAAATATCAGCCCCTCTATCTGTATGAACATGGAAGTATCTACACCGCTATCTCTATGAACATGGAAATATCTATACCGCTATCTGTTTGAACATGGAAATATCTATACCGCTATCTGCATGAACATGGAAATAGCTACCCCGTTATGTGTATGAAAATGGAAATAGCTACACCGCTATCTGTATGAACATGGAAATATCTACACCGATATCTGTATGAACATGGATATATCTACACAGCCATCTGGATGAACATGGAAATAGCTACACCGCTATCTGTATGAACATGGAAATATCTACACCGCTATCTGCATGAAAATGGAAATATCTACACTGCTATCTGCATATACATGGAAATATCTACACAGCTATCTCTTTACACATGGAAATAACTACACCGCTATCTGTATGAACATGGAAATATCTACACCGCCATCTGTTTGAACATGGAAATATCTGCACCGCCATCTGTATGAACATATAAATATCTACTCCGCCATCTGTATTAAGATGGAGATATCTACACCGCTATCTGTATAAACATGGAAATATCTACACCGCTATCTGTATAAACATGGAAATATCTACACCGCTATCTGTATAAACATGGAAATATTTACACCGCTACCTGTATAAACATGGAAATATCAGCACCGCTATCTGTATGAACATGGAAATAACTACACCGCTATCAGTATGAATATGGAAATATCTACACCGCTATCTGTATGAACATGGAAATATCTACACCGCTATCTGTATGAACATGGAAATATCTACAAAGCTATCTGAATGAACATGGAAATATCTACACCGCTATCTGTTTGAACATGTAAATATCTACACCGCTATCTGCATGAAAATGGAAATATCTACAAAGCTATCTGCATATACATGGAAATATCTACACAGCTATCTCTTTACACATGGAAATAACTACACCGCTATATCTATAAACATGGAAATATCTACACCACCATCTGTATGAACATGGAAATATCTGCACCGCCATCTGTTTGAACATATAAATATCTACACCGCCATCTGTATTAAGAAGGAAATATCTAAACCGCTATCTGTATAAAGATGGAAATATTAGCACCGCTCTCTGTATGAACATGGAAATATCTAAACCGCTATCTGTATGAACATGGAAATATCTACACTGCTATCTGTATGAACATGGAAATAGCTACCCCGTTATGTGTATGAAAATGGAAATAGCTACACCGCTATCTGTATGAACATGGAAATATCTACACCGCTATCTGTATGAACAAGGAAATATCTTCACCGCCATCTGTACGAACATGGATATATCTACAGAGCCATCTGGATGAACATGGAAATATCTACACCGCCATCTGTATGAACATATAAATATCTACACCGCCATCTGTATTAAGATGGAGATATCTACACCGCTATCTGTATAAACCTGAAAATATCTACACCGCTATCTATATAAACATGGAAATATCTACACCGCTATCTGGATAAACATGGAAATTTGTACACCGCTACCTGTATAAACATGGAAATATCAGCACCGCTATCTGTAGGAACATGGAGATATCTACACCGCCATCTGTATGAACATGGATATATCTACACAGCCATCTGGAGGAACATGGAAATATCTACAACGCTATCTGTACGAACATGGAAATATCTACACCGCTATCTGTATGAACATGGTAATAGCTACACCACTATCTGTATGAACATGGAAATATCTACACCACTATCTGAATGAACATGGAAATATCTACACCGCTTTCTGTATGAACATGGATATATCTACACAGCCATCTGGATGAACATGGAAATATCTACACAGCTATCTCTTTACACATGGAAATAACTACACCGCTATCTCTATGAACATGGAAATATCTACACCGCCATCTGTATGAACATGTAAATATCTACACCGCCATCTGTATTAAGATGGAGATATCTACACCGCTATCTGAATAAACATGGAAATATCTACACCGCTATCTGTACGAACATGGAAATATCTAAACCGCTATCTGCATGAAAATAGAAATATCTACACAGCTATCTGCATATACATGGAAATATCTACAAAGCTATCTCTTTACACATGGAAATAACTACACCGCTATCTCTATAAACACGGAAATATCTACACCGCCATCTGTATGAACATGGAAATATCTGCACCGCTATCAGTATGAACATGGATATATCTACACAGCCCTCTGGATGAACATGGAAATATCCACACCGATATCTGTGTAAACATGCATACATCTTCACCGCTATCTGTATAAACATGGAAATATCTACACCGCTATCTGTATGAACATGGAAATATCTACACCGCTATCTGTTTGAAGATGGAAATACATACACCGCTATCTGCTTGAAAATGGAAATATCTACACAGCTATCTGCATATACATGGAAATATCTACACAGCTATCTCTTTACACATGGAAATAACTACACCGCTATCTGTATGAACATGGAAATATCTACACCGCCATCTGTATGAACATGGAAATATCTGCACCGCCATCTGTATAAACATATAAATATCTACACCACCATCTGTATTATGATGGAGATATCTACACCGCTATCTGTATAAACTTGGAAATATCTACACCGCTATCTGTATAAACATGGAAATACCTACACCGCTATCTGAATAAACATGGAAGTATCAGCACCGCTCTCTGTATGAACATGGAAATATCAGCCCCTCTATCTGTATGAACATGGAAGTACCTACACCGCTATCTCTATGAACATGGAAATATCTACACCGCTATCTGTTTGAACATGGAAATATCTATACCGCTATCTGCATGAAAATGGAAATACATACACAGCTATCTGCATATACATGGAAATATCTACACAGCTATCTCTTTACACATGGAAATAACTACACCGCTATCTGTATGAACATGGAAATATCTACACCGCTTTCTGTATGAACATGGATATATCTACACAGCCATCTGGAGGAACATGGAAATATCTACACCGCTATCTGTATGAACATGGAAATATCTACACCGCTATCTGTGTAAACATACATACATCTTCACCACTATCTCTATAAACATGGAAATATCTACACTGCTATCTGTATGAACATGGAAATATCTACACCGCTATCTGTTTGAACATGGAAATATCTACACCGCTATCTGCATGAAAATGGAAATATCTACAAATCTATCTGCATATACATGGAAACATCTACACAGCTATCTCTTTACACATGGAAATAACTACACCGCTAAATCTATAATCATGGAAATACCTACACCGCCATCTGTATGAACATGGAAATATCTGCACCACCATCTGTATGAACATATAAATATCTACACCGCCATCTGTATTAAGAAGGAAATATCTAAACCGCTAATTGTATGAACATTGAAATATCTACACCGCTATCTGTATGAACATGGAAATATCTACACCGCTATCTGTGTAAACATGCATATATCTTCACCGCTATCTGTATAAACATGGAAATATCTACAACGCTATCTGTATGAACATGGAAATATCTACACCGCTATCTGTACGAACATGGAAATATCTAAACCGCTATCTGCATGAAAATAGAAATAACTACACAGCTATCTGCATATACATGGAAATATCTACAAAGCTATCTCTTTACACATGGAAATAACTACACCGCTATCTCTATAAACACGGAAATATCTACACTGCCATCTGTATGAACATGGAAATATCTGCACCGCCATCTGAATAAACATATAAATATCTACACCGCCATCTGTATTTAGATGGAGATATCTACACCGCTATCTGTATAAACTTGGAAATATCTACACCGCTATCTGTATAAACGTGGAAATACCTACACCGCTATCTGTATAAACATGGAAATATCAACAACGCTATCTGTATGAACATGGAAATATCTACACTGCTATCTGTATGAACATGGAAATATCTACACCACTATCTGTAGGAACATGGAAATATCTACACCGCTATCAGCATGAACATGGATATATCTACACAGCCATCTGGATGAACATGGAAATATCTACACCGCTATCTGCATGAACATGGAAATATCTACACTGCTATCTGTGTAAACATGCATACATCTTCACCGCAATCTGTATAAGCATGGAAATATCAACACCGCAATCTGTATGAATGTGGAAATATCTACACCGCTCTCTGTATGAACATGGAAATAGCTACACCGCTACCTGTATAAACATGGAAATATCAGCACCGCTATCTGTATGAACATGGAAATATCTACACCGCTATCTGTATGAACATGGAAATATCTACACTGCTATCTGTATGAACATGGAAATATCTACACCGCTATCAGTATGAACATGGATATATCTACACAGCCCTCTGGATGAACATGGAAATATCCACACCGATATCTGTATGAACATGGAAATATCTACACCGCTATCTGTATGAACTTGGATATATCTACACAGCCATCTGGATGTACATGGAAATATCTACACCGCTATCTGTGTAAACATGCATACTTCTTCACCGCTATCTGTATAAACATGGAAATATATACTGCTATCTGTATAAACATGGAAATATCTGCACCACTATCTGTATGAACATGGAAATATCTACACCGCTATCTGTTTGAACATGGAAATATCTACACCGCTATCTGCTTGAAAATGGAAATATCTACACTGCTATCTGCATATACATGGAAATATCTACACAGCTATCTCTTTACACATGGAAATAACTACACCGCTATCTGTATGAACATGGAAATATCTACACCGCCATCTGTATGAACATGGAAATATCTGCACCACCATCTGTATGAACATATAAATATCTACACCGCCATCTGTATTAAGATGGAGATATCTACACCGCTATCTGTATAAACATGGAAATATCTACACCGCTATCTGTATAAACATGGAAATATCTACACCGCTATCTGTATAAACTTGGAAATATCTACACCGCTACCTGTATAAACATGGAAATATCAGCACCGCTATCTGTATGAACATGGAAATATCTACACCGCTATCTGTATGAACATGGAAATATCTACACCGCTATCTGTATGAACATGGAAATATCTACACCGCTATCTGTATGAACATGGAAATATCTACAAAGCTATCTGAATGAACATGGAAATATCTACACCGCTATCTGTTTGAACATGTAAATATCTACACCGCTATCTGCATGAAAACGGAAATATCTACAAAGCTATCTGCATATACATGGAAATATCTACACAGCTATCTCTTTACACATGGAAATAACTACACCGCTATATCTATAAACATGGAAATATCTACACCACCATCTGTATGAACATGGAAATATCTACACTGCTATCTGTATGAACATGGAAATAGCTACCCCGTTATGTGTATGAAAATGGAAATATCTACACCGCTATCTGTATGAAGATGGAAATATCTACACCGATATCTGTATGAACATGGATATATCTACACAGCCATCTGGATGAACATGGAAATAGCTACACCGCTATCTGTATGAACATGGAAATATCTACACCGCTATCTGTATGAACAAGGAAATATCTTCACCGCCATCTGTACGAACATGGATATATCTACAGAGCCATCTGGATGAACATGGAAATATCTACACCACCATCTGTATGAACATATAAATATCTACACCGCCGTCTGTATTAAGATGGAGTTATCTACACCGCTATCTCTATAAACCTGAAAATATCTACACCGCTATCTATATAAACATGGAAATATCTACACCGCTATCTGGATAAACATGGAAATTTCTACACCGCTACCTGTATAAACATGGAAATATCAGCACCGCTATCTGTAGCAACATGGAGATATCTACACCGCCATCTGTATGAACATGGATATATCTACACAGCCATCTGGAGGAACATGGAAATATCTACAACGCTATCTGTACGAACATGGAAATATCTACACCGCTATCTGTATGAACATGGAAATAGCTACACCACTATGTGTATGAACATGGAAATATCTACACCACTATCTGAATGAACATGGAAATATCTACACCGCTATCTGTATGAACATGGATATATCTACACAGCCATCTGGATGAACATGGAAATATCTACACCGCTATCTGTATGAACATGGAAATATCTACACCGCTATCTGTGTAAACATACATACATCTTCACAGCTATCGGTATAAACATGGAAATATCTGCACCGCTATCTGTATGAACATGGAAATATCTGCACCGCTATCTGTATGAACATGGAAATATCTACACCGCTATCTGTTTGAACATGGAAATATCTACACGGCTATCTGCATGAAAATGGAAATATCTACACCGCTATCTGCATATACATGGAAATATCTACACCGCCATCTGTATGAACATGGAAATATCTGCACCGCCATCTGTATGAACATATAAATATCTACACCGCCATCTGTATTAAGATGGAGATATCTACACCGCTATCTGAATAAACATGAAAATATCTACACCGCTATCTGTATAAACATGGAAATATCAGCACCGCTATCTGTATGAACATGGAAATATCTACACCGCTATCTGTATGAACATGGAAATATCTACACCGCTATCTGTATGAACATGGAAATATCTAGACCGCTATCTGTATGAACATGGAAATATCAGCACCGCTATCTGTATGAACATGGAAATATCAGCCCCTCTATCTGTATGAACATGGAGATATCTACACCGCCATCTGTATGAACACGGATATATCTACACAGCCATCGGGATGAACATGGAAATATCTACACCGCTATCTGTATGAACATGGAAATAGCTACACCGCTATCTGTATGCACATGGAAATATCTACACTGCTATCTGTATGAACATGGAAATATCTACACCGCTATCTGTATGAACATGGAAATATCTTCACCGCCATCTGTACGAACATGGATATATCTAAAGAGCCATCTGGATGAACATGGAAATATCTACAACCCCAACTGTATAAACACGGAAATATCAGCACCGCTATCTGTATGAACCTGGAAATGTCTACACCACTATCTGAATGAACATGGAAATATCTACACCGCTATCTGATTGAACATGTAAATATCTACACCGCTATCTGCATGAAAATGGAAATATCTACAAAGCTATCTGCATATACATGGAAATATCTACACAGCTATCTCTTTACACATGGAAATAACTACACCGCTATCTGTATAAACATGCAAATATCTACACCGCTATCTGTATAAACATGGAAATATCTACACCGCTATCTGTATAAACATGGAAATATCTACACCGCTACCTGTATAAACATGGAAATATCAGCACCGCTATCTGTATGAACATGGAAATATCTACACCGCTATCTGTATGAACATGGAAATATCTACACTGCTATCTGTATGAACATGGAAATATCTACACCGCTATCTGTATGAACATGGATATATCTACACAGCCCTCTGGATGAACATGGAAATATCTACACCGATATCTGTGTAAACATGCATAGAACTTCACCGCTATCTGTATAAACATGGAAATATCTACACCGCTATCTGTATGAACATGGAAATACCTACACCGCTATCTGTTTGAAGATGGAAATACATACACCGCTATCTGCTTGAAAATGGAAATATCTACACAGCTATCTTCATATACATGGAAATACCTACACAGCTATCTCTTTAAACATGGAAATAACTACACCGCTATCTGTATGAACATGGAAATATCTACACCGCCATCTGTATGAACATGGAAATATCTGCACCGCCATCTGTATGAACATGTAAATATCTACACCGCCATCTGTATTAAGATGGAGATATCTACACCGCTATCTGAATAAACATGGAAATATCTACACCGCTATCTGTACGAACATGGAAATATCTAAACCGCTATCTGCATGAAAATAGAAATATCTACACAGCTATCTGCATATACATGGAAATATCTACAAAGCTATCTCTTTACACATGGAAATAACTACACCGCAATCTCTATAAACACGGAAATATCTACACCGCCATCTATATGAACATGGAAATATCTGCACCGCTATCAGTATGAACATGGATATATCTACACAGCCCTCTGGATGAACATGGAAATATCCACACCGATATCTGTGTAAACATGCATACATCTTCACCGCTATCTGTATAAACATGGAAATATCTACACCGCTATCTGTATGAACATGGAAATATCTACACTGCTATCTGTATGAACATGGAAATATCTACACCGCTATCTGTTTGAACATGGAAATATCTACACCGCTATCTGCATGAAAATGGAAATATCTACAAATCTATCTGCATATACATGGAAACATCTACACAGCTATCTCTTTACACATGGAAATAACTACACCGCTAAATCTATAATCATGGAAATACCTACACCGCCATCTGTATGAACATGGAAATATCTGCACCACCATCTGTATGAACATATAAATATCTACACCGCCATCTGTATTAAGAAGGAAATATCTAAACCGCTAATTGTATGAACATTGAAATATCTACACCGCTATCTGTATGAACATGGAAATATCTACACCGCTATCTGTGTAAACATACATATATCTTCACCGCTATCTGTATAAACATGGAAATATCTACAACGCTATCTGTATGAACATGGAAATATCTACACCGCTATCTGTACGAACATGGAAATATCTAAACCGCTATCTGCATGAAAATAGAAATATCTACACAGCTATCTGCATATACATGGAAATATCTACAAAGCTATCTCTTTACACATGGAAATAACTACACCGCTATCTCTATAAACACGGAAATATCTACACTGCCATCTGTATGAACATGGAAATATCTGCACCGCCATCTGTATAAACATATAAATATCTACACCGCCATCTGTATTTAGATGGAGATATCTACACCGCTATCTGTATAAAATTGGAAATATCTACACCGCTATCTGTATAAACATGGAAATACCTACACCGCTATCTGTATAAACATGGAAATATCAACACCGCTATCTGTATGAACATGGAAATAGCTACACTGCTATCTGTATGAACATGGAAATATCTACACCACTATCTGTAGGAACATGGAAATATCTACACCGCTATCAGCATGAACATGGATATATCTACACAGCCATCTGGATGAACATGGAAATATCTACACCGCTATCTGCATGAACATGGAAATATCTACACTGCTATCTGTGTAAACATGCATACATCTTCACCGCAATCTGTATAAGCATGGAAATATCAACACCGCTATCTGTATGAATGTGGAAATATCTACACCGCTCTCTGTATGAACATGGAAATAGCTACACCGCTACCTGTATAAACATGGAAATATCAGCACCGCTATCTGTATGAACATGGAAATATCTACACCGCTATCTGTATGAACATGGAAATATCTACACTGCTATCTGTATGAACATGGAAATATCTACACCGCTATCAGTATGAACATGGATATATCTACACAGCCCTCTGGATGAACATGGAAATATCCACACCGATATCTGTATGAACATGGAAATATCTACACCGCTATCTGTATGAACTTGGATTTATCTACACAGCCATCTGGATGAACATGGAAATATCTACACCGCTATCTGTGTAAACATGCATACTTCTTCACCGCTATCTGTATAAACATGGAAATATATACACTGCTATCTGTATGAACATGGAAATATCTGCACCGCTATCTGTATGAACATGGAAATATCTACACCGCTATCTGTTTGAACATGGAAATATCTACACCGCTATCTGCATGAAAATGGAAATATCTACACTGCTATCTGCATATACATGGAAATATCTACACAGCTATCTCTTTACACATGGAAATAACTACACCGCTATCTGTATGAACATGGAAATATCTACACCGCCATCTGTATGAACATGGAAATATCTGCACCGCCATCTGTATGAACATATAAATATCTACACCGCCATCTGTATTAAGATGGAGATATCTACACCGCTATCTGTATAAACATGGAAATATCTACACCGCTATCTGAATAAACATGGAAATATCTACACCGCTATCTGTATAAACTTGGAAATATCTACACCGCTACCTGTATAAACATGGAAATATCAGCACCGCTATCTGTATGAACATGGAAATATCTACACCGCTATCTGTATGAACATGGAAATATCTACACCGCTATCTGTATGAACATGGAAATATCTACACCGCTATCTGTATGAACATGGAAATATCTACAAAGCTATCTGAATGAACATGGAAATATCTACACCGCTATCTGTTTGAACATGGAAATATCTACACCGCTATCTGCATGAAAATGGAAATATCTACAAAGCTATCTGCATATACATGGAAATATCTACACAGCTATCTCTTTACACATGGAAATAACTACACCGCTATATCTATAAACATGGAAATATCTACACCACCATCTGTATGAACATGGAAATATCTGCACCACCATCTGTTTGAACATATAAATATCTACACCGCCATCTGTATTAAGAAGGAATTATCTAAACCGCTATCTGTATAAAGATGGAAATATCAGCACCGCTCTCTGTATGAACATGGAAATATCTAAACCGCTTTCTGTATGAACATGGAAATATCTACACTGCTATCTGTATGAACATGGAAATAGCTACCCCGTTATGTGTATGAAAATGGAAATAGCTACACCGCTATCTGTATGAACATGGAAATATCTACACCGATATCTGTATGAACATGGATATATCTACACAGCCATCTGGATGAAAATGGAAATATCTACACCGCTATCTGTATGAACATGCAAATATCTACACCGCTATCTGTGTAAACATACATACATCTTCACAGCTATCGGTATAAAAATGGAAATATCTACACCGCTATCTGTATGAACATGGAAATATCTGCACCGCTATCTGTATGAACATGGAAATATCTACACCGCTATCTGTTTGAACATGGAAATATCTACACGGCTATCTGCATGAAAATGGAAATATCTACACTGCTATCTGCATATAGATGGAAATATCTACACCGCCATCTGTATGAACATGGAAATATCTGCACCGCCATCTGTATGAACATATAAATATCTACACCGCCATCTGTATTAAGATGGAGATATCTACACCGCTATCTGAATAAACATGGAAATATCTACACCGCTATCTGTATAAACATGGAAATATCAGCACCGCTATCTGTATGAACATGGAAATATCAGCCCCTCTATCTGTATGAACATGGAGATAACTACACCGCCATCTGTATGAACACGGATATATCTACACAGCCATCTGGATGAACATGGAAATATCTACACCGCTATCTGTATGAACATGGAAATAGCTACACCGCTATCTGTATGAACATGGAAATATCTACACCGCTATCTGTATAAACATGGAAATATCTACACCGCTATCTGTATGAACATGGAAATATCTACACCGCTATCTGTATGAAGATGGAAATACATACACCGCTATCTGCTTGAAAATGGAAATATCTACACAGCTATCTGCATATACATGGAAATATCTACACAGCTATCTCTTTACACATGGAAATAACTACACCGCTATCTGTATGAACATGGAAATATCTACACCACCATCTGTATGAACATGGAAATATCTGCACCGCCATCTGTATAAACATATAAATATCTACACCACCATCTGTATTATGATGGAGATATCTACACCGCTATCTGTATAAACTTGGAAATATCTACACCGCTATCTGTATAAACATGGAAATACCTACACCGCTATCTGAATAAACATGGAAGTATCAGCACCGCTCTCTGTATGAACATGGAAATATCAGCCCCTCTATCTGTATGAACATGGAAGTATCTACACCGCTATCTCTATGAACATGGAAATATCTACACCGCTATCTGTTTGAACATGGAAATATCTATACCGCTATCTGCATGAAAATGGAAATACATACACAGCTATCTGCATATACATGGAAATATCTACACAGCTATCTCTTTACACATGGAAATAACTACACCGCTATCTGTATGAACATGGAAATATCTACACGGCTTTCTGTATGAACATGGATATATCTACACAGCCATCTGGATGAACATGGAAATATCCACACCGATATCTGTGTAAACATGCATACATCTTCACCGCTATCTGTATAAACATGGAAATATCTACACCGCTATCTGTATGAACATGGAAATATCTACACCGCTATCTGTTTGAAGATGGAAATACATAGACCGCTATCTGCTTGAAAATGGAAATATCTACACAGCTATCTGCATATACATGGAAATATCTACACAGCTATCTCTTTACACATGGAAATAACTACACCGGTATCTGTATGAACATGGAAATATCTTCACCGCCATCTGTAGGAACATGGATATATCTACACAGCCATCCGGATGAACATGGAAATATCTACACCGCTATCTGTTTGAACATGGAAATATCTACACCGCTATCTGTGTAAACATGCATACATCTTCACCGCTATCTCTATAAACATGGAAATATCTACACTGCTATCTGTATGAACATGGAAATATCTACACCGCTATCTGTTTGAACATGGAAATATCTACACCGCTATCTGCATGAAAATGGAAATATCTACAAAGCTATCTGCATATACATGGAAACATCTACACAGCTATCTCTTTACACATGGAAATAACTACACCGCTAAATCTATAATCATGGAAATACCTACACCGCCATCTGTATGAACATGGAAATATCTGCACCACCATCTGTATGAACATATAAATATCTACACCGCCATCTGTATTAAGAAGGAAATATCTAAACCGCTATCTGTATGAACATTGAAATATCTACACCGCTATCTGTATGAACACGGAAATATCTACACCGCTATCTGTGTAAACATGCATATATCTTCACCGCTATCTGTATAAACATGGAAATATCTACAACGCTACCTGTATGAACATGGAAATATCTACACCGCTATCTGTACGAACATGGAAATATCTAAACCGCTATCTGCATGAAAATAGAAATATCTACACATCTATCTGCATATACATGGAAATATCTACAAAGCTATCTCTTTACACATGGAAATAACTACACCGCTATCTCTATAAACACGGAAATATCTACACTGCCATCTGTATGAACATGGAAATATCTGCACCGCCATCTGTATAAACATATAAATATCTACACCGCCATCTGTATTTAGATGGAGATATCTACAGCGCTATCTGTATAAACTTGGAAATATCTACACCGCTATCTGTATAAACATGGAAATACCTACACCGCTATCTGTATAAACATGGAAATATCAACACCGCTATCTGTATGAACATGGAAATATCTACACTGCTATCTGTATGAACATGGAAATATCTACACCACTATCTGTAGGAACATGGAAATATCTACACCGCTATCAGCATGAACATGGATATATCTACACAGCCATCTGGATGAACATGGAAATATCTACACCGCTATCTGCATGAACATGGAAATACCTACACTGCTATCTGTGTAAACATGCATACATCTTCACCGCAATCTGTATAAGCATGGAAATATCAACACCGCTATCTGTATGAACGTGGAAATATCTACACCGCTCTCTGTATGAACATGGAAATAGCTACACCGCTACCTGTATAAACATGGAAATATCAGCACCGCTATCTGTATGAACATGCAAATATCTACACCGCTATCTGTATGAACATGGAAATATCTACACTGCTATCTGTATGAACATGGAAATATCTACACCGCTATCAGTATGAACATGGATATATCTACACAGCCCTCTGGATGAACATGGAAATATCCACACCGATATCTGTATGAACATGGAAATATCTACACCGCTATCTGTATGAACTTGGATATATCTACACAGCCATCTGGATGAACATGGAAATATCTACACCGCTATCTGTGTAAACATGCATACTTCTTCACCGCTATCTGTATAAACATGGAAATATATACACTGCTATCTGTATGAACATGGAAATATCTGCACCACTATCTGTATGAACATGGAAATATCTACACCGCTATCTGTTTGAACATGGAAATATCTACACCGCTATCTGCATGAAAATGGAAATATCTACACTGCTATCTGCATATACATGGAAATATCTACACAGATATCTCTTTACACATGGAAATAACTACACCGCTATCTGTATGAACATGGAAATATCTACACCGCCATCTGTATGAACATGGAAATATCTGCACCGCCATCTGTATGAACATATAAATATCTACACCGCCATCTGTATTAAGATGGAGATATCTACACCGCTATCTGTATAAACATGGAAATATCTACACCGCTATGTGTATAAACATGGAAATATCTACACCGCTATCTGTATAAACTTGGAAATATCTACACCGCTACCTGTATAAACATGGAAATATCAGCACCGCTATCTGTATGAACATGGAAATATCTACACCGCTATCTGTATGAACATGGAAATATCTACACCGCTATCTGTATGAACATGGAAATATCTACACCGCTATCTGTATGAACATGGAAATATCTACAAAGCTATCTGAATGAACATGGAAATATCTACACCGCTATCTGTTTGAACATGTAAATATCTACACCGCTATCTGCATGAAAATGGAAATATCTACAAAGCTATCTGCATATACATGGAAATATCTCCACAGCTATCTCTTTACACATGGAAATAACTACACCGCTATATCTATAAACATGGAAATATCTACACCACCATCTGTATGAACATGGAAATATCTGCACCGCCATCTGTTTGAACATATAAATATCTACACCGCCATCTGTATTAAGAAGGAATTATCTAAACCGCTATCTGTATAAAGATGGAAATATCAGCACCGCTCTCTGTATGAACATGGAAATATCTAAACCGCTATCTGTATGAACATGGAAATATCTACACTGCTATCTGTATGAACATGGAAATAGCTACCCCGTTATGTGTATGAAAATGGAAATAGCTACACCGCTATCTGTATGAAGATGGAAATATCTACACCGATATCTGTATGAACATGGATATATCTACACAGCCATCTGGATGAACATGGAAATAGCTACACCGCTATCTGTATGAACATGGAAATATCTACACCGCTATCTGTATGAACAAGGAAATATCTTCACCGCCATCTGTACGAACATGGATATATCTACAGAGCCATCTGGATGAACATGGAAATATCTACACCACCATCTGTATGAACATATAAATATCTACACCGCCATCTGTATTAAGATGGAGATATCTACACCGCTATCTGTATAAACCTGAAAATATCTACACCGCTATCTATATAAACATGGAAATATCTACTCCGCTATCTGGATAAACATGGAAATTTCTACACCGCTACCTGTATAAACATGGAAATATCAGCACCGCTATCTGTAGCAACATGGAGATATCTACACCGCCATCTGTATGAACATGGATATATCTACACAGCCATCTGGAGGAACATGGAAATATCTACAACGCTATCTGTACGAACATGGAAATATCTACACCGCTATCTGTATGAACATGGAAATAGCTACACCACTATCTGTATGAACATGGAAATATCTACACCACTATCTGAATGAACATGGAAATATCTACACCGCTATCTGTATGAACATGGATATATCTACACAGCCATCTGGATGAACATGGAAATATCTACACCGCTATCTGTATGAACATGCAAATATCTACACCGCTATCTGTGTAAACATACATACATCTTCACAGCTATCGGTATAAACATGGAAATATCTACACCGCTATCTGTTTGAACATGGAAATATCTGCACCGCTATCTGTATGAACATGGAAATATCTACACCGCTATCTGTTTGAACATGGAAATATCTACACGGCTATCTGCATGAAAATGGAAATATCTACACTGCTATCTGCATATACATGGAAATATCTACACCGCCATCTGTATGAACATGGAAATATCTGCACCGCCATCTGTATGAACATATAAATATCTACACCGCCATCTGTATTAAGATGGAGATATCTACACCGCTATCTGAATAAACATGGAAATATCTACACCGCTATCTGTATAAACATGGAAATATCAGCACCGCTATCTGTATGAACATGGAAATATCAGCCCCTCTATCTGTATGAACATGGAGATAACTACACCGCCATCTGTATGAACACGGATATATCTACACAGCCATCTGGATGAACATGGAAATATCTACACCGCTATCTGTATGAACATGGAAATAGCTACACCGCTATCTGTATGAACATGGAAATATCTACACCGCTATCTGTATAAACATGGAAATATCTACACCGCTATCTGTATGAACATGGAAATATCTACACCGCTATCTGTATGAAGACGGAAATACATACACCGCTATCTGCTTGAAAATGGAAATATCTACACAGCTATCTGCATATACATGGAAATATCTAAACAGCTATCTCTTTACACATGGAAATAACTACACCGCTATCTGTATGAACATGGAAATATCTACACCACCATCTGTATGAACATGGAAATATCTGCACCGCCATCTGTATAAACATATAAATATCTACACCACCATCTGTATTATGATGGAGATATCTACACCGCTATCTGTATAAACTTGGAAATATCTACACCGCTATCTGTATAAACATGGAAATACCTACACCGCTATCTGAATAAACATGGAAGTATCAGCACCGCTCTCTGTATGAACATGGAAATATCAGCCCCTCTATCTGTATGAACATGGAAGTATCTACACCGCTATCTCTATGAACATGGAAATATCTACACCGCTATCTGTTTGAACATGGAAATATCTATACCGCTATCTGCATGAAAATGGAAATACATACACAGCTATCTGCATATACATGGAAATATCTACACAGCTATCTCTTTACACATGGAAATAACTACACCGCTATCTGTATGAACATGGAAATATCTACACGGCTTTCTGTATGAACATGGATATATCTACACAGCCATCTGGATGAACATGGAAATATCTACACCGCTATCTGTATGAACATGGAAATATCTACACCGCTATCTGTGTAAACATACATACATCTTCACCGCTATCTCTATAAACATGGAAATATCTACACTGCTATCTGTATGAACATGGAAATATCTACACCGCTATCTGTTTGAACATGGAAATATCTACACCGCTATCTGCATGAAAATGGAAATATCTACAAAGCTATCTGCATATACATGGAAACATCTACACAGCTATCTCTTTACACATGGAAATAACTACACCGCTAAATCTATAATCATGGAAATACCTACACCGCCATCTGTATGAACATGGAAATATCTGCACCACCATCTGTATGAACATATAAATATCTACACCGCCATCTGTATTAAGAAGGAAATATCTAAACCGCTATCTGTATGAACATTGAAATATCTACACCGCTATCTGTATGAACATGGAAATATCTACACCGCTATCTGTGTAAACATGCATATATCTTCACCGCTATCTGTATAAACATGGAAATATCTACAACGCTATCTGTATGAACATGGAAATATCTACACCGCTATCTGTACGAACATGGAAATATCTAAACCGCTATCTGCATGAAAATAGAAATATCTACACAGCTATCTGCATATACATGGAAATATCTACAAAGCTATCTCTTTACACATGGAAATAACTACACCGCTATCTCTATAAACACGGAAATATCTACACTGCCATCTGTATGAACATGGAAATATCTGCACCGCCATCTGTATAAACATATAAATATCTACACCGCCATCTGTATTTAGATGGAGATATCTACACCGCTATCTGTATAAACTTGGAAATATCTACACCGCTATCTGTATAAACGTGGAAATACCTACACCGCTATCTGTATAAACATGGAAATATCAACACCGCTATCTGTATGAACATGGAAATATCTACACTGCTATCTGTATGAACATGGAAATATCTACACCACTATCTGTAGGAACATGGAAATATCTACACCGCTATCAGCATGAACATGGATATATCTACACAGCCATCTGGATGAACATGGAAATATCTACACCGCTATCTGCATGAACATGGAAATATCTACACTGCTATCTGTGTAAACATGCATACATCTTCACCGCAATCTGTATAAGCATGGAAATATCAACACCGCTATCTGTATGAATGTGGAAATATCTACACCGCTCTCTGTATGAACATGGAAATAGCTACACCGCTACCTGTATAAACATGGAAATATCAGCACCGCTATCTGTATGAACATGGAAATATCTACACCGCTATCTGTATGAACATGGAAATATCTACACTGCTATCTGTATGAACATGGAAATATCTACACCGCTATCAGTATGAACATGGATATATCTACACAGCCCTCTGGATGAACATGGAAATATCCACACCGATATCTTTATGAACATGGAAATATCTACACCGCTATCTGTATGAACTTGGATATATCTACACAGCCATCTGGATGAACATGGAAATATCTACACCGCTATCTGTGTAAACATGCATACTTCTTCACCGCTATCTGTATAAACATGGAAATATATACACTGCTATCTGTATGAACATGGAAATATCTGCACCACTATCTGTATGAACATGGAAATATCTACACCGCTATCTGCATGAAAATGGAAATATCTACACTGCTATCTGCATATACATGGAAATATCTACACAGCTATCTCTTTACACATGGAAATAACTACACCGCTATCTGTATGAACATGGAAATATCTACACCGCCATCTGTATGAACATGGAAATATCTGCACCGCCATCTGTATGAACATATAAATATCTACACCGCCATCTGTATTAAGATGGAGATATCTACACCGCTATCTGTATAAACATGGAAATATCTACACCGCTATCTGTATAAACATGGAAATATCTACACCGCTATCTGTATAAACTTGGAAATATCTACACCGCTACCTGTATAAACATGGAAATATCAGCACCGCTATCTGTATGAACATGGAAATATCTACACCGCTATCTGTATGAACATGGAAATATCTACACCGCTATCTGTATGAACATGGAAATATCTACACCGCTATCTGTATGAACATGGAAATATCTACAAAGCTATCTGAATGAACATGGAAATATCTACACCGCTATCTGTTTGAACATGTAAATATCTACACCGCTATCTGCATGAAAACGGAAATATCTACAAAGCTATCTGCATATACATGGAAATATCTACACAGCTATCTCTTTACACATGGAAATAACTACACCGCTATATCTATAAACATGGAAATATCTACACCACCATCTGTATGAACATGGAAATATCTACACTGCTATCTGTATGAACATGGAAATAGCTACCCCGTTATGTGTATGAAAATGGAAATAGCTACACCGCTATCTGTATGAAGATGGAAATATCTACACCGATATCTGTATGAACATGGATATATCTACACAGCCATCTGGATGAACATGGAAATAGCTACACCGCTATCTGTATGAACATGGAAATATCTACACCGCTATCTGTATGAACAAGGAAATATCTTCACCGCCATCTGTACGAACATGGATATATCTACAGAGCCATCTGGATGAACATGGAAATATCTACACCACCATCTGTATGAACATATAAATATCTACACCGCCATCTGTATTAAGATGGAGATATCTACACCGCTATCTGTATAAACCTGAAAATATCTGCACCGCTATCTATATAAACATGGAAATATCTACACCGCTATCTGGATAAACATGGAAATTTCTACACCGCTACCTGTATAAACATGGAAATATCAGCACCGCTATCTGTAGCAACATGGAGATATCTACACCGCCATCTGTATGAACATGGATATATCTACAGAGCCATCTGGAGGAACATGGAAATATCTACAACGCTATCTGTACGAACATGGAAATATCTACACCGCTATCTGTATGAACATGGAAATAGCTACACCACTATGTGTATGAACATGGAAATATCTACACCACTATCTGAATGAACATGGAAATATCTACACCGCTATCTGTATGAACATGGATATATCTACACAGCCATCTGGATGAACATGGAAATATCTACACCGCTATCTGTATGAACATGGAAATATCTACACCGCTATCTGTGTAAACATACATACATCTTCACAGCTATCGGTATAAACATGGAAATATCTGCACCGCTATCTGTATGAACATGGAAATATCTGCACCGCTATCTGTATGAACATGGAAATATCTAAACCGCTATCTGTTTGAATATGGAAATATCTACACGGCTATCTGCATGAAAATGGAAATATCTACACTGCTATCTGCATATACATGGAAATATCTACACCGCCATCTGTATGAACATGGAAATATCTGCACTGCCATCTGTATGAACATATAAATATCTACACCGCCATCTGTATTAAGATGGAGATATCTACACCGCTATCTGAATAAACATGGAAATATCTACACCGCTATCTGTATAAACATGGAAATATCAGCACCGCTATCTGTATGAACATGGAAATATCTACACCGCTATCTGTATGAACATGGAAATATCTACACCGCTATCTGTATGAACATGGAAATATCTAGACCGCTATCTGTATGAACATGGAAATATCAGCACCGCTATCTGTATGAACATGGAAATATCAGCCCCTCTATCTGTATGAACATGGAGATATCTACACCGCCATCTGTATGAACACGGATATATCTACACAGCCATCTGGATGAACATGGAAATATCTACACCGCTATCTGTATGAACATGGAAATAGCTACACCGCTATCTGTATGAACATGGAAATATCTACACTGCTATCTGTATGAACATGGAAATATCTACACCGCTATCTGTATGAACATGGAAATATCTTCACCGCCATCTGTACGAACATGGATATATCTAAACAGCCATCTGGATGAACATGGAAATATCTACAACCCCATCTGTATAAACATGGAAATATCTACACCGCTACCTGTATAAACACGGAAATATCAGCACCGCTATCTGTATGAACCTGGAAATGTCTACACCACTATCTGAATGAACATGGAAATATCTACACCGCTATCTGATTGAACATGTAAATATCTACACCGCTATCTGCATGAAAATGGAAATATCTACAAAGCTATCTGCATATACATGGAAATATCTACACAGCTATCTCTTTACACATGGAAATAACTACACCGCTATCTGTATAAACATGCAAATATCTACACCGCTATCTGTATAAACATGGAAATATCTACACCACTTTCTGTATAAACATGGAAATAACTACACCGCTACCTGTATAAACATGGAAATATCAGCACCGCTATCTGTATGAACATGGAAATATCTACACCGCTATCTGTATGAACATGGAAATATCTACACCGCTATCTGTTTGAAGATGGAAATACATACACCGCTATCTGCTTGAAAATGGAAATATCTACACAGCTATCTGCATATACATGGAAATACCTACACAGCTATCTCTTTACACATCGAAATAACTACACCGCTATCTTTATGAACATGGAAATATCTACACCGCCATCTGTATGAACATGGAAATATCTGCACCGCCATCTGTATGAACATGTAAATATCTACACCGACATCTGTATTAAGATGGAGATATCTACACCACTATCTGAATAAACATGGAAATATCTACACCGCTATCTGTACGAACATGGAAATATCTAAACCGCTATCTGCATGAAAATAGAAATATCTACACAGCTATCTGCATATACATGGAAATATCTACAAAGCTATCTCTTTACACATGGAAATAACTACACCGCAATCTCTATAAACACGGAAATATCTACACCGCCATCTATATGAACATGGAAATATCTGCACCGCTATCAGTATGAACATGGATATATCTACACAGCCCTCTGGATGAACATGGAAATATCCACACCGATATCTGTGTAAACATGCATACATCTTCACCGCTATCTGTATAAACATGGAAATATCTACACCGCTATCTGTATGAACATGGAAATATCTACACCGCTATCTGTTTGAAGATGGAAATACATACACCGCTATCTGCTTGAAAATGGAAATATCTACACAGCTATCTGCATATACATGGAAATATCTACACAGCTATCTCTTTACACATGGAAATAACTACACCGCTATCTGTATGAACATGGAAATATCTACACCGACATCTGTATGAACATGGAAATATCTGCACCGCCATCTGTATAAACATATAAATATCTACACCGCCATCTGTATTATGATGGAGATATCTACACCGCTATCTGTATAAACTTGGAAATATCTACACCACTATCTGTATAAACATGGAAATACCTACACCGCTATCTGTATAAACATGGAAATATCAGCACCGCTCTCTGTATGAACATGGAAATATCAGCCCCTCTATCTGTATGAACATGGAAGTATCTACACCGCTATCTCCATGAACATGGAAATATCTACACCGCTATCTGTTTGAACATGGAAATATCTGCACCGCTATCTGTATAAACATGGAAATATCTACACCGCTACCTGTATAAACATGGAAATATCAGCACCGCTATCTGTATGAACATGGAAATATCTACACCGCTATCTGTATGAACATGGAAATATCTACACCGCCATCTGTATGAACATGGAAATACCTGCACCGCCATCTGTATGAACATATAAATATCTACACCGCCATCTGTATTAAGATGGAGATATCTACACCGCTATCTGAATAAACATGGAAATATCTACACCGATATCTGTATAAACATGGAAATATCAGCACCGCTATCTGTATGAACATGGAAATATCAGCCACTCTATCTGTATGAACATGAAGATATCTACACCGCCATCTGTATGAACACGGATATATCTACAGAGCCATCTGGATGAACATGGAAATATCTACACCGCTATCTGTTTGAACATGGAAATAGCTACACCGCTATCTGTATGAACATGGAAATATCTACACCGCTATCTGTATGAACATGGAAATATCTACACCGCTATCTGTATGAACATGGAAATATCTTCACCGCCATCTGTACGAACATGGATATATCTACAGAGCCATCTGGATGAACATGGAAATATCTACAACGCCATCTGTATGAACATATAAATATCTATATCGCCATGTGTATTAAGATGGAGATATCTACACCGCTATCTGTATGAACATGCAAATATCCACACTGCTATCTGTATGAACTTGGAAATAGCTACACCGTTATGTGTATGAAAATGGAAATAGCTACACCGCTATCTGTATGAACATGGATATATCTACACAGCCATCTGGATGAACATGGAAATATCTACACCGCTATCTGTATTAACATGGAAATATCTACACCGCTATCTGTATGAACATGGATATATCTACACAGCCATCTGGATGAACATGGAAATATCTACACCGCTATCTGTGTAAACATGCATACATCTTCACCACTATGTGTATAAACATGGAAATATCTGCACCGCTATCGGTATGAACATGGAAATATCTACACGGCTATCTGTATAAACATGGAAATATCTACACCGCTACCTGTATAAACATGGAAATATCTACACCGCTATCTGTATAAACATGGAAATATCTACACTGCTATCTGCATATACATTTAAATATCTACACAGCTATCTCTTTACACATGGAAATAACTACACCACTATCTGTATGAACATGGAAATAACTACACCGCCATCTGTATGAACATGGAAATATCTGCACCGCCATCTGTATGAACATATAAATATCTACACCGCCATCTGTATTAAGATGGAGATATCTACACTGCTATCTGTATAAACATGGAAATATCTACACCGCCATCTGTATGAACATATAAATACACCGCCATCTGTATTAAGAACGAAATATCTAAACCGCTATCTGTATAAACATGGAAATATCTACACCGCTGCCTGTATAAACATGGAAATATCAGCACCGCTATCTGTATGAACATGGAAATATCTACACCGCTATCTGTAGGATCATGGAAATAGCTACACCGCTGCCTGTATAAACATGGAAATATCAGCACCGCTATCTGTATGAACATGGAAATATCTACACCACTATCTGTATGAACATGGATATATCTACACAGCCATCTGGATGAACATGGAAATATCTACACCACTATCTGTATGAACATGGAAATATCTACACAGCTATCTGTATGAACATGGAAATATCCACACCGCTATCTGTATGAACATGGAAATATCAGCACCGCTATCTGTATGAACATGGAAATATCTACACCGCTATCGGAACATGAAAATATCTACACCACTATCTGCATGAAAATGGAAATATTTGCACAGCTATCTGCATATACATGGAAATATCTACGCAGCTATCTCTTTACACATGGAAATAACTACACCGCTATCTCTATAAACATGGAAATATCTACACCGCCATCTGTAGGAACATGGAAATATCGGCACCGCCATCTGTATGAACATATAAATATCTACACCGCCAACTGCATTAAGAAGGAGATATCTACACCGCTATCTGTATAAACATGGAAATATTTACACCGCTATCAGTATAAACATGGAAATATCTACACCGCTATCTGTATAAACATGGAAATATCTACACCGCTACCTGTATAAACATGGAAATATCAGCACCGCTATCGGTATGTACATGGAAATATCTACACCGCTATCTGTATGAACATGGAAATAGGTACACCGCTATCTGTATGAACATGGAAATATCTTCAACGCCATCTGTATGAACATGGATATATCTACACAGCCATCTGTATGAACATGGAAATATCTACACCGCTATCTGTATGAACATTGAAATATCTACACCGCTATCTGTATGAACATGGAAATATCTTCACAGCCATCTGTATGAACATGGATATGTCTACACATCCATCTGGATGAACATGGAAGAATCTACACCGCGATCTGTATGAACATGGGAATATCTACACCGCTATCTGTATAAACATGGAAACATCTACACCGCTATCTGTATAAACATGGAAATATCTACACCGCTATCTGTATGAACATGGAAATATCTACACCGCTATCTGTTTGAGCATGGAAATATCTACACAACTATCTGCATGAAAATGGAAATATCTACACAGCTATCTGCATATACATGGAAATATCTACAAAGCTATCTCTTTACACATGGAAATAACTACACCGATATCTCTATAAACATGGAAATGTCTACACCGCCATCTGTATGAACATGGAAATATCTGCACCGCCATCTGTATGAACATTTAAATATCTGCACCGCCATCTGTATTAAGATGCAGATATCTACACCGCTATCTGTATAAACATGGAAATATCTACACCGCTATCTGTATGAGCATGGAAATATCTACACCGCTATCTCTATGAACATGGAAATTTCTACACCACTATCTATATGAACATGGAAATAGCTGCACCGCTATCTGTATGAACATGGAAATATCTACACCACTACCTGTATGAACATGGAAATATCTACACCGCTATCTGTATGAACATGGATATATCTACACAGCCATCTGGATGAACACGGAAATATCTACACCGCTATCCGTATGAACATGGAAATATCTACACTGCTATCTGTGTAAATATGCATACATCTTCACCGCAATCTGTATAAACATGGAAATATCTACACCGCTATCTGTATGAACATGGAAATATCTACACCGCTATCTGAACATGGAAATATCTACACCGCTATCTGCATGAAAATGGAAATATCTACTCAGCTATCTGCATATACATGGAAATATCTACACAGCTATCTCTTTACATATGGAAATAACTACACCGCTATCTGTATGAACATGGAAATATCTACACCGCCATCTGTATGAACACGGAAATATCTGCACCGCCATCTGTATGAACATATAAATATCTACACGGCCATCTGTATTAAGATGGAGATGTCTACACCGGTATCTGTATAAACATGGAAATATCTACACCGCTATCTGTATAAACATGGAAATATCTACACCGCTACCTGTATAAACATGGAAATATCTACACCGCTACCTGTATAAACATGGAAATATCTACACCGCTACCTGTATAAACATGGAAATATCTACACAGCTATCTGCATGAAAATGGAAATATCTACACCGCGATCTGCATATACATGGAAATATCTACAAAGCTATCTCTTTACACGTGGAAATAAGTACAGCGCTATCTCTATAAACATGGAAACAGCTACACCGCCATCTGTATGAACATGGAAATATCTGCACCGCCATCTGTATGAAGATATAAATATCTACAACACCATCTATATTAAAATGGAGATATCTACACCGCTATCTGTATAAACTTGGAAATATCTACACTGCCAGCTCTATGAACATGGAAATTTCTACACCGCTATCTGTATGAACATGGAAATAGCTACACTGCTATCTGTATGAAAATGGAAATATCTACAGCACTACCTGTATGAACATGGAAATATCTACACTGCTATTTGTATGAACATGGATATATCTACACAGCCATCTGGATGAACACGGTAATATCTACACCACTATCTGTATGAACATGGAAATATCTGCACCGCTATCTGTGTAAATATGCATACATCTTCACCACCATCTGCATAAACATGGTAATATCTACACCGCTCTCTGTATGAACATGGAAATATCTACACCGCTATCTGTTTGAACATGGAAATATCTACACGGCTATCTGCATGAAAATGGAAATATCTACACAGCTATCTGCATATACATGGAAATATCTACACAGCTATCTCTTTACACATGGAAATAACTACACCGATATCTGTATGAACATGGAAATATCTTCACCGCCATCTGTATGAACATGGAAATAGCTTCACCGACATCTGTATGAACATATACATATCTACACGGCCATCTGTATTAAGATGGAGATATCTACACTGATATCTGTATAAACATGGAAATATCTACACCGCTATCTGTATAAACATGGCAATATCTACACCGCTATTTGTATAAACATGGAAATATCTACACCGCTACCTGTATAAACATGGAAATATCAGCACCGCTATCTGTATGAACATGGAAATATCAGCCCCTCTATCTGTATGAACATGGAGATATCTACACCGCTATCTGTATGAACATGGAAATATCTAGACCGCTATCTGAATGAACATGGAAATACCTTCACCGCCATCTATATGAACATGGATATATCTACACAGCCATCTGGATGAACATGGATATATCTACACAGCCCTCTGGATGAACATGGAAATATCCACACCGCTATCTGTGTAAACATGCATACATCTTCACCGCTATCTGTATAAACATGGAAATATCTACACCGCTATCTGTATGAACATGGAAATATCTACACCGCTATCTGTTGGAAGATGGAAATATATACACCGCTATCTGCATGAAAATGGAAATATCTACAAAGCTATCTGCATATACATGGAAATATCTACACAGCTATCTGCATATACATGGAAATATCTACACAGCTATCTCTTTACACATGTAAATAACTACACCGCTATCTGTATGAACATGGAAATATCTACACCGCTATCTGTATGAACATGGAAATAGCTACACCGCTATCTGTATGAACATGGAAATATCTTCACCGCTATCTGTATGAACATGGAAATATCTACACCGCTATCTGTATGAACAAGGAAAAATCTTCACCTCCATCTGTACGAACATGGATATATCTACAGAGCCCTCTGGATGAACATGGAAATATCTACACCGCCATCTGTATGAACATATAAATATCTACACCGCCATCTGTATTAAGATGGAGATATCTACACCGCTATCTGTATAAACCTGAAAACATCTACACAGTTATCTGAATGAACATGGAAATAACTACACCGCTATCTGTATGAACATGGAAATATCTACACCGCTATCTGTGTAAACATGCATACATCTTCACCGCTATCTGTATAAATATGGAAATATCTACACCACTATCTGTATGAACATGGAAATATCTGCACCGCTATCTGTATGAACATGGAAATATCTACACGGCTATCTGCATGAAAATGGAAATATCTACACTGCTATCTGCATATACATGGAAATATCTACACAGCTATCTCTTTACACATGGAAATAACTACACCGCTATCTGTATGAACATGGAAATATCTACACCGCCATCTGTATGAACATGGAAATATCTGCACCGCTATCTGTATAAACATGGAAATATCTACACCGCTACCTGTATAAACATGGAAATATCAGCACCGCTATCTGTATGAACATGGAAATATCTACACCGCTATCTGTATGAACATGGAAATATCTACACCGCCATCTGTATGAACATGGAAATATCTGCACCGCCATCTGTATGAACATATAAATATCTACACCGCCATCTGTATTAAGATGGAGATATCTACACCGCTATCTGAATAAACATGGAAATATCTACACCGATATCTGTATAAACATGGAAATATCAGCACCGCTATCTGTATGAACATGGAAATATCAGCCCCTCTATCTGTATGAACATGAAGATATCTACACCGCCATCTGTATGAACACGGATATATCTACAGAGCCATCTGGATGAACATGGAAATATCTACACCGCTATCTGTTTGAACATGGAAATAGCTACACCGCTATCTGTATGAACATGGAAATATCTACACCGCTATCTGTATGAACATGGAAATATCTACACCGCTATCTGTATGAACATGGAAATATCTTCACCGCCATCTGTACGAACATGGATATATCTACAGAGCCATCTGGATGAACATGGAAATATCTACAACGCCATCTGTATGAACATATAAATATCTATATCGCCATGTGTATTAAGATGGAGATATCTACACCGCTATCTGTATGAACATGGAAATATCCACACTGCTATCTGTATGAACTTGGAAATAGCTACACCGTTATGTGTATGAAAATGGAAATAGCTACACCGCTATCTGTATGAACATGGATATATCTACACAGCCATCTGGATGAACATGGAAATATCTACACCGCTATCTGTATTAACATGGAAATATCTACACCGCTATCTGTATGAACATGGATATATCTACACAGCCATCTGGATGAACATGGAAATATCTACACCGCTATCTGTGTAAACATGCATACATCTTCACCACTATCTGTATAAACATGGAAATATCTGCACCGCTATCGGTATGAACATGGAAATATCTACACGGCTATCTGTATAAACATGGAAATATCTACACCGCTACCTGTATAAACATGGAAATATCTACACCACTATCTGTATAAACATGGAAATATCTACACTGCTATCTGCATATACATTTAAATATCTACACAGGTATCTCTTTACACATGGAAATAACTACACCACTATCTGTATGAACATGGAAATAACTACAGCGCCATCTGTATGAACATGGAAATATCTGCACCGCCATCTGTATGAACATATAAATATCTACACCGCCATCTGTATTAAGATGGAGATATCTACACTGCTATCTGTATAAACATGGAAATATCTACACCGCCATCTGTATGAACATATAAATACACCGCCATCTGTATTAAGAAGGAAATATCTAAACCGCTATCTGTATAAACATGGAAATATCTACACCGCTGCCTGTATAAACATGGAAATATCAGCACCGCTATCTGTATGAACATGGAAATATCTACACCGCTATCTGTAGGATCATGGAAATAGCTACACCGCTGCCTGTATAAACATGGAAATATCAGCACCGCTATCTGTATGAACATGGAAATATCTACACCACTATCTGTATGAACATGGATATATCTACACAGCCATCTGGATGAACATGGAAATATCTACACCACTATCTGTATGAACATGGATATATCTACACAGCCATCTGGATGAACATGGAAATATCTACACCACTATCTGTATGAACATGGAAATATCTACACAGCTATCTGTATGAACATGGAAATATCTACACCGCTATCTGTATGAACATGGAAATATCAGCACCGCTATCTGTATGAACATGGAAATATCTACACCGCTATCGGAACATGAAAATATCTACACCGCTATCTGCATGAAAATGGAAATATTTGCACAGCTATCTGCATATACATGGAAATATCTACGCAGCTATCTCTTTACACATGGAAATAACTACACCGCTATCTCTATAAACATGGAAATATCTACACCGCCATCTGTAGGAACATGGAAATATCGGCACCGCCATCTGTATGAACATATAAATATCTACACCGCCAACTGCATTAAGAAGGAGATATCTACACCGCTATCTGTATAAACATGGAAATATTTACACCGCTATCAGTATAAACATGGAAATATCTACACCGCTATCTGTATAAACATGGAAATATCTACACCGCTACCTGTATAAACATGGAAATATCAGCACCGCTATCGGTATGTACATGGAAATATCTACACCGCTATCTGTATGAACATGGAAATAGGTACACCGCTATCTGTATGAACATGGAAATATCTTCAACGCCATCTGTATGAACATGGATATATCTACACAGCCATCTGTATGAACATGGAAATATCTACACCGCTATCTGTATGAACATGGAAATATCTACACCGCTATCTGTATGAACATGGAAATATCTTCACAGCCATCTGTATGAACATGGATATGTCTACACATCCATCTGGATGAACATGGAAAAATCTACACCGCGATCTGTATGAACATGGGAATATCTACACCGCTATCTGTATAAACATGGAAACATCTACACCGCTATCTGTATGAACATGGAAATATCTACACTGCTATCTGAATGAACATGGAAATATCTACAAAGCTATCTGAATGAACATGGAAATATCTGCACCGCTATCTGTTTGAACATGTAAATATCTACACCGCTATCTGCATGAAAATGGAAATATCTACAAAGCTATCTGCATATACATGGAAATATCTACACAGCTATCTCTTTACACATGGAAATAACTACACCGCTATATCTATAAACATGGAAATATCTACACCGCCATCTGTATGAACATGGAAATATCTGCACCGCCATCTGTATGGACATATAAATATCTACACCGCCATCTGTATTAAGAAGGAGATATCTACACCGCTATCTGTATAAACATTGAAATATCTACACCGCTGCCTGTATAAACATGGAAATATCAGCACCGCTATCTGTATGAACATGGAAATATCTACACCGCTACCTGTATGAACATGGAAATATCTACACCGCTATCTGTATGAACATGGAAATATCTACACTGCTATCTGTATGAACATGGAAATATCTACACCGCTATCTGTGTGAACATGGAAATATCTACACCGCTATCTGTATGAACATGGATATATCTACACAGCCATCTGTATAAACATGGAAATATCTACACCGCTATCTGTAGGAACATGGAAATATCTACACCGTTATCTGTATCAATATGGATATATCTACACAGCCATCTGGATGAACATGGAAATATCTACACCGCTATCTGTGTAAACATCCATACATCTTCACCGCTATCTGTATAAACATGGAAATATCTACACCGCTATCTGTATGAACATGGAAATATCTACACCGCTATCTGTATGAACATGGAAATATCTACACCGCTTTCTGTTTGAACATGGAAATATCTACACCGCTATCTGTATGAATATGGAAATATCTACACTGCTATCTGCATATACATGGAAATATCTACACAGCTATCTCTTTACACATGGAAATAACTACACTGCTATCAGTTTGAACATGGAAATATCTACACCGCCATCTGTATGAACATGGAAATATCTGCACCGCCATCTGTATGAACATATAAATAGCTACACCGCCATCTGTATTAAGATGGAGATACCTACACCGCTATCTGTATACACATGGAAATATCTACACCGCTATCTGTATACACATGGAAATATCTACACCGCTATCTGTATGAACATGGAAATATCTACACCGCTATCTGTATGAACATGGAAATATCTACACCGCTATCTGTATGAACATGGAAATATCTACACCGCTATCTGTTTGAACATGTAAATATCTGCACCGCTACCTGTATAAACATGGAAATATCAGCCCCGCTATCTGTATGAACATGGAAATATCTACACTGCTATCTGTATGAACATGGAAATATCTACACCGCTATCTGTATGAACATGGAAATATATACACCGCTATCTGTATGAACATGGAAATATCTACACCGCTATCTGTTTGAACATGTAAATATCTACACCGCTATCTGCATGAAAATGGAAATATCTACAAAGCTATCTGCATATACATGGAAATATCTACAGAGCTATCTCTTTACACATGGAAATAACTACACCGCTATATCTATAAACATGGAAATATCTACACCACCATCTGTATGAACATGGAAATACCTGCACCGCCATCTGTGTGAACATATAAATATCTACACCGCCATCTCTATTAAGAAGGAGATATCAACACCGCTATCTGTATAAACATGGAAATATCTACACCGCTGCCTGTATAAACATGGAAATATCAGCACCGCTATCTGTATGAACATGGAAATATCTACACCGCTACCTGCATCAACATGGAAATATCTACACCGCTATCTGTATGAACATGGAAATATCTACACCGCTATCTGTATGAACATGGAAATATCTACACTGCTATCTGCATATACATGAAAATATCTACACAGCTATCTCTTTACACATGGAAATAACTACACCGCTATCAGTTAGAACATGGAAATATCTACACCGCCATCTGTATGAACATGGATATATCTGCACCGCCATCTGTATGAACATATAAATATCTACACCGCCATCTGTATTAAGATGGAGATATCAACACCGCTATCTGTATAAACATGGAAATATCTACACCGCTATCTGTATAAACATGGAAATATCTACAACGCTATCTGTATAAACATGGAAATATCTACACCGCTATCTGTGTGAAGATGGAAATATCTACACCGCTATCTGTATGAACATGGAAATATCTACACCGCTATCTGTATGAACATGGAAATATCTACACCGCTTTCTGTTTGAATATGGAAATATCTACACCGCTATCTGTATGAATATGGAAATATCTACACTGCTATCTGCATATACATGGAAATATCTACACAGCTATCTCTTTACACATGGAAATAACTACACTGCTATCAGTTTGAACTTGGAAATATCTACACCGCCATCTGTATGAACATGGAAATATCTGCACCGCCATCTGTATGAACATATAAATAGCTACACCGCCATCTGTATTAAGATGGAGATACCTACACCGCTATCTGTATACACATGGAAATATCTACACCGCTATCTGTATACACATGGAAATATCTACACCGCTATCTGTATGAACATGGAAATATCTACACCGCTATCTGTATGAACATGGAAATATCTACACCGCTATCTGTATGAACATGGAAATATCTACACCGCTATCTGTTTGAACATGTAAATATCTGCACCGCTACCTGTATAAACATGGAAATATCAGCCCCGCTATCTGTATGAAAATGGAAATATCTACACCGCTATCTGTATGAACATGGAAATATCTACACCGCTATCTGTATGAACATGGAAATATATACACCGCTATCTGTATGAACATGGAAATATATACACCGCTATCTGTTTGAACATGTAAATATCTACACCGCTATCTGCATGAAAATGGAAATATCTACAAAGCTATCTGCATATACATGGAAATATCTACACAGCTATCTCTTTACACATGGAAATAACTGCACCGCTATATCTATAAACATGGAAATATCTACACCACCATCTGTATGAACATGGAAATACCTGCACCGCCATCTGTGTGAACATATAAATATCTACACCGCCATCTCTATTAAGAAGGAGATATCAACACCGCTATCTGTATAAACATGGAAATATCTACACCGCTGCCTGTATAAACATGGAAATATCAGCACCGCTATCTGTATGAACATGGAAATATCTACACCGCTACCTGCATCAACATGGAAATATCTACACCGCTATCTGTATGAACATGGAAATATCTACACCGCTATTTGTATGAACATGGAAATATCTACACTGCTATCTGCATATACATGAAAATATCTACACAGCTATCTCTTTACACATGGAAATAACTACACCGCTATCAGTTAGAACATGGAAATATCTACACCGCCATCTGTATGAACATGGATATATCTGCACCGCCATCTGTATGAACATATAAATATCTACACCGCCATCTTTATTAAGATGGAGATATCAACACCGCTATCTGTATAAACATGGAAATATCTACACCGCTATCTGTATAAACATGGAAATATCTACAACGCTATCTGTATAAACATGGAAATATCTACACCGCTATCTGTATGAAGATGGAAATATCTACACCGCTATCTGTATGAACATGGAAATATCTACACCGCTATCTGTATGAACATGGAAATATCTACACCGCTATCTGTGTGAACATGGAAATATCTACACCGCTATCTGTTTGAACATGTAAATATCTACACCGCTATCTGCATGAAAATGGGAATATCTACAAAGCTATCTGCATATACATGGAAATATCTACACATCTATCTCTTTACACATGGAAATAACTACACCGCTATATCTATAAACATGGAAAAATCTACACCACCATCTGTATGAACATGGAAATATCTGCACCGCCATCTGTATGAACATACAAATATCTACACCGCCATCTGTATGAACATGGAAATATCTGCACCGCCATCTGTATGAACATATAAATATCTACACCGCCATCTGTATTAAGATGGAGATATCTACACCGCTATCTGAATAAACTTGGAAATATCTACAAAGCTATCTGCATGAACATGGAAATATCTACACCGCTATTTGTGTAAACATGCATACATCTTCACCGCAATCTGCATAAGCATGGAAATATCTACACCGCTATCTGTTTGAACATGGAAATATCTACACCGCTATCTGTGTGAACATGGAAATATCTACACCGCTATCTGTATAAGCATGGAAATATCTACACCGCTATCTGTATGAACATGGAAATATCTACACCGCTATCTGTTTGAACATGGAAATATCTGAACCGCTATCTGCATGAAACTAGAAATATCTACACAGCTATCTGCATATACATGGAAATATCTACAAAGCTATCTCTTTACACATGGAAATAACTACACCGCTATCTGCATGAACATGGAAATATCTACACCGCCATCTGTATGAACATGGAAATGTCTGCACTGCCATCTGTATTAGCATATAAATATCTGCACAGCCATCTGTATTAAGATGGAGATATCTTCACCGCTATCTGTATAAACTTGGAAATATCTACACCGCTATCTGTATAAACCTGGAAATATCTACACCGCTATCTGTATAAACATGGAAATATCTACACCACTACCTGAATAAACATGGAAATATCAGCACCGCTATCTGTATGAACATGGAAATATCTACACCACTATCTCTATGAACATGGAAATATCTACACCGCTCTCTGTATGAACATGGAAATAGCTACACTGTTATCTGTATGAACATGGAAATATCTACACCACTATCTGTATGAACATGGAAATATCTATACCGCTATCTGTATGAACATGGATATATCTCCACAGCCATCTGGATGAACATGGAAATATCTACACCGCTATCTGCATGAACATGGAAATATCTACACCGCTATTTGTGTAAACATGCATACATCTTCACTGCAACCTGCATAAGCATGGAAATATCTACACCGCTATCTGCATGAACATGGAGATATCTACACCGCTATCTGTTTGAACATGGAAATATCTAAACCGCTATCAGCATGAAAATGGAAATATCTACACAGCTATCTGCATATACATGGAAATATCTACACAGCGATCTCTTTACACATGGAAATAACTACACCGCTATCTGTATGAACATGGAAATATCTACACCGCCATCTGTATTAAGAAGGAGATATCTACACCGCTATCTGTATAAACATGGAAATATCTACACCGCTATCTGTATAAACATGGAAATATCTGCACCGCTATCTGTATAAACATGGAAATATCTACACTGCTACCTGTATAAACATGGAAATATCTACACCACTACCTGTACAAACATGGAAATATCAGCACCGCTATCTGTATGAACATGGAAATACCAGGCCCTCTATCTGTATGAACATGGAAATATCTACACCGCTATCTCTATGAACATGGAAATATCTACACCGCTATCTGTTTGAACATGGAAATGTCTAAACCGCTATCTGCATGAAAATGGAAATATCTACACAGCTATCTGCATATACATGGAAATATCTACATAGCGATCTCTTTACACATGGAAATATCTACACCGCTATCTGTATGAACATGGAAATATCTACACCGCCAGCTGTATGAATATGGAAATATCTGCACCGCCATCTGTATGAACATATAAATATCTACACCGCCATCTGTATTAAGAAGGAGATATCTACACCGCTATCTGTATGAACATGGAAATATCTACACCGCTATCTGTATGAACATGGAAATATCTACACCGCTATCTGTATAAACATGGAAATATCTACACTGCTACCTGTATAAACATGGAAATATCTACACCTCTACCTGTATAAACATGGAAATATCAGCACCGCTATCTGTATGAACATGGAAATATCAGCCCCTCTATCAGTATGAACATGGAAATATCTACACCGCTATCTGTATGAACATGGAAATTTCTACACCGCTATCTGTTTGAACATGGAAATATCTAAACCGCTATCTGCATGAAAATGGAAATATCTACACAGCTATCTGCATATACATGGAAATATCTACACAGCTATCCCTTTACACATGGAAATAACTACACCGCTATCTGTATGAACATGGAGATATCTTCACCGCCATCTGTATGAACATGGATATATCTACACAGCCCTCTGGATGAACATGGAAATATCCACACCGCTATCTGTGTAAACATGCATACATCTTCACCGCTATCTGTATAAACTTGGAAATATCTACACCGCTATCTGTATGAACATGGAAATATCTACACTGCTATCTGTATGAACATGGAAATATCTACACCGCCATCTGTATGAACATGGAAATATCTGCACCGCCATCTGTATGAACATATAAATTTCTACACCGCCATCTGTATTAAGATGGAGATATCTACACCGCTATCTGAATAAACATGGAAATATCTACACCGCTATCTGTATAAACATGGATATTTCTACACCGCTATCTGTATAAACATGGAAATATCTACACCGCTACCTGTATAAACATGGAAATATCAGCACCGCTATCTGTATGAACATGGAAATATCTACACCGCTATCTGTATGAACATGGAAATGTCTACACCGCTATCTGTATGAACATGTAAATATCTACAAAGCTATCTGAATGAACATGGAAATATCTTCACCGCCATCTGTTTGAACATGTAAATATCTACACCGCTATCTGCATGAAAATGGAAATATCTAGAAAGCTATCTGCCTATACATGGAAATATCTACACAGCTATCTCTTTACACATGGAAATAAGTACACCGCTATATCTATAAACATGGAAATATCTACACCGCCATCTGTATGAACATGGAAATATCTGCACCGCCATCTGTATGAACATATAAATATCTACACCGCCATCTGTATTAAGAAGGAGATATCTACACCGCTATCTGTATAAACATTGAAATATCTACACCGCTGCCTGTATAAACATGGAAATATCAGCACCGCTATCTGTATGAACATGGAAATATCTACACCGCTACCTGTATGAACATGGAAATATCTACACCGCTATCTGTATGAACATGGAAATATCTACACTGCTATCTCTATGAACATGGAAATATCTACACCGCTATCTGTATGAACATGGAAATATCTACACCGCTATCTGTATGAACATGGATATATCTACACAGCCATCTGGATGAACATGGAAATATCTACACCGCTATCTGTAGGAACATGGAAATATCTACACCGTTATCTGTATCAACATGGATATATCTACACAGCCATCTGGATGAACATGGAAATATCTACACCGCTATCTGTGTAAACATGCATACATCTTCACCGCTATCTGTATAAACATGGAAATATCTACACCGCTATCTGTATGAACATGGAAATATCTACACCGCTATCTGTATGAACATGGAAATATCTACACCGCTTTCTGTTTGAACATGGAAATATCTACACCGCTATCTGCATGAAAATGGAAATATCTACACTGCTACCTGCATATACATGGAAATATCTACACAGCTATCTCTTTACACATGGAAATAACTACACCGCTATCTGTATGAACATGGAAATATCTACACCGCCATCTGTATGAACATGGAAATATCTGCACCGCCAACTGTATGAACATATAAATATCTACACCGCCATCTGTATTAAGAAGGAAATATCTAAACCGCTATCTGTATGAACATGGAAATATCTACACCGCTATCTGTATGAACATGGAAATATCTACACCGCTATCTGTATAAACATGGAAATATCTACACTGCTACCTGTATAAACATGGAAATATCTACACCTCTACCTGTATAAACATGGAAATATCAGCACCGCTATCTGTATGAACATGGAAATATCAGCCCCTCTATCTGTATGAACATGGAAATATCTACACCGCTATCTGTATGAACATGGAAATTTCTACACCGCTATCTGTTTGAACATGGAAATATCTAAACCGCTATCTGCATGAAAATGGAAATATCTACACAGCTATCTGCATATACATGGAAATATCTACACAGCTATCCCTTTACACATGGAAATAACTACACCGCTATCTGTATGAACATGGAGATATCTTCACCGCCGTCTGTATGAACATGGATATATCTACACAGCCCTCTGGATGAACATGGAAATATCCACACCGCTATCTGTGTAAACATGCATACATCTTCACCGCTATCTGTATAAACTTGGAAATATCTACACCGCTATCTGTATGAACATGGAAATATCTACACTGCTATCTGTATGAACATGGAAATATCTACACCGCCATCTGTATGAACATGGAAATATCTGCACCGCCATCTGTATGAACATATAAATTTCTACACCGCCATCTGTATTAAGATGGAGATATCTACACCGCTATCTGAATAAACATGGAAATATCTACACCGCTATGTGTATAAACATGGATATTTCTACACCGCTATCTGTATAAACATGGAAATATCTACACCGCTACCTGTATAAACATGGAAATATCAGCACCGCTATCTGTATGAACATGGAAATATCTACACCGCTATCTGTATGAACATGGAAATGTCTACACCGCTATCTGTATGAACATGTAAATATCTACAAAGCTATCTGAATGAACATGGAAATATCTTCACCGCCATCTGTTTGAACATGTAAATATCTACACCGCTATCTGCATGAAAATGGAAATATCTAGAAAGCTATCTGCCTATACATGGAAATATCTACACAGCTATCTCTTTACACATGGAAATAAGTACACCGCTATATCTATAAACATGGAAATATCTACACCACCATCTGTAAAAACATGGAAATATCTGCACCGCCATCTGTATAAACATATAAATATCTACACCGCCATCTGTATTAAGAAGGAGATATCTACACTGCTATCTGTATGAACATGGAAATATCTACACCGCTGCCTGTATAAACATGGAAATATCAGCACCGCTATCTGTATGAACATGGAAATATCTACACCGCTACCTGTATGAACATGGAAATATCTACACCGCTATCTGTATGAACATGGAAAAATCTACACCGCTATCTGTATGAACATGGAAATATCTACACCACCATCTGTTTGAACATGGAAATATCTGCACCGCCATCTGTATGAACATATAAATATCTACACCGCCATCTGTATTAAGATGGAGATATCTACACCGCTATCTGAATAAACATGGAAATATCTACACCGCTATCTGTATAAACATGGAAATATCTACACCGCTATCTGTATTAACATGGAAGTATCTACACCGCTACATGTATAAACATGGAAATATCAGCACCGCTATCTGTATGAACATGGAAATATCTACACCGCTATCTGTATGAACATGGAAATATCTATACTGCTATCTGTTTGAACATGGAAATATCTACAAAGCTATCTGAATGAACATGGAAATATCTACACCGCTATCTGTTTGAACATGTAAATATCTACACCGCTATCTGCATGAAAATGGAAATATCTACAAAGCTCTCTGCATATACATGGAAATATCTACACAGCTATCTCTTTACACATGGAAATAACTACACCGCTATATCTATAAACATGGAAATATCTACACCGCCATCTGTATGAACATGGAAATATCTGCACCGCCATCTGTATGAACATATAAATATCTACACCGCCATCTGTATTAAGAAGGAGATATCTACACCGCTATCTGTATAAACATTGAAATATCTACACCGCTGCCTGTATAAACATGGAAATATCAGCACCGCTATCTGTATGAACATGGAAATATCTACACCGCTACCTGTATGAACATGGAAATATCTACACCGCTATCTGTATGAACATGGAAATATCTACACTGCTATCTCTATGAACATGGAAATATCTACACCGCTATCTGTATGAACATGGAAATATCTACACCGCTATCTGCATGAACATGGATATATCTACACAGCCATCTGGATGAACATGGAAATATCTACACCGCTATCTGTAGGAACATGGAAATATCTACACCGTTATCTGTATCAACATGGATATATCTACACAGCCATCTGGATGAACATGGAAATATCTACACCGCTATCTGTGTAAACATGCATACATCTTCACCGCTATCTGTATAAACATGGAAATATCTACACCGCTATCTGTATGAACATGGAAATATCTACACCGCTATCTGTATGAACATGGAAATATCTACACCGCTTTCTGTTTGAACATGGAAATATCTACACCGCTATCTGCATGAAAATGGAAATATCTACACTGCTACCTGCATATACATGGAAATATCTACACAGCTATCTCTTTACACATGGAAATAACTACACCGCTATCTGTATGAACATGGAAATATCTACACCGCCATCTGTATGAACATGGAAATATCTGCACCGCCAACTGTATGAACATATAAATATCTACACCGCCATCTGTATTAAGATGGAGATATCTACACCGATATCTGTATAAACACGGAAATATCTACACCGCTATCTGTATAAACATGGATATATCTACACCACAATCGGTATGAGCATGGAAATATCTACACTGCTATCTGTATGAACATGGAAATATCTACACCGCTATCTGTTTGAACATGGAAATATCTGAACCGCTATCTGCATGAAACTAGTAATATCTACACAGCTATCTGCAAATACATGGAAATATCTACAAAGGTATCTCTTTACACATGGAAATAACTACACCGCTATCTGTATGAACATGGAAATATCTACACCGCCATCTGTATGAACATGGAAATGTCTGCACTGCCATCTGTATGAGCATATAAATATCTGCACCGCCATCTGTATTAAGATGGAGATATCTTCACCGCTATCTGTATAAACTTGGAAATATCTACACCGCTATCTGTATAAACCTGGAAATATCTACACCGCTATCTGTATAAACATGGAAATATCTACACCACTACCTGAATAAACATGGAAATATCAGCACCGCTATCTGTATGAACATGGAAATATCTACACCATTATCTCTATGAACATGGAAATATCTACACCGCTATCTGTATGAACATGGAAATATCTACACCACTATCTGTATGAACATCGAAATATCTATACCGCTATCAGTATGAACATGGATATATCTCCACAGCCATCTGGATGAACATGGAAATATCTACACCGCTTTCTGCATGAACATGGAAATATCTACACCGCTATTTGTGTAAACATGCATACATCTTCACTGCAACCTGCATAAGCATGGAAATATCTACACCGCTATCTGTATGAACATGGAGATATCTACACCGCTATCTGTTTGAACATGGAAATATCTAAACCGCTATCAGCATGAAAATGGAAATATCTACACAGCTATCTGCATATACATGGAAATATCTACACAGCGATCTCTTTACACATGGAAATAACTACACCGCTATCTGTATGAACATGGAAATATCTACACCGCCATCTGTATGAACATGGAAATATCTGCACCGCCATCTGTATGAACATATAAATATCTACACCGCCATCTGTATTAAGAAGGAGATATCTACACCGCTATCTGTATAAACATGGAAATATCTGCACCGCTATCTGTATAAACATGGAAATATCTACACTGCTACCTGTATAAACATGAAAATATCTACACAACTACCTGTATAAACATGGAAATATCAGCACCGCTATCTGTATGAACATGGAAATACCAGGCCCTCTATCTGTATGAACATGGAAATATCTTCACCGCTATCTCTATGAACATGGAAATATCTACACCGCTATCTGTTCGAACACAAAAAATATCTATACCGCTATCTGCATGAAAATGGAAATATCTACACAGCTATCTGCATATACATGGAAATATCTACACAGCTATCTCTTTACACTTGGAAATAACTACACCGCTATCTGTATGAACATGGAAATATCTTCACCGCCATCTGTATGAACATGGATATATCTACAAAGCCCTCTGGATGAACATGGAAATATCCACACCGCTATCTGTGTAAACATGCATACATCTTCACCGCTATCTGTATAAACATGGAAATATCTACACCGCTATCTGTATGAACATGGAAATATCTACACCGTTATCAGTTTGAAGATGGAAATATATACACCGCTATCTGCATGAAAATGGAAATATCTACACAGATATCTGCATATACATGGAAATATCTGCTCAGCCATCTCTTTACACATGGAAATAACTACACTGCTATCTGTATGAACATGGAAATATCTAAACCGCCATCAGTATGAACATGGAAATATCTGCACCCCCATCTGTATGAACATATAAATATCTATACCACCATCTATATTAAGGAGATATCTACACCTCTATCTGAATAAACATGGAAATATCTACACCGCTATCTGTATAAACATGGAAATATCTACACCGCTACCTGTATAAACATTTAAATATCAGCACCGCTATCTGTATGAATATGGAAATATCTACACCGCTAACTCTATGAACATGGAAATATCTACACCGCTATCTGTGTAAACATGCATACATCTTCACCGCTATCTGTAAAAACGTGGAAATATCTACACCGCTATCTGTATAAACATGGAAATATCTACACCGCTACCTGTATAAACATGGAAATATCAGCCCCGCTATATGTCAGAACATGGAAATATCTGCACCGCTATCTGTATGAACATGGAAATATCTACACCGCTATCTGTATGAACATGGAAATATCTACACCGCTATCTGTTTGAACATGTAAATATCTACACAACTATCTGCATGAAAATGGAAATATCTACAAAGCTATCTGCATATACATGGAAATATCTACACAGCTATCTCTTTACACATGGAAATAACTACACCGCTATCAGTTTGAACATGGAAATATCTACACCGCCATCTGTATGAACATGGAAATATCTGCACCGCCATCTGTATGAACATATAAGTATCTACACCGCCGTCTGTATTAAGATGGAGATATCTACACCGCTATCTGTATAAACATGGAAATATATACACCGCTATGTGTATAAACATGGAAATATCTACACCTCAATCGGTATGAACATGGAAATATCTACACCGCTATCTGTATGAACATGGAAATATCTAACACCGCTATCTCTATGAACATGGAAATATCTACACCGCTATCTGTATGAACATGGAAATAGCTACACCGCTATCTGTATGAACATGGAAATATCTACACCGCTATCTGTATGAACATGGAAATAGCTACACCGCTATCTGTATGAACATGGAAATATCTACACCGCTATCTGTATGAACTTGGAAATATCTACACCGCTATCTGTATGAACATGGATATATCTACACAGCCATCTGGATGAACATGGAAATATCTACACCGCTATCTGTATAAACATGGAAATATCTACACCGCTATCTGTATAAACATGGAAATATCTACACCGCTATCTGTATGAACATGGAAATATCTACACCGCTATCTGTATGAATATGGAAATATCTACACCGCTATCTGTATGAACATGGAAATATCTACACTGCTATCTGTTTGAACACGAAAATATCTACACCGCTGTCTGCATGACAATGGAAATATCTACACAGCTATCTGCATATACATGGAAATAGCTACACAGTTATCTCTTTACACATGGAAATAACTACACCGCTATCTCTATAAACATCGAAATATCTACACCGCCATCTGTATGAACATGGAAATATCTGCACCGCCATGTGTATGAACATATAAATATCTGCACCGCCATCTGTATTAATAAGGAGATATCTACACCGCTATCAGTATAAACATGGAAATATCTACACCGCTATCTGTATAAACATGGAAATATCTACACCGCTATCTGTAAAAACATGGAAATATCTTCTCCGGTACCTGTATAAACATGGAAATATCAGCACCGCTATCTGTATAAATATGGAAATATCTACACCGCTATCTGTATGAACATGGAAATATCTACACCGCTATCTGTATGAACACGGATATATCTACACAGCCATCTGGATGAACATGGAAATATCTACACCGCTATCTGCATGAACATGGAAATATCTACACCGCTATTTGTGTAAACATGCATACATCTTCACCGCAATCTGCATAAGCAAGGAAATATCTACACCGCTATCTGTATGAACATGGAAATATCTACACCGCCATCTGTATGAACATATAAATATCTACACCGCCATCTGTATTAAGAAGGAGATATCTACACCGCTATCTGTATAAACATGGAAATATCTGCACCGCTATCTGTATAAACATGGAAATATCTACACTGCTACCTGTATAAACATGAAAATATCTACACAACTACCTGTATAAACATGGAAATATCAGCACCGCTATCTGTATGAACATGGAAATACCAGGCCCTCTATCTGTATGAACATGGAAATATCTTCACCGCTATCTCTATGAACTTGGAAATATCTACACCGCTATCTGTTTGAACACGAAAAATATCTATACCGCTATCTGCATGAAAATGGAAATATCTACACAGCTATCTGCATATACATGGAAATATCTACACAGCTATCTCTTTACACTTGGAAATAACTACACCGCTATCTGTATGAACATGGAAATATCTTCACCGCCATCTGTATGAACATGGATATATCTACAAAGCCCTCTGGATGAACATGGAAATATCCACACCGCTATCTGTGTAAACATGCATACATCTTCACCGCTATCTGTATAAACATGGAAATATCTACACCGCTATCTGTATGAACATGGAAATATCTACACCGTTATCAGTTTGAAGATGGAAATATATACACCGCTATCTGCATGAAAATGGAAATATCTACACAGATATCTGCATATACATGGAAATATCTGCTCAGCCATCTCTTTACACATGGAAATAACTACACTGCTATCTGTATGAACATGGAAATATCTAAACCGCCATCAGTATGAACATGGAAATATCTGCACCCCCATCTGTATGAACATATAAATATCTATACCGCCATCTGTATTAAGGAGATATCTACACCTCTATCTGAATAAACATGGAAATATCTACACCGCTATCTGTATAAACATGGAAATATCTACACCGCTACCTGTATAAACATTTAAATATCAGCACCGCTATCTGTATGAATATGGAAATATCTACACCGCTAACTCTATGAACATGGAAATATCTACACCGCTATCTGTGTAAACATGCATACATCTTCACCACTATCTGTAAAAACGTGGAAATATCTACACCGCTATCTGTATAAACATGGAAATATCTACACCGCTACCTGTATAAACATGGAAATATCAGCCCCGCTATCTGTCAGAACATGGAAATATCTGCACCGCTATCTGTATGAACATGGAAATATCTACACCGCTATCTGTATGAACATGGAAATATCTACACCGCTATCTGTTTGAACATGTAAATATCTACACAACTATCTGCATGAAAATGGAAATATCTACAAAGCTATCTGCATATACATGGAAATATCTACACAGCTATCTCTTTACACATGGAAATAACTACACCGCTATCAGTTTGAACATGGAAATATCTACACCGCCATCTGTATGAACATGGAAATATCTGCACCGCCATCTGTATGAACATATAAGTATCTACACCGCCGTCTGTATTAAGATGGAGATATCTACACCGCTATCTGTATAAACATGGAAATATATACACCGCTATGTGTATAAACATGGAAATATCTACACCTCAATCGGTATCAACATGGAAATATCTACATCGCTATCTGTATGAACATGGAAATATCTAACACCGCTATCTCTATGAACATGGAAATATCTACACCGCTATCTGTATGAACATGGAAATAGCTACACCGCTATCTGTATGAACATGGAAATGTCTACACCGCTATCTGTATGAACATGGAAATAGCTACACCGCTATCTGTATGAACATGGAAATATCTACACCGCTATCTGTATGAACTTGGAAATATCTACACCGCTATCTGTATGAACATGGATATATCTACACAGCCATCTGGATGAACATGGAAATATCTACACCGCTATCTGTATAAACATGGAAATATCTACACCGCTATCTGTATAAACATGGAAATATCTACACCGCTATCTGTATGAACATGGAAATATCTACACCGCTATCTGTATGAATATGGAAATATCTACACCGCTATCTGTATGAACATGGAAATATCTACACCGCTATCTGTTTGAACACGAAAATATCTACACCGCTGTCTGCATGACAATGGAAATATCTACACAGCTATCTGCATATACATGGAAATAGCTACACAGCTATCTCTTTACACATGGAAATAACTACACCGCTATCTCTATCAACATCGAAATATCTACACCGCCATCTGTATGAACATGGAAATATCTGCACCGCCATGTGTATGAACATATAAATATCTGCACCGCCATCTGTATTAATAAGGAGATATCTACACCGCTATCAGTATAAACATGGAAATATCTACACCGCTATCTGTATAAACATGGAAATATCTACACCGCTATCTGTAAAAACATGGAAATATCTTCTCCGGTACCTGTATAAACATGGAAATATCAGCACCGCTATCTGTATAAACATGGAAATATCTACACCGCTATCTGTATGAACATGGAAATATCTACACCGCTATCTGTATGAACACGGATATATCTACACAGCCATCTGGATGAACATGGAAATATCTACACCGCTATCTGCATGAACATGGAAATATCTACACCGCTATTTGTGTAAACATGCATACATCTTCACCGCAATTTGCATAAGCAAGGAAATATCTACACCGCTATCTGTATGAACATGGAAATATCTACACCGCCATCTGTATGAACATGGAAATGTCTACACTGCCATCTGTATGAGCATATAAATATCTGCACCGCCATCTGTATTAAGATGGAGATATCTTCACCGCTATCTGTATAAACTTGGAAATATCTACACCGCTATCTGTATAAACCTGGAAATATCTACACCGCTACCTGTATAAACATGGAAATATCTAAACCGCTATCAGCATGAAAATGGAAATATCTACACAGCTATCTGTAGGAACATGGATATATCTACACAGGCATCTGGATGAACATGGAAATATCTACACCGCTATCTGCATGAACATGGAAATATCTACACCGCTATTTGTGTAAACATGTACACATCTTCACCGCAATCTGCATAAGCAAGGAAATATCTACACCGCTATTTATATGAACATGGAAATATCTACACCGCTATCTGTTTGAACATGGAAATATCTAAACCGCTATCAGCATGAAAATGGAAATATCTACACAGCTATCTGCACATACATGGAAATATCTACAAAGCTATCTCTTTACACATGGAAATAACTACACCACTATCTCTATAAACATGGAAATATCTACACCGCCATCTGTATGAACATGGAAATATCTGCACCGACATCTGTATGAACATATAAATATCTACACCACCATCTGTATTAAGATGGAGATATCTACACCGCTATCTGTATAAACATGGAAAGATCTACACCGCTATCTGTATAAACATGGAAATATCTACACCGCTATCTGTACGAACATGGAAATATCTACACCGCTATCTGTATGAATATGGAAATAGCTACACCGCTGTCTGTATCAACATGGAAATATCTACACCACTATCTGTATAAACATGGAAATATCTACACCACTATCTGTATAAACATGGAAATATCTACACCGCTATCTATATGAACATGGATATATCTACAGAGCCATCTGGATGAACATGGAAATATCTACACCGCTATCTGTATGAACCTGGAAATATCTACTCCGCTATCTGTGTAAACATGCATACATCTTCACCGCTATCTGTATAAACATGGAAATATCTACACCGCCATCTGTATGAACATGGAAATAGCTACACCGCTATCTGTATGAACATGGAAATATCTACACCGCTATCTGTATGAACATGGATATATCTACACAGCCATCTGGATGAACATGGAAATATCTACACCGCTCTCTGTGCAAACATGCATACATCTTCACCGCTATCTGTATGAGCATGGAAATATCTACACCGCCATCTGTATGAACATGGAAATAGCTACAGCGCTATCTGTATGAACATGGAAATATCTACTCCGCTATCTGTTTGAACGTGGAAATATCTACACCGCTATCTGCATGAAAATGGAAATATCTACACTGCTATCTGCATATACATGGAAATATCTACACAGCTATCTCTTTACACATGGAAATAACTACACCGCTATCAGTTTGAACATGGAAATATCTACACCGCCATCTGTATGAACATGGAAATATCTGCACCGCCATCTATATGAACATATAAATATCTACACCGCCATCTGTATTAAGATGGAGATATCTACACCGCTATCTGTATAAACATGGAAATATCTACACCGCTATCTGTATAAACATGGAAATGTCTACACCTCAATCGGTATGAGCATGGAAATATCTACACCGCTATCTGTATGAACATGGAAATATCTACACTGCTATCTCTATGAACATGGGAATATCTACACCGCTATCTGTACGAACATGGAAATAGCTACAACGCTATCTGTATGAACATGGAAATATCTACACCGCTATCTGTATGAACATGGAAATAGCTACACCGCTATCTGTATGAACATGGAAATATCTACACCGCTATCTGTATGAACTTGGAAATATCTACACCGCTATCTGTATGAACATGGATATATCTACACAGCCATCTGGATGAACATGGAAATATCTACACCGCTATCTGTATAAACATGGAAATATCTACACCGCTATCTGTATAAACATGGAAATATCTACACCGCTATCTGTATGAACATGGAAATATCTACACCGCTATCTGTATGAATATGGAAATATCTACACCGCTATCTGTGTGAACATGGAAATATCTACACCACTATCTGTTTGAACACGAAAATATCTACACCGCTGTCTGCATGACAATGGAAATATCTACACAGCTATCTGCATATACATGGAAATATCTACATAGCTATCTCTTTACACATGGAAATAACTACACCGCTATCTCTATAAACATCGAAATATCTACACCGCCATCTGTATGAACATGGAAATATCTGCACCGCCATGTGTATGAACATATAAATATCTGCTCCGACATCTGTATTAAGAAGGAGATATCTACACCGCTATCAGTATAAACATGGAAATATCTACACCGCTATCTGTATAAACATAGAAATATCTACACCGCTGTCTGTATAAACATGGAAATATCTTCACCGGTACCTGTATAAACATGGAAATATCAGCACCGCTATCTGTATAAACATGGAAATATCTACACCGCTATCTGGATGAACATGGAAATATCTACACCGCTATCTGTATAAACATGGAAATATCTACACCGCTATCTGTATAAACATGGAAATATCTACACCGCTATCTGTATGAACATGGAAATATCTACACCGCTATCTGTATGAATATGGAAATATCTACACCGCTATCTGTGTGAACATGGAAATATCTACACCGCTATCTGTTTGAACACGAAAATATCTACACCGCTGTCTGCATGACAATGGAAATATCTACACAGCTATCTGCATATACATGGAAATATCTACATAGCTATCTCTTTACACATGGAAATAACTACACCGCTATCTCTATAAACATCGAAATATCTACACCGCCATCTGTATGAACATGGAAATATCTGCACCGCCATGTGTATGTACATATAAATATCTGCTCCGACATCTGTATTAAGAAGGAGATATCTACACCGCTATCAGTATAAACATGGAAATATCTACACCGCTATCTGTATAAACATAGAAATATCTACACCGCTGTCTGTATAAACATGGAAATATCTTCACCGGTACCAGTATAAACATGGAAATATCAGCACCGCTATCTGTATAAACATGGAAATATCTACACCGCTGTCTGTATGAACATGGAAATATCAACACCGCTATCTGTATGAACATGGATATATCTACACAGCCATCTGGATGAACATGGAAATATGTACACCGCTATCTGCATGAACATGGAAATATCTACACCGCTATTTGTGGAAACATGCATACATCTTCACCGCAATCTGCATTATCAAGGAAATATCTACACCGCTATCTCTATGAACATGGAAATATCTACACCGCTATCTGTATGAACATGGAAATATCTACACCGCTATCTGTATGAATATGGAAATATCTACACCGCTATCTGTGTGAACATGGAAATATCTACACCGCTATCTGTTTGAACACGAAAATATCTACACCGCTGTCTGCATGACAATGGAAATATCTACACAGCTATCTGCATATACATGGAAATATCTACATAGCTATCTCTTTACACATGGAAATAACTACACCGCTATCTCTATAAACATCGAAATATCTACACCGCCATCTGTATGAACATGGAAATATCTGCACCGCCATGTGTATGAACATATAAATATCTGCTCCGACATCTGTATTAAGAAGGAGATATCTACACCGCTATCAGTATAAACATGGAAATATCTACACCGCTATCTGTATAAACATAGAAATATCTACACCGCTGTCTGTATAAACATGGAAATATCTTCACCGGTACCTGTATAAACATGGAAATATCAGCACCGCTATCTGTATAAACATGGAAATATCTACACCGCTATCTGTATGAACATGGAAATATCTACACCGCTATCTGTATGAACATGGATATATCTACACAGCCATCTGGATGAACATGGAAATATCTACACCGCTATCTGCATGAACATGGAAATATCTACACCGCTATTTGTGGAAACATGCATACATCTTCACCGCAATCTGCATTATCAAGGAAATATCTACACCGCTATCTCTATGAAGATGGAAATATCTACACCGCTATCTGTTTGAACATGGAAATATCTAAACCGCTATCAGCATGAAAATGTAAATATCTACACAGCTATCTGCATATACGTGGAAATATATACAAAGCTATCTCTTTACACATGGAAATATCTACACCGCTATCTCTATAAACATGGAAATATCTACACCGCCATCTGTAGGAACATGGAAATATCTGCACCGCCATCTGTATGAACATATAAATATCTACACCACCATCTGTATTAAGATGGAGATATCTACACCGCTATCTGTATAAACCTGGAAATATCTACACCGCTATCTGTATAAACATGGAAAGATCTACACCGCTATCTGTATAAACATGGAAATTTCTACACCGCTACCTGAATAAACATGGAAATATCTGCACAGCTATCTGTATGAACATGGAAATATCTACACCGCTATCTGTTCGAACATGGAAATATCTACACCGCTATCTGTATGAACATGGAAATACCTACACCGCTATCTGTATCAACATGGAAATATCTACACCACTATCTGTATAAACATGGAAATATCTACACCGCTATCTGTATGAACATGGATATATCTACACAGCCATCTGGATGAACATGGAAATATCTACACCGCTATCTGTATGAACCTGGAAATATCTACTCCGCTATCTGTGTAAACATGCATACATCTTCACCGCTATCTGTATAAACATGGAAATATCTACACCGCTATCTGTATGAACATGGAAATAGCTACACCGCTATCTGTATGAACATGGAAATATCTACACCGCTATCTGTATGAACATGGATATATCTACACAGCCATCTGGATGAACATGGAAATATCTACACCGCTATCTGTGCAAACATGCATACATCTTCACCGCTATCTGTTTGAACATGGAAATATCTACACCGTTTTCTGTATGAACATTGAAATATCTACACCGCTATCTGTGTGAACATGGAAATATCTACACCGCTATCTGTGTGAACATGGAAATATCTACACCGCTATCTGCATGAAAATGGAAATATCTACACTGCTATCTGCATATACATGGAAATATCTACACAGCTATCTCTTTACACATGGAAATAACTACACCGCTATCAGTTTGAACATGGAAATATCTACACCGCCATCTGTATGAACATGGAAATATGTGCACCGCCATCTGTATGAACATATAAATATCTACACCGCCATCTGTATTAAGATGGAGATATCTACACCGCTATCTGAATAAACATGGAAATATCTACACCGCTATCTGTATAAACTTGGAAATATCTACACCGCTATCGGTATGAACATGGAAATATCTACACCGCTATCTGTATGAACATGGAAATATCTACACCGCTATCTGTATGAACATGGAAATATCTACACCGGTATCTGTTTGAACTCGGAAATATCTACACCGCTGACTGCATGAAAATGGAAATATCTACACAGCTATCTGCATATACATGGAAATATCTACACAGATATCTCTTAACACATTGAAATAACTTCACCGCTATCTCTATAAACATCGAAATATCTACACCGCCATCTGTATGAACATGGAAATATCTGCACCGCCATGTGTATGAACATATAAATATCTGCACCGCCATCTGTATTAAGAAGGAGATATCTACACCGCTATCTGTATAAACATGGAAATATCTACACCGCTATCTGTATAAACATGGAAATACCTACACCGCTATCTGTATAAACATGGAAATATCAGCACCGCTCTCTGTATGAACATGGAAATATCAGCCCCTCTATCTGTATGAACATGGAAGTATCTACACCGCTATCTCTATGAACATGGAAATATGTACACCGCTATCTGTTTGAACATGGAAATATCTATAACGCTATCTGCATGAAAATGGAAATACATACACAGCTATCTGCATATACATGGAAATATCTACACAGCTATCTCTTTACACATGGAAATAACTACACCGGTATCTGTATGAACATGGAAATATCTTCACCGCCATCTGTAGGAACATGGATATATCTACACAGCCATCTGGATGAACATGGAAATATCTACACCGCTATCTGTTTGAACATGGAAATATCTACACCGCTATCTGTGTAAACATGCATACATCTTCACCGCTATCTCTATAAACATGGAAATATCTACACTGCTATCTGTATGAACATGGAAATATCTACACCGCTATCTGTTTGAACATGGAAATATCTACACCGCTATCTGCATGAAAATGGAAATATCTACAAAGCTATCTGCATATACATGGAAACATCTACACAGCTATCTCTTTACACATGGAAATAACTACACCGCTAAATCTATAATCATGGAAATACCTACACCGCCATCTGTATGAACATGGAAATATCTGCACCACCATCTGTATGAACATATAAATATCTACACCGCCATCTGTATTAAGAAGGAAATATCTAAACCGCTATCTGTATGAACATTGAAATATCTACACCGCTATCTGTATGAACATGGAAATATCTACACCGCTATCTGTGTAAACATGCATATATCTTCACCGCTATCTGTATAAACATGGAAATATCTACAACGCTATCTGTATGAACATGGAAATATCTACACCGCTATCTGTACGAACATGGAAATATCTAAACCGCTATCTGCATGAAAATAGAAATATCTACACATCTATCTGCATATACATGGAAATATCTACAAAGCTATCTCTTTACACATGGAAATAACTACACCGCTATCTCTATAAAGACGGAAATATCTACACTGCCATCTGTATGAACATGGAAATATCTGCACCGCCATCTGTATAAACATATAAATATCTACACCGCCATCTGTATTTAGATGGAGATATCTACAGCGCTATCTGCATAAACTTGGAAATATCTACACCGCTATCTGTATAAACGTGGAAATACCTACACCGCTATCTGTATAAACATGGAAATATCAACACCGCTATCTGTATGAACATGGAAATATCTACACTGCTATCTGTATGAACATGGAAATATCTACACCACTATCTGTATGAACATGGAAATATCTACACTGCCATCTGTATGAACATGGAAATATCTGCACCGCAATCTGTATGAACATATAAACATCTACACTGCCATCTGTATTAAGATGGAGATATCTACACCGCTATCTGAATAAACATGGAAATATCTACACCGCTATCTGTATAAACATGGAAATATCGGCACTGCTATCTGTATGAACATGGAAATATCAGCCACTCTATCTGTATGAACATGGAGATATCTACACCGCCATCTGTATGAACATGGATATACCTACACAGCCATCTGGAGGAACATGGAAATATCTACACCGCTATCTGTATGAACATGGAAATAGCTACACCGCTATCTGTAAGAACATGGAAATATCTACACCGCTATCTGTATGAACATGGAATTATCTACACCGCTATCTGTATGAACAAGGAAATATCTTCACCGCCATCTGTACGAACATGGATATATCTACAGAGCCATCTGGATGAACATGGAAATATCTACACCGCCATCTGTATGAACATATAAATATCTACACCGCCATCTGTATTAAGATGGAGATATCTACACCGCTATCTGTATAAACCTGGAAATATCTACACCGCTATCTGTATAAACATGGAAATATCTTCACCGCTATCTGGATAAACATGGAAATTTCTACACTGCTACCTGTATAAACATGGAAATATCAGCACCGCTATCTGTTGGAAAATGGAGATATCTACACCGCCATCGGTATGAACATGGATATATCTACACAGCCATCTGGAGTAACATGGAAATATCTACACCGCTATCTGTTTGAACATGGAAATATCTGCACCGCTATCTGCATGAAAATGGAAATATCTACACAGCGATCTGCATATACATGGAATTGTCTACAAAGCTATCTCTTTACACATGGAAATAACTACACCGCTATCTCTATAAATATGGAAATATCTACACCGCCATCTGTATGAAAATGGAAATATCTGCAACGCCTTCTATATGAACATATAAATATCTACACCGCCATCTGTATTAAGATGGAGATATCTACACCGCCATCTGTATAAACCTGGAAATATCGACACCGCTATCTGTATAAACATGGATATATCGACACCGCTATCTGTATAAACATGGAAATATCTACACCGCTACCTGTATAAACATGGAAATATCTACACCGCTACCTGTATAAACATAGAAATATCAGCACAGCTATCTGTACGAACATGGAAATATCTACACCGCTATCTGTACGAACATGGAAATATCTACACCGCTATCTGTATGAACATGGAAATAGCTACACTGCTATCTGTATGAACATGGAAATATCTACACCACTATCTGTATGAACATGGAAATATCTACACCGCTATCTGTATGAACATGGATATATCTACACAGCCATCTGGATGAACATGGAAATATCTACACCGCTATCTGTATGAACATGGAAATATCTACACCACTATCTGTGTTAACATGCATACGTCTTCACCGCTATCTGTATAAACATGGAAATATCTACACCGCTAACTGTATGAACATGGAAATATCTACACTGCTATCTGTTTGAACATGGAAATATCTAAACCGCTATCTGCATGAAAATGGAAATATCTACACAGCTAACTGAATATACATGGAAAAATCTACACAGCTTTCTCTTTACACATGGAAATAACTACACCGCTATCTGTAAGAACATGGAAATATCTGCACGGCCATCTGTATGAACATATAAATATATACACCGCCTTCTGTATTAAGATGGAGATATCTACACAGCTATCTGTATAAACATGGAAATATCTACACCGCTATCTGTATAAACATGGAAATATCTACACCGCTATCTGTATAAACATGGAAATATCTACACCTCTACCTGTATAAACGTGGAAATATCAGCACCGCTATCTGTATGAACATGGAAATATCAGCCCCTCTATGTGTATGAACATGGAAATATCTACACCACTATCTGTATGAACATGGAAATATCTACACCGCTAGATATATGAACATGGAAATATCTACACCGCTATCTGTATGAACATGGAAATATCTACACCGCTATCTGTTTGAACATGTAAATATCTACACCGCTATCTGCATGTAAATGGAAATAACTACAAAGCTATCTGCCCATACATGAAAATATCTACACAGCTATCTCTTTACACATGGAAATAACTACACCGCTATATCTATAAACATGGAAAAATCTACACCACCATCTGTATGAACATGGAAATATCTGCACCGCCGTCTGTATGAACATACAAATATATACACCGCCATCTGTATTAAGAAGGAGATATCTACACCGCTATTTGAATAAACATGGAAATATCTACACTGCTGCCTGTATAAAAATGGAAATATCAGCACCGCTATCTGTATGAACATGGAAATATCTACACCGCTACCTGTATGAACATGGAAATATCTACATCGCTATCTGTATGAACATGGAAATATCTACACCGCTATCTGTATGAACATGGAAATATCTACACCGCCATCTGTATGAACATGGAAATATCTACACCGCCATCTGTATGAACATGGAAATATCTGCACCGCCATCTGTATGAACATATAAATATCTACACCGCCATCTGTATTAAGATGGGGATATCTACACCGCTATCTGAATAAACATGGAAATATCTACATCGCTATCTGTATAAACATGGAAATTTCTACACCGCTATCTGTATAAACATGGAAATATCTACACCGCTATCTGTATGAACATGGAAATATCTACACCGCTATCTGTTTGAACAAGGAAATATCTACACAGCTATCTGCATGAAAATGGAAATATCTACACAGCGATCTGCATATACATGGAAATATCTACAAAGCTATCTCCTTACACATGGAAATAACTACAGCGCTATCTCTATAAACATACAAATATCTACACCGCCATCTGTATGAACATGGACATATCTGCAATGCCATCTGTATGAACATATAAATATATACACCGCCATCTATATTAAGATGGAGATATCTACACCGCTATCTACATGAAAATGGAAATATCTACACTGCTATCTGCATATACATTTAAATATCTACACAGCTATCTCTTTACACGTGGAAATAACTACACCGCTATCTGTATGAACATGGAAATATCTACACCGCCATCTGTATGAAAATGTAAATATCTACACCGCCATCTGTATTAAGATAGAGATATCTACACTGCTATCTGTATAAACATGGAAATATCTACACCGCTATCTGTATAAACATGGAAATACCTACACCGCTATCTGTATATACATGGAAATATCTACACCACTACCTGTATAAACATGGAAATATCTACACCGCTATCTGTATGAACATGGAAATATCTACACCACTATCTGTATGAACGTGGAAATACATACACCGCTATCTGTATGAACATGGAAATATCTACAACGCTATCTGTTTGAACATGGAAATATCTACACCGCTGTCTGCATGAAAATGGAAATATCTACACAGCTATCTGCATATACATGGAAATATCTACACAGCTATCTCTTTACAGATGGAAATAACTACACCGCTATCTCTATAAACATGGAAATCTCTACACCGCCATCTGTATGAACATGGAAATATCTGCACCGCCATCTGTATGAACATATAAATATCTACACCGCCATCTGTATTAAGAAGGGGATATCTACACCGCTATCTGTATAAACATGGAAATATCTACACCGCTATCTGTATAAACATGGAATTATCTACACCGCTATCTGTATAAACATGGAAATATCTACACCGCTACCTGTATAAACATGGAAATATCAGCACCGCTATCGGTATGAACATGGAAATATCTACACCGATATCTGTATGAACATGGGTATATCTACACGGCTATATGTATGAACATGGAAATATCTTTACCGCCATCTGTATGAACATGGATATATCTACACAGCCATCTGTATGAACATGGAAATATCTACACCGCTATCTGTATGAACATGGAAATATCTACAAAGCTATCTGTACGAACATGGAAATATCTTCACCGCCATCTGTATGAAAATGGATATGGCTACACAGCCATCAGGATAAACATGGAAATATCTACACCGCGATCTGTATGAACATGGAAATATCTACACCGCTATCTGTGTAAACATGCATACACCTTCACCGCTATCTGTATAACCATGGAAATATCTACACCGCTATCTGTATGAACATGGAAATATCTACACCGCTATCTGTTTGAACATGGAAATATCTAAACCGCTATCTGCATGAAAATGGAAATATCTACACAGTTATCTACATATACATGGAAATATCTACACAGCTATCTCTATACACGTGGAAATAACTACACCGCTATCTGTATGAACATGGAAATATCTTCACCGCCATCTGTATGAATATGGAAATATCTGCGCCGCCATCTGTATGAACATGGAAATATCTACACCGCTATCTGTTTGAAGATGGAAATATCTACAACGCTATCTGTGTAAACATGCATACATCTTCACCGCTATCTATATAAACATGGAAATATCAACACTGCTATCTGTATGAACATGGAAATATCTACACCGCTACATGTATAAACATGGAAATATCTACACCGCTATCTGTATGAACATGGAAATATCTACACCGCTATCTGTATGAACATGGAAATATCTACACCGCTATCTGTTTGAAGATTTAAATATATACACCGCTATCTGCATGAAAATGGAAATATCTACACAGCTATCTGCATGAAAATGGAAATATCTACACAGCTATCTGCATATACATGGAAATATCTACACAGCTATCTCTTTACACATGTAAATAACTACACCGCTATCTGTATGAACATGGAAATATCTACACTGCCATCTGTATGAACATGGAAATATCTGCACCGCAATCTGTATGAACATATAAACATCTACACTGCCATCTGTAATAAGATGGAGATATCTACACCGCTATCTGAATAAACATGGAAATATCTACACCGCTATCTGTATAAACATGGAAATATCGGCACTGCTATCTGTATGAACATGGAAATATCAGCCCCTCTATCTGTATGAACATGGAGATATCTACACCGCCATCTGTATGAACATGGATATATCTACACAGCCATCTGGAGGAACATGGAAATATCTACACCGCTATCTGTATGAACATGGAAATAGCTACACCGCTATCTGTAAGAACATGGAAATATCTACACCACTATCTGTATGAACATGGAATTATCTACACCGCTATCTGTATGAACAAGGAAATACCTTCACCGCCATCTGTACGAACATGGATATATCTACAGAGCCATCTGGATGAACATGGAAATATCTACACCGCCATCTGTATGAACATATAAATATCTACACCGCCATCTGTATTAAGATGGAGATATCTACACCGCTATCTGTATAAACCTGGAAATATCTACACCGCTATCTGTATAAACATGGAAAAATCTTCACCGCTATCTGGATAAACATGGAAATTTCTACACTGCTACCTGTATAAACATGGAAATATCAGCACCGCTATCTGTTGGAAAATGGAGATATCTACACCGCCATCGGTATGAACATGGATATATCTACACAGCCATCTGGAGTAACATGGAAATATCTACACCGCTATCTGTTTGAACATGGAAATATCTGCACCGCTATCTGCATGAAAATGGAAATATCTACACAGCGATCTGCATATACATGGAATTGTCTACAAAGCTATCTCTTTACACATGGAAATAACTACACCGCTATCTCTATAAATATGGAAATATCTACACCGCCATCTGTATGAAAATGGAAATATCTGCAACGCCTTCTATATGAACATATAAATATCTACACCGCCATCTGTATTAAGATGGAGATATCTACACCGCCATCTGTATAAACCTGGAAATATCGACACCGCTATCTGTATAAACATGGATATATCGACACCGCTATCTGTATAAACATGGAAATATCTACACCGCTACCTGTATAAACATGGAAATATCTACACCGCTACCTGTATAAACATAGAAATATCAGCACAGCTATCTGTACGAACATGGAAATATCTACACCGCTATCTGTACGAACATGGAAATATCTACACCGCTATCTGTATGAACATGGAAATAGCTACACTGCTATCTGTATGAACATGGAAATATCTACACCACTATCTGTATGAACATGGAAATATCTACACCGCTATCTGTATGAACATGGATATATCTACACAGCCATCTGGATGAACATGGAAATATCTACACCGCTATCTGTATGAACATGGAAATATCTACACCACTATCTGTGTTAACATGCATACGTCTTCACCGCTATCTGTATAAACATGGAAATATCTACACCGCTAACTGTATGAACATGGAAATATCTACACTGCTATCTGTTTGAACATGGAAATATCTAAACCGCTATCTGCATGAAAATGGAAATATCTACACAGCTAACTGAATATACATGGAAAAATCTACACAGCTTTCTCTTTACACATGGAAATAACTACACCGCTATCTGTAAGAACATGGAAATATCTGCACGGCCATCTGTATGAACATATAAATATATACACCGCCTTCTGTATTAAGATGGAGATATCTACACAGCTATCTGTATAAACATGGAAATATCTACACCGCTATCTGTATAAACATGGAAATATCTACACCGCTATCTGTATAAACATGGAAATATCTACACCTCTACCTGTATAAACGTGGAAATATCAGCACCGCTATCTGTATGAACATGGAAATATCAGCCCCTCTATGTGTATGAACATGGAAATATCTACACCACTATCTGTATGAACATGGAAATATCTACACCGCTAGATATATGAACATGGAAATATCTACACCGCTATCTGTATGAACATGGAAATATCTACACCGCTATCTGTTTGAACATGTAAATATCTACACCGCTATCTGCATGTAAATGGAAATAACTACAAAGCTATCTGCCCATACATGAAAATATCTACACAGCTATCTCTTTACACATGGAAATAACTACACCGCTATATCTATAAACATGGAAAAATCTACACCACCATCTGTATGAACATGGAAATATCTGCACCGCCGTCTGTATGAACATACAAATATATACACCGCCATCTGTATTAAGAAGGAGATATCTACACCGATATTTGAATAAACATGGAAATATCTACACTGCTGCCTGTATAAAAATGGAAATATCAGCACCGCTATCTGTATGAACATGGAAATATCTACACCGCTACCTGTATGAACATGGAAATATCTACATCGCTATCTGTATGAACATGGATATATCTACACCGCTATCTGTATGAACATGGAAATATCTACACCGCCATCTGTATGAACATGGAAATATCTACACCGCCATCTGTATGAACATGGAAATATCTGCACCGCCATCTGTATGAACATATAAATATCTACACCGCCATCTGTATTAAGATGGGGATATCTACACCGCTATCTGAATAAACATGGAAATATCTACATCGCTATCTGTATAAACATGGAAATTTCTACACCGCTATCTGTATAAACATGGAAATATCTACACCGCTATCTGTATGAACATGGAAATATCTACACCGCTATCTGTTTGAACAAGGAAATATCTACACAGCTATCTGCATGAAAATGGAAATATCTACACAGCGATCTGCATATACATGGAAATATCTACAAAGCTATCTCCTTACACATGGAAATAACTACAGCGCTATCTCTATAAACATACAAATATCTACACCGCCATCTGTATGAACATGGACATATCTGCAATGCCATCTGTATGAACATATAAATATATACACCGCCATCTATATTAAGATGGAGATATCTACACCGCTATCTACATGAAAATGGAAATATCTACACTGCTATCTGCATATACATTTAAATATCTACACAGCTATCTCTTTACACGTGGAAATAACTACACCGCTATCTGTATGAACATGGAAATATCTACACCGCCATCTGTATGAAAATGTAAATATCTACACCGCCATCTGTATTAAGATAGAGATATCTACACTGCTATCTGTATAAACATGGAAATATCTACACCGCTATCTGTATAAACATGGAAATACCTACACCGCTATCTGTATATACATGGAAATATCTACACCACTACCTGTATAAACATGGAAATATCTACACCGCTATCTGTATGAACATGGAAATATCTACACCACTATCTGTATGAACGTGGAAATACATACACCGCTATCTGTATGAACATGGAAATATCTACAACGCTATCTGTTTGAACATGGAAATATCTACACCGCTGTCTGCATGAAAATGGAAATATCTACACAGCTATCTGCATATACATGGAAATATCTACACAGCTATCTCTTTACAGATGGAAATAACTACACCGCTATCTCTATAAACATGGAAATCTCTACACCGCCATCTGTATGAACATGGAAATATCTGCACCGCCATCTGTATGAACATATAAATATCTACACCGCCATCTGTATTAAGAAGGGGATATCTACACCGCTATCTGTATAAACATGGAAATATCTACACCGCTATCTGTATAAACATGGAATTATCTACACCGCTATCTGTATAAACATGGAAATATCTACACCGCTACCTGTATAAACATGGAAATATCAGCACCGCTATCGGTATGAACATGGAAATATCTACACCGATATCTGTATGAACATGGGTATATCTACACGGCTATATGTATGAACATGGAAATATCTTTACCGCCATCTGTATGAACATGGATATATCTACACAGCCATCTGTATGAACATGGAAATATCTACACCGCTATCTGTATGAACATGGAAATATCTACAAAGCTATCTGTACGAACATGGAAATATCTTCACCGCCATCTGTATGAAAATGGATATGGCTACACAGCCATCAGGATAAACATGGAAATATCTACACCGCGATCTGTATGAACATGGAAATATCTACACCGCTATCTGTGTAAACATGCATACACCTTCACCGCTATCTGTATAACCATGGAAATATCTACACCGCTATCTGTATGAACATGGAAATATCTACACCGCTATCTGTTTGAACATGGAAATATCTAAACCGCTATCTGCATGAAAATGGAAATATCTACACAGTTATCTACATATACATGGAAATATCTACACAGCTATCTCTATACACGTGGAAATAACTACACCGCTATCTGTATGAACATGGAAATATCTTCACCGCCATCTGTATGAATATGGAAATATCTGCGCCGCCATCTGTATGAACATGGAAATATCTACACCGCTATCTGTTTGAAGATGGAAATATCTACAACGCTATCTGTGTAAACATGCATACATCTTCACCGCTATCTATATAAACATGGAAATATCAACACTGCTATCTGTATGAACATGGAAATATCTACACCGCTACATGTATAAACATGGAAATATCTACACCGCTATCTGTATGAACATGGAAATATCTACACCGCTATCTGTATGAACATGGAAATATCTACACCGCTATCTGTTTGAAGATTTAAATATATACACCGCTATCTGCATGAAAATGGAAATATCTACACAGCTATCTGCATGAAAATGGAAATATCTACACAGCTATCTGCATATACATGGAAATATCTACACAGCTATCTCTTTACACATGTAAATAACTACACCGCTATCTGTATGAACATGGAAATATCTACACTGCCATCTGTATGAACATGGAAATATCTGCACCGCAATCTGTATGAACATATAAACATCTACACTGCCATCTGTAATAAGATGGAGATATCTACACCGCTATCTGAATAAACATGGAAATATCTACACCGCTATCTGTATAAACATGGAAATATCGGCACTGCTATCTGTATGAACATGGAAATATCAGCCCCTCTATCTGTATGAACATGGAGATATCTACACCGCCATCTGTATGAACATGGATATATCTACACAGCCATCTGGAGGAACATGGAAATATCTACACCGCTATCTGTATGAACATGGAAATAGCTACACCGCTATCTGTAAGAACATGGAAATATCTACACCACTATCTGTATGAACATGGAATTATCTACACCGCTATCTGTATGAACAAGGAAATACCTTCACCGCCATCTGTACGAACATGGATATATCTACAGAGCCATCTGGATGAACATGGAAATATCTACACCGCCATCTGTATGAACATATAAATATCTACACCGCCATCTGTATTAAGATGGAGATATCTACACCGCTATCTGTATAAACCTGGAAATATCTACACCGCTATCTGTATAAACATGGAAAAATCTTCACCGCTATCTGGATAAACATGGAAATTTCTACACTGCTACCTGTATAAACATGGAAATATCAGCACCGCTATCTGTTGGAAAATGGAGATATCTACACCGCCATGTGTATGAACATGGATATATCTACACAGCCATCTGGAGGAACATGGAAATATCTACAACGGTCTCTGTACGAACATGGAAATATCTACACCGCTATCTGTATGAACATGGAAATAGCTACACCGCTATCTGTATGAACATGGAAATATCTACAACACTATCTGAATGAACATGGAAATATCTACACCGCTATCTGTATGAACAAGGATATATCTACACAGCCATCTGGATGAACTTGGAAATATCTACACCGCTATCTGCATGAAAATGGAAATATCTACACTGCTATCTGCATATACATGGAAATATCTACACAGCTATCTCTTTACACATGGAAATATCTACACCGCTATCTGTATGAACATGGAAATATCTACACCGCTATCTGTTTGAACGTGGAAATATCTACACCGCTATCTGCATGAAAATGGAAATATCTTCACAGCTATCTGCATATAGCTGGAAATATCCACAAAGATATCTCTTTACACAAGGAAATAACTACACCGCTATCTCTATAAACATGGAAATATCTACACCGCCATCTGTATGAACATGGAAATATCTGCACCGCCATCTGTATTAACATATAAATATCTACACCACCATCTGTATTAAGATGGAGATATCTACACCGCTGTCTGTATAAACCTGGAAATATCTACACCACTATCTGTATAAACATGGAAATATCTACACCGCTACCCATATAAACATGGAAATATCAGCACCGCTATCTGTACGTACATGGAAATATCTACACCGCTATCTGTATGAACATTGAAATATCTACACCGCTATCTGTGTAAACATGCATACATCTTCACCGCTATCTGTATACACATGGAAATATCTACACAGCTATCTGTATGAACATGGATATAGCTACACCGCTATCTGTATGAACATGGAAATATCTACACCGCTATCTGTATGAACATGGATATATCTACACAGCCATCTGTATGAACATGGGAATATCTACACCGCTATCTGTGTAAACATGCATACATCTTCACCGCTATCTGTATAAACATGGAAATAGCTACACAGCTATCTGTATGAACATGGAAATATCTACACCGCTATCTGTATGAACATGGATATATCTACACAGCCATCTGTATGAACATGGAAATATCTACACCGCTATCTGTGTAAACATGCATACATCTTCACCGCTATCTGTATAAACATGGAAATATCTACCCCGCTATCTGTTTGAACATGGAAATATCTACACCGCTATCTGCATGAAAATGGAAATATGTACACTATCTGCATATACATGGAAATATCTACACAGCTATCTCTTTACACATGGAAATAACTACACCGCTATATCTATAAACATGGAAATATCTACACCGCCATCTGTATGAACATGGAAATATCTGCACCGACATCAGTATGAACATATACATATCTAGACGGCCATCTGTATTAAGATGGAGATATCTTCACCGCAATCTGTATAAGCATGGAAATATCAACACCGCTATCTGTATAAACATGGAAATATCTACAACGCTATCTGTATAAACATGGATATATCTACAACGCTACCTGTATAAACAAGGAAATATCAGCACCGGTATCTGTTTGAACATGGAAATATCAGCCCCTCTATCTGTATGAACATGGAGATATCTACACCGCTATCTCTATGAACTTGGAAATATCTTCACCGCCATCTGTATTAACATGGATATATCTACACAGCCATCTGGATGAACATGGAAATATCTTCACCGCTATCTGTATGAACATGGAAATAGCTACACCGCTATCTGTATGAACATGGAAATATCTACACCACTATCTGTAAGAACATGGAAATATCTACACCGCTATCTGTATGAACATGGAAATATCTTCACCGCCATCTGTATGAACATGGATATAACTACAGAGCCATCGGGATGAACATGGAAATATCTACACAGCTATCTGTATGAACATGGAAATATATACACCGCTATCTGTGTAAACATGCATACATCTTCACCGCTATCTGTATAAACATGGAAATATCTACACTGCTATCTGTATGAACATGGAAATATCTACACCGCTATCTGTTTGAACATGGAAATATCTACACCGCTATCTGCATGAAAATGGAAATATCTACACAGCTATCTGCATATACATGGAAATATCTACAAAGCTATCTCTTTACACATGGAAATAACTACACCGCTATCTCTATAAACATGGAAATATCTACACCGCCATCTGTATGAATATGGAAATATCTGCGCCACCATCTGTATGAACATATAAATATCTACACCGCCATCTGTATTAAGATGGAGTTATCTACACAGCTATGTGTATAAACATGGAAATATCTACACCGCTATCTGTATAAACATGGAAATATCAGCACCGCTATCTGTATGAACATGGAAATATCTACACCGCTATCTGTATGAACATGGAAATATCTACACCGCTATCTGTTTGAAGATTTAAATATATACACCGCTATCTGCATGAAAATGGAAATATCTACACAGCTATCTGCATGAAAATGGAAATATCTACACAGCTATCTGCATATACATGGAAATATCTACACAGCTATCTCTTTACACATGTAAATAACTACACCGCTATCTGTATGAACATGGAAATATCTACACTGCCATCTGTATGAACATGGAAATATCTGCACCGCAATCTGTATGAACATATAAACATCTACACTGCCATCTGTATTAAGATGGAGATATCTACACCGCTATCTGAATAAACATGGAAATATCTACACCGCTATCTGTATAAACATGGAAATATCGGCACTGCTATCTGTATGAACATGGAAATATCAGCCCCTCTATCTGTATGAACATGGAGATATCTACACCGCCATCTGTATGAACATGGATATATCTACACAGCCATCTGGAGGAACATGGAAATATCTACACCGCTATCTGTATGAACATGGAAATAGCTACACCGCTATCTGTAAGAACATGGAAATATCTACACCGCTATCTGTATGAACATGGAATTATCTACACCGCTATCTGTATGAACAAGGAAATATCTTCACCGCCATCTGTACGAACATGGATATATCTACAGAGCCATCTGGATGAACATGGAAATATCTACACCGCCATCTGTATGAACATATAAATATCTACACCGCCATCTGTATTAAGATGGAGATATCTACACCGCTATCTGTATAAACCTGGAAATATCTACACCGCTATCTGTATAAACATGGAAATATCTTCACCGCTATCTGGATAAACATGGAAATTTCTACACTGCTACCTGTATAAACATGGAAATATCAGCACCGCTATCTGTTGGAAAATGGAGATATCTACACCGCCATCTGTATGAACATGGATATATCTACACAGCCATCTGGAGGAACATGGAAATATCTACAACGGTCTCTGTACGAACATGGAAATATCTACACCGCTATCTGTATGAACATGGAAATAGCTACACCGCTATCTGTATGAACATGGAAATATCTACACCACTATCTGAATGAACATGGAAATATCTACACCGCTATCTGTATGAACATGGATATATCTACACAGCCATCTGGATGAACTTGGAAATATCTACACCGCTATCTGTGTAAACATGCATACATCTTCACCGCTATCTGTAAAAACATGGAAATATCTACACCGCTATCTGTATGAACATGGAAATATCTGCACCGCTATCTGTATGAACATGGAAATATCTACACCGCTATCTGTTTGAACATGGAAATATCTACACGGCTATCTGCATGAAAATGGAAATATCTACACTGCTATCTGCATATACATGGAAATATCTACACAGCTATCTCTTTACACATGGAAATAACTACACCGCTATCTGTATGAACATGGAAATATCTACACCGCCATCTGTATGAACATGGAAATATCTGCACCGCCATCTGTATGAACATATAAATATCTACACCGCCATCTGTATTAAGATGGAGATATCTACACCGTTATCTGTATAAACATGGAAATATTTACACCGCTATCTGTATAAGCATGGAAATATCTACACCGCTATCTGTATAAACATGGAAATATCTACACCGCTACCTGTATAAACATGCAAATATCAGCACCGCTATCTGTATGAACATGGAAATATCTACACCGCTATCTGTATGAACATGGAAATATCTACACCGCTATCTGTATGAACATGAAATATCTGCACCGCCATCTGTATGAACATATAAATATCTACACCGCCATCTGTATTAAGATGGAGATATCTACACCGCTATCTGAATAAACATGGAAATATCTACACCGCTATCTGTATAAACATGGAAATATCAGCACCGCTATCTGTATGAACATGGAAATATCAGCCCCTCTATCTGTATGAACATGGAGATATCTACACCGCCACCTGTATGAACAAGGATATATCTACACAGCCATCTGGATGAACATGGAAATATCCACACGGCTATCTGTATGAACATGGAAATAGCTACACCGCTATCTGTATGAACATGGAAATATCTACACCGCTATCTGTATGAACATGGAAATATCTACACCGCTATCTGTATGAACATGGAAATATCTACACTGCCATCTGTATGAACATGGAAATATCTGCACCGCAATCTGTATGAACATATAAACATCTACACTGCCATCTGTATTAAGATGGAGATATCTACACCGCTATCTGAATAAACATGGAAATATCTACACCGCTATCTGTATAAACATGGAAATATCGGCACTGCTATCTGTATGAACATGGAAATATCAGCCCCTCTATCTGTATGAACATGGAGATATCTACACCGCCATCTGTATGAACATGGATATACCTACACAGCCCTCTGGAGGAACATGGAAATATCTACACCGCTATCTGTATGAACATGGAAATAGCTACACCGCTATCTGTAAGAACATGGAAATATCTACACCGCTATCTGTATGAACATGGAATTATCTTCACCGCTATCTGTATGAACAAGGAAATATCTTCACCGCCATCTGTACGAACATGGATATATCTACAGAGCCATCTGGATGAACATGGAAATATCTACACCGCCATCTGAATGAACATATAAATATCTACACCGCCATCTGTATTAAGATGGAGATATCTACACCGCTATCTGTATAAACCTGGAAATATCTACACCGCTATCTGTATAAACATGGAAATATCTTCACCGCTATCTGGATAAACATGGAAATTTCTACACTGCTACCTGTATAAACATGGAAATATCAGCACCGCTATCTGTTAGAAAATGGAGATATCTACACCGCCATCGGTATGAACATGGATATATCTACACAGCCATCTGGAGGAACATGGAAATATCTACAACGGTCGCTGTACGAACATGGAAATATCTACACCGCTATCTGTATGAACATGGAAATATCTACACCGCTATCTGTATGAACATGGAAATATCTACACCACTATCTGAATGAACATGGAAATATCTACACCGCTATCTGTATGAACATGGATATATCTACACGGCCATCTGGATGAACTTGGAAATATCTACACCGCTATCTGTGTAAACATGCATACATCTTCACCGCTATCTGTAAAAACATGGAAATATCTGCACCGCTATCTGTATGAACATGGAAACATCTACACCGCTATCTGTTTGAACATGGAAATATCTACACGGCTATCTGCATGAAAATGGAAATATCTACACTGCTATCTGCATATACATGGAAATATCTACACAGCTATCTCTTTACACATGGAAATAACTACACCGCTATCTGTATGAACATGGAAATATCTACACCGCCATCTGTATGAACATGGAAATATCTACACCGCCATCTGTATGAACATGGAAATATCTTCACCGCCATCTGTACGAACATGGATATATCTACAGAGCCATCTGGATGAACATGGAAATATCTACAACGCCATCTGTATGAACATATAAATATCTACACCGCCATCTGTATTAAGATGGATATATCTACACCGCTATCTGTATAAACATGGAAATATCAACACCGCTATCAGTATAAACATGGAAATATCTACACCGCTATCTGTATAAACATGGAAATATCTACACCGCTACCTGTATAAACATGGAAATATCAGCACCGCTATCTGTATGAACATGGAAATATCTACACCGCTATCTGTATGAACATGGAAATATCTACACCGCTACCTGTATGAACATGGATATATCTACACAGCCCTCTGGATGAACATGGAAATCTCTACACCGCTATCTGTGTAAACATGCATACATCTTCACCGCTATCTGTATCAACATGGAAATATCTACACTGCTATCTCTATGAACATGGAAATATCTACACCGCTATGTGTTTGTAGATGGAAATATATACACAGCTATCTGCATGGAAATGGAAATATCTACACAGCTATCTGCATATAGATGGAAATATCTACACAGCTATCTCTTTACACATTGAAATATCTACACCGCTATCTGTGGGAACATGGAAATATCAGCACCGCAATCTGTATGAACATGGAAATATCTACACCGCTATCTGTATGAACTTGGAAATATCTACACCGCTATCTGTATGAACATGGATATATCTACACAGCCCTCTGGATGAACATGGAAATATCCACACCGCTATCTGTGTAAACATGCATACATCTTCACCGCTATCTGTATAAACATGGAAATATCTACACCGCTATCTGTATGAACACGGAAATATCTACACCGCTATCTGTTTGAAGATGGAAATATATACATCGCTATCTGCATGAAAATGGAAATATCTACACAGCTATCTGCATATAGATGGAAATATCTACACAGCAATCTCTTTACACATGGAAATAACTACACCGCTATCTGTATGAACATGGACATATCTACACCGCTATCTGTATAAACATGGAAATATCAGCACCGCTATCTGTATGAACATGGAAATATCAGCCCCTCTATCTGTATGAACATGGAGATATCTACACCGCCACCTGTATGAACAAGGATATATCTACACAGCCATCTGGATGAACATGGAAAAATCCACACGGCTATCTGTATGAACATGGAAATAGCTACACCGCTATCTGTATGAACATGGAAATATCTACACCGCTATCTGTATGAACATGGAAATATCTACACCGCTATCTGTATGAACATGGAAATATCTACACTGCCATCTGTATGAACATGGAAATATCTGCACCGCAATCTGTATGAACATATAAACATCTACACTGCCATCTGTATTAAGATGGAGATATCTACACCGCTATCTGAATAAACATGGAAATATCTACACCGCTATCTGTATAAACATGGAAATATCGGCACTGCTATCTGTATGAACATGGAAATATCAGCCCCTCTATCTGTATGAACATGGAGATATCTACACCGCCATCTGTATGAACATGGATATACCTACACAGCCATCTGGAGGAACATGGAAATATCTACACCGCTATCTGTATGAACATGGAAATAGCTACACCGCTATCTGTAAGAACATGGAAATATCTACACCGCTATCTGTATGAACATGGAATTATCTACACCGCTATCTGTATGAACAAGGAAATATCTTCACCGCCATCTGTACAAACATGGATATATCTACAGAGCCATCTGGATGAACATGGAAATATCTACACCGCCATCTGTATGAACATATAAATATCTACACCGCCATCTGTATTAAGATGGAGATATCTACACCGCTATCTGTATAAACCTGGAAATATCTACACCGCTATCTGTATAAACATGGAAATACCTTCACCGCTATCTGGATAAACATGGAAATTTCTACACTGCTACCTGTATAAACATGAAAATATCAGCACCGCTATCTGTTGGAAAATGGAGATATCCACACCGCCAGCGGTATGAACATGGATATATCTACACAGCCATCTGGAGGAACATGGAAATATCTACAACGGTCTCTGTACGAACATGGAAATATCTACACCGCTATCTGTATGAACATGGAAATAGCTACACCGCTATCTGTATGAACATGGAAATATCTACACCACTATCTGAATGAACATGGAAATATCTACACCGCTATCTGTATGAACATGGATATATCTACACAGCCATCTGGATGAACTTGGAAATATCTACACCGATATCTGTGTAAACATGCATACATCTTCACCGCTATCTGTAAAAACATGGAAATATCTGCACCGCTATCTGTATGAACATGGAAATATCTACACCGCTATCTGTTTGAACATGGAAATATCTACACGGCTATCTGCATGAAAATGGAAATATCTACACTGCTATCTGCATATACATGGAAATATCTACACAGCTATCTCTTTACACATGGAAATAACTACACCGCTATCTGTATGAACATGGAAATATCTACACCGCCATCTGTATGAACATGGAAATATCTTCACCGCCATCTGTATGAACATGGAAATATCTTCACCGCCATCTGTACGAACATGGATATATCTACAGAGCCATCTGGATGAACATGGAAATATCTACAACGCCATCTGTATGAACATATAAATATCTACACCGCCATCTGTATTAAGATGGAGATATCTACACCGCTATCTGTATAAACATGGAAATATCAACACCGCTATCTGTATAAACATGGAAATATCTACACCGCTATCTGTATAAACATGGAAATATCTACACCGCTACCTGTATAAACATGGAAATATCAGCACCGCTATCGGTATGAACATGGAAATATCTACACCGCTATCTGTATGAACATGGAAATATCTACACCGCTATCTGTATGAACATGGAAATATCTACACCGCTATCTGTATGAACATGGAAATATCTACACCGCTATCTTTGTAAACATGCATACATCTTCACCACTATCTGTATAAACATGGAAATATCTGCACCGCTATCGGTATGAACATGGAAATATCTACACGGCTGTCTGTATAAACATGGAAATATCTACACCGCTACCTGTATAAACATGGAAATATCTACACCGCTATCTGTATGAACATGGAAATCTCTACACCGCTATCTGTATTAACATGGAAATATCTACACCGCTATCTGTATGAACATGGAAATATCTACACCGCTATCTGTATGAACATGGAAATATCTACACCACTATCTGTATGAACATGGAAATATCTACACCGCTATCTGTTTGAAGATGGAAATATATACACCGCTATCTGCATGAAAATGGAAATATCTACACAGCTATCTGCATGAAAATGGAAATATCTAAACAGCTATCTGCATATACATGCAAATATCTACACAGCTATCTCTTTACACATGTAAATAACTACACCGCTATCTGTATGAACATGGAAATATCTTCAACGCCATCTGTATGAACATGGATATATCTACACAGCCATCTGTATGAACATGGAAATATCTACACCGCTATCTGTATGAACATGGAAATATCTACACCGCTATCTGTATGAACATGGAAATATCTTCACCGCCATCTGTATGAACATGGATATGTCTACACATCCATCTTGATGAACATGGAAAAATCTACACCGTGATCTGTATGAATATGGGAATATCTTCAGCGCTATCTGTGCAAACATGGAAATATCTACACCGCTATCTGCATGAAAATGGAAATATCTACACAGCGATCTGCATATACATGGAAATATTTACAAAGCTATCTCTTTACACATGGAAATAACTACAGTGCTATATCTATAAACATACAAATATCTACACCGCCATCTGTATGAACATGGAAATATCTGCAATGCCATCTGTATGAACATAGAATTATCCACACCGCCATCTATGTTAAGATGGAGATATCTACACTGCTATCTACATGAAAATGGAAATATCTACACTGCTATCTGCATATACATTTAAATATCTACACAGCTATCTCTTTACACATGGAAATAACTACACCGTTATCTGTATGAACATGGAGATATCTACACCGCCCGCAGTATGAACATGGAAATATCTGCACCGCCATCTGTATGAAAATATAAATATCTACACTTCCATCTGTATTAAGATAGAGATATCTCCACTGCTATCTGTATAAACATGGAAATATCTACACCGCTATCTGTATAAACATGGAAATATCTACACCGCTATCTGTATATACATGGAAATATCTACACCACTACCTGTATAAACATGGAAATATCAGCACCGATATCTATATGAACATGGAAATATCTACACCGCTATCTGTATGAACATGGAAATATCTACACCGCTATCTGTATGAACATGGAAATATCTACACCGCTATCTGTATGAACATGGAAATATCTACACCGCTATCTGTTTGAACATGGAAATATGTACACCGCTGTCTGCATGAAAATGGAAATATCTACACAGCTATCTGCATATACATGGAAATATCTACACAGCTATCCCTTTACACATGGGAATAACTACACCGCTATCTCTATAAACATGGAAATATCTACACCGCCATCTGTATGGACATGGAAATATCTTCACCGCCATCTGTATGAACATGGATATATCTACACAGCCATCTGGATGAACATGGAAATATCTGCACCGCTATCTGTATGAACATGGAAATAGCTACACCGCTATCTGTATGAACATGGAAATATCTACACCGCTATCTGTATGAACATGGAAATATCTACACCGCTATCTGAATGAAAATGGAAAAATCTTCACCGCCATCTGTATGAACATGGATATATCTACACAGCCATCTGGATGAACATTGAAATATCTACACAGCTATCTGTATGAACATGGAAATATATACACCGCTATCTGTTTAAACATGCATACATCTTCACCGCTATCTGTATAAACATGGAAATATCTACACCGCTATCTGTATGAACATGGAAATATCTACACCGCTATCTGTTTGAACGTGGAAATATCTACACCGCTATCTGCATGAAAATGGAAATATCTACACAGCTATCTGCATATACCTGGAAATATCCACAAAGATATCTCTTTACACAAGGAAATAACTACACCGCTATCTCTATAAACATGGAAATATCTACACCGCCATCTGTATGAACATGGAAATATCTGCACCGCCATCTGTATGAACATATAAATATCTACACCGCCATCTGCATTAAGATGGGGATATCTACACCGCTGTCTGTATAAACCTGGAAATATCTACACCGCTATCTGTATAAACATGGAAATATCTACACCGCTACCCATATAAACAAGGAAATATCAGCACCGCTATCTGTACGTACATGGAAATATCTACACCGCTATCTGTATGAACATTGAAATATCTACACCGCTATCTGTGTAAACATGCATACATATTCACCGCTACCTGTATAAACATGGAAATATCTACACAGCTATCTGTATGAACATGGATATAGCTATACCGCTATCAGTATGAACATGGAAATATCTACACCGCTATCTGTATGAACATGGATATATATACACAGCCATCTGTATGAACATGGAAATATCTACACCGCTATCTGTGTAAACATGCATACACCTTCACCGCTATCTGTATAAACATGGAAATAGCTACACAGCTATCTGTATGAACATGGAAATATCTACACCTCTATCTGTATGAACATGGATATACCTACACAGCCATCTGTATGAACATGGAAATATCTACACCGCTATCTGTGTAAACATGCATACATCTTCACCGCTATCTGTATAAACATGGAAATATCTACCCCGCTATCTGTTTGAACATGGAAATATCTACACCGCTATCTGCATGAAAATGGAAATATGTACACTATCTGCATATACATGGAAATATCTACACAGCTATCTCTTTACACATGGAAATAACTACACCGCTATATCTATAAACATGGAAATATCTACACCGCCATCTGTATGAACATGGAAATATCTGCACCGACATCAGTATGAACATATACATATCTAGACGGCCATCTGTATTAAGATGGAGATATCTTCACCGCAATCTGTATAAGCATGGAAATATCAACACCGCTATCTGTATAAACATGGAAATATCTACAACGCTATCTGTATAAACATGGATATATCTACACCGCTACCTGTATAAACAAGGAAATAACAGCACCGGTATCTGTTTGAACATGGAAATATCAGCCCCTCTATCTGTATGAACATGGAGATATCTACACCGCTATCTGCAGGAAAATGGAAATATCTACACAGCTATCTGCATATACATGGAAATATCTACAAAGCTATCCCTTTACACATGGAAATAACTACACCGCTATCTCTATAAACATGGAAATATCTACACCGCCATCTGTATGAATATGGAAATATCTGCGCCGCCATCTGTATGAACATATAAATATCTACACCGCCATCTGTATTAAGATGGAGTTATCTACACCGCTATGTGTATAAACATGGAAATATCTACACCGCTATCTGTATAAACATGGAAATATCTACACCGCTATCTGTATAAACATGGAAATATCTACACTGCTACCTGTATAAACATGGAAATATCAGCACCGCTATCTGTATGAACATGGAAATATCTACACCGCTATCTGTATGAACACGGAAATATCTACACCGCTATCTGTTTGAAGATGGAAATATATACATCGCTATCTGCATGAAAATGGAAATATCTACACTGCTATCTGCATATACATGGAAATATCTACACAGCTATCTCTTTACACATGGAAATAACTACACCGCTATCTGTATGAACATTGACATATCTACACCGCCATCTGTATGAACATGGAAATATCTGCACCGCCATCTGTATGAACATATAAATATCTACACCGCCATCTGTATTAAGATGGAGATATCTACACCGCTATCTGTATAAACATGGAAATATCTACACCACTATCTGTATAAACATGGAAATATCTACACCGCTACCTGTATAAACATGGAAATATCTACACCGCTACATGTATAAACATGGAAATATCAGCACCGCTATCTGTATGAACCTGGAAATGTCTACACCGCTATCTGTATGAACATGGAAATATCTACACCGCTATCTGTTTGAACATGGAAATATCTACACGGCTATCTGCATGAAAATGGAAATATCTACAATGCTATCTGCATATACATGGAAATATCAACACAGCTATCTCTTTACACATTTAAATAACTACACCGCTATCTCTATAAACATGGAAATATCTACACCGCCATCTGTATGAACATGGAAATATCTGCACCGCCATCTGTAGGAACATATAAATATCTACACCGCCATCTGTATTAAGAAGGAAATATCTAAACCGCTATCTGTATAAACATGGAAATATCTACACTGCTGCCTGTATAAACATGGAAATTTCAGCACCGCTCTCTGTATGAAAATGGAGATATCTACACCGCTATCTGCATGAACATGGAAATATCTACACTGCTATCTGTATGAACATGGAAATATCTACACCGTTATCTGTAGAACATGGAAATATCTACACCGCTATCTGTATGAACATGGAAATATCTACACCACTATCTGTATGAACATGGATATATCTACACAGCCATCTGGATGAACATGGAAATACCTACACCGCTATCTGTGTAAACATGCATACATCTTCACCGCTCTCTGTATGAAAATGGAGATATCTACACCGCTATCTGTATGAACATGGAAATATCTGCACCGCTATCTGTATGAACATGGAAATATCTACTCCGCTATATGTTTGAACATGGAAATATCTACACCGCTATCTGCATGAAAATTGAAATATCTACACTGCTATCTGCATATACATGCAAATATCTACACAGCTATCTCTTTACACATGGAAATAACTACACCGCTATCTGTATGAACATGGAAATATCTACACCGCCATCTGTATGAACATGGAAATATCTGCACCGCCATCTGTATGAACATATAAATATCTACACCGCCATCTGTATTAAGATGGAGATATCTACACCGCTATCTGAATAAACATGGAAATATCTACACCGTTATCTGTATAAACATGGAGATATCTACACCGCTATCTGAATAAACATGGAAATATCTACACCGCTATCTGTATAAACATGGAAATATCTACACCGCTATCTGTATAAACATGGAAATATCTAAACCGCTACCTGTATAAACATGGAAATATCAGCACCGCTATCTGTATGAACATGGAAATATCTACACTGCTATCTCTATGAACATGGAAATATCTACACCGCTATCTGTATGAACATGTATATATCTACACAGCCCTCTGGATGAACATGGAAATATCCACCCCGCTATCTGTGTAAACATGCATACATCTTCACCGCTATCTGTATAAACATGGAAATATCTACACCGCTATCTGTTTGAAGATGGAAATATATATACCGCTATCTGTTTGAACATGTAAATATCTACATCGCTATCTGCAAGAAAATGGAAATATCTACACAGCTATCTGCATATACATGGAAATATCTACACAGCTATCTCTTTACACATGGAAATAACTACACCGCTATATCTATAAACATGGAAATATCTACACCACCATCAGTATGAACATGGAAATATCTGCACCGCCATCTGTTTGAACATATAAATATCTACACCGCCATCTGTATTAAGAAGGAAATATCTAAACCGCTATCTGTATAAACATGGAAATATCAGCACCACTCTCTGTATGAAAATGGAAATATCTACACCGCTATCTGTATGAACATGGAAATATCTACACTGCTATCTGTATGAACATGGATATAGCTACACCGTTATGTGTATGAAAATGGAAATAGCTACACCGCTATCTGTACTAACATGGAAATATCTACACCGCTATCTGTATGAACATGGATATATCTAAACCTACATCTGGATGAACATGGAAATATCTCCACCGCTATCTGTATGAACATGGAAATATCTACACCGCTATCTGTATGAACATGGATATATCTACACAGCCATCTGGATGAACATGGAAATATCTACACCGCTATCAGTGTAAACATGCATACATCTTCACCACTATCTGTATAAACATGGAAATATCTGCACCGCTATCGGTATGAACATGGAAATATCTACACGGCTGTCTGTATAAACATGGAAATATCTACACCGCTACCTGTATAAACATGGAAATATCTACACCGCTATCTGTATAAACATGGAAATATCTACACCGCTACCTGTATAAACATGGAAATATCAGCACCGCTATCTGTATGAACATGGAAATATCTACACCGCTATCTGTATGAACATGGAAATATCAGCACCGCTATCAGTAAGAACATGGAAATATCTACACCGCTATCTGTTTGAACATGGAAATATCTACACCGCCATCTGTATGAACACGGAAATATCTGCACCGCCATCTTTATGAACATATAAATATCTACACCGCCATCTGTATTAAGATGGAGTTATCTACACCGCTATGTGTATAAACATGGAAATATCTACACCGCTATCTGTATAAACATGGAAATATCTACACCGCTACCTGTATAAACATGGAAATATCTACACCGCTACCTGTATAAACATGGAAATATCAGCACCGCTATCTGTAAGAACATGGAAATATCTACACCGCTATCTGTTTGAACATGGAAATATGTACACCGCTGTCTGCATGAAAATGGAAATATCTACACAGCTATCTGCATATACATGGAAATATCTACACAGCTATCCCTTTACACATGGGAATAACTACACCGCTATCTCTATAAACATGGAAATATCTACACCGCCATCTGTATGGACATGGAAATATCTTCACCGCCATCTGTATGAACATGGATATATCTACACAGCCATCTGGATGAACATGGAAATATCTGCACCGCTATCTGTATGAACATGGAAATAGCTACACCGCTATCTGTATGAACATGGAAATATCTACACCGCTATCTGTATGAACATGGAAATATCTACACCGCTATCTGAATGAAAATGGAAAAATCTTCACCGCCATCTGTATGAACATGGATATATCTACACAGCCATCTGGATGAACATTGAAATATCTACACAGCTATCTGTATGAACATGGAAATATATACACCGCTATCTGTTTAAACATGCATACATCTTCACCGCTATCTGTATAAACATGGAAATATCTACACCGCTATCTGTATGAACATGGAAATATCTACACCGCTATCTGTTTGAACGTGGAAATATCTACACCGCTATCTGCATGAAAATGGAAATATCTACACAACTATCTGCATATACCTGGAAATATCCACAAAGATATCTCTTTACACAAGGAAATAACTACACCGCTATCTCTTTAAACATGGAAATATCTACACCGCCATCTGTATGAACATGGAAATATCTGCACCGCCATCTGTATGAACATATAAATATCTACACCGCCATCTGCATTAAGATGGGGATATCTACACCGCTGTCTGTATAAACCTGGAAATATCTACACCGCTATCTGTATAAACATGGAAATATCTACACCGCTACCCATATAAACATGGAAATATCAGCACCGCTATCTGTACGTACATGGAAATATCTACACCGCTATCTGTATGAACATTGAAATATCTACACCGCTATCTGTGTAAACATGCATACATCTTCACCGCTACCTGTATAAACATGGAAATATCTACACAGCTATCTGTATGAACATGGATATAGCTATACCGCTATCAGTATGAACATGGAAATATCTACACCGCTATCTGTATGAACATGGATATATATACACAGCCATCTGTATGAACATGGAAATATCTACACCGCTATCTGTGTAAACATGCATACACCTTCACCGCTATCTGTATAAACATGGAAATAGCTACACAGCTATCTGTATGAACATGGAAATATCTACACCGCTATCTGTATGAACATGGATATATCTACACAGCCATCTGTATGAACATGGAAATATCTACACCGCTATCTGTGTAAACATGCATACATCTTCACCGCTATCTGTATAAACATGGAAATATCTACCCCTCTATCTGTTTGAACATGGAAATATCTACACCGCTATCTGCATGAAAATGGAAATATGTACACTATCTTCATATACATGGAAATATCTACACAGCTATCTCTTTACACATGGAAATAACTACACCGCTATATCTATAAACATGGAAATATCTACACCGCCATCTGTATGAACATGGAAATATCTGCACCGACATCAGTATGAACATATACATATCTAGACGGCCATCTGTATTAAGATGGAGATATCTTCACCGCAATCTGTATAAGCATGGAAATATCAACACCGCTATCTGTATAAACATGGAAATATCTACAACGCTATCTGTATAAACATGGATATATCTACACCGCTACCTGTATAAACAAGGAAATAACAGCACCGGTATCTGTTTGAACATGGAAATATCAGCCCCTCTATCTGTATGAACATGGAGATATCTACACCGCTATCTGCAGGAAAATGGAAATATCTACACAGCTATCTGCATATACATGGAAATATCTACAAAGCTATCCCTTTACACATGGAAATAACTACACCGCTATCTCTATAAACATGGAAATATCTACACCGCCATCTGTATGAATATGGAAATATCTGCGCCGCCATCTGTATGAACATATAAATATCTACACCGCCATCTGTATTAAGATGGAGTTATCTACACCGCTATGTGTATAAACATGGAAATATCTACACCGCTATCTGTATAAACATGGAAATATCTACACCGCTATCTGTATAAACATGGAAATATCTACACTGCTACCTGTATAAACATGGAAATATCAGCACCGCTATCTGTATGAACATGGAAATATCTACACCGCTATCTGTATGAACACGGAAATATCTACACCGCTATCTGTTTGAAGATGGAAATATATACATCGCTATCTGCATGAAAATGGAAATATCTACACTGCTATCTGCATATACATGGAAATATCTACACAGCTATCTCTTTACACATGGAAATAACTACACCGCTATCTGTATGAACATTGACATATCTACACCGCCATCTGTATGAACATGGAAATATCTGCACCGCCATCTGTATGAACATATAAATATCTACACCGCCATCTGTATTAAGATGGAGATATCTACACCGCTATCTGTATAAACATGGAAATATCTACACCGTTATCTGTATAAACATGGAAATATCTACACCGCTACCTGTATAAACATGGAAATATCTACACCGCTACATGTATAAACATGGAAATATCAGCACCGCTATCTGTATGAACCTGGAAATGTCTACACCGCTATCTGTATGAACATGGAAATATCTACACCGCTATCTGTTTGAACATGTAAATATCTACACCGCTATCTGCATGAAAATGGAAATATCTACAATGCTATCTGCATATACATGGAAATATCAACACAGCTATCTCTTTACACATTTAAATAACTACACCGCTATCTCTATAAACATGGAAATATCTACACCGCCATCTGTATGAACATGGAAATATCTGCACCGCCATCTGTAGGAACATATAAATATCTACACCGCCATCTGTATTAAGAAGGAAATATCTAAACCGCTATCTGTATAAACATGGAAATATCTACACTGCTGCCTGTATAAACATGGAAATTTCAGCACCGCTCTCTGTATGAAAATGGAGATATCTACACCGCTATCTGCATGAACATGGAAATATCTACACTGCTATCTGTATGAACATGGAAATATCTACACCGTTATCTGTAGAACATGGAAATATCTACACCGCTATCTGTATGAACATGGAAATATCTACACCACTATCTGTATGAACATGGATATATCTACACAGCCATCTGGATGAACATGGAAATACCTACACCGCTATCTGTGTAAACATGCATACATCTTCACCGCTATGTGTATAAACATGGAAATATCTACACTGCTATCTGTATGAACATGGAAATATCTGCACCGCTATCTGTATGAACATGGAAATATCTACTCCGCTATATGTTTGAACATGGAAATATCTACACCGCTATCTGCATGAAAATTGAAATATCTACACTGCTATCTGCATATACATGCAAATATCTACACAGCTATCTCTTTACACATGGAAATAACTACACCTCTATCTGTATGAACATGGAAATATCTACACCGCCATCTGTATGAACATGGAAATATCTGCACCGCCATCTGTATGAACATATAAATATCTACACCGCCATCTGTATTAAGATGGAGATATCTACACCGCTATCTGAATAAACATGGAAATATCTACACCGTTATCTGTATAAACATGGAGATATCTACACCGCTATCTGAATAAACATGGAAATATCTACACCGCTATCTGTATAAACATGGAAATATCTACACCGCTATCTGTATAAACATGGAAATATCTAAACCGCTACCTGTATAAACATGGAAATATCAGCACCGCTATCTGTATGAACATGGAAATATCTACACTGCTATCTCTATGAACATGGAAATATCTACACCGCTATCTGTATGAACATGTATATATCTACACAGCCCTCTGGATGAACATGGAAATATCCACCCCGCTATCTGTGTAAACATGCATACATCTTCACCGCTATCTGTATAAACATGGAAATAGCTACACCGCTATCTCTATGAACATGGAAATATCTACACCGCTATCTGTTTGAAGATGGAAATATATATACCGCTATCTGTTTGAACATGTAAATATCTACATCGCTATCTGCAAGAAAATGGAAATATCTACACAGCTATCTGCATATACATGGAAATATCTACACATCTATCTCTTTACACATGGAAATAACTACACCGCTATATCTATAAACATGGAAATATCTACACCACCATCAGTATGAACATGGAAATATCTGCACCGCCATCTGTTTGAACATATAAATATCTACACCGCCATCTGTATTAAGAAGGAAATATCTAAACCGCTATCTGTATAAACATGGAAATATCAGCACCACTCTCTGTATGAAAATGGAAATATCTACACCGCTATCTGTATGAACATGGAAATATCTACACTGCTATCTGTATGAACATGGATATAGCTACACCGTTATGTGTATGAAAATGGAAATAGCTACACCGCTATCTGTACTAACATGGAAATATCTACACCGCTATCTGTATGAACATGGATATATCTAAACCTACATCTGGATGAACATGGAAATATCTCCACCGCTATCTGTATGAACATGGAAATATCTACACCGCTATCTGTATGAACATGGATATATCTACACAGCCATCTGGATGAACATGGAAATATCTACACCGCTATCAGTGTAAACATGCATACATCTTCACCACTATCTGTATAAACATGGAAATATCTGCACCGCTATCGGTATGAACATGGAAATATCTACACGGCTGTCTGTATAAACATGGAAATATCTACACCGCTACCTGTATAAACATGGAAATATCTACACCGCTATCTGTATAAACATGGAAATATCTACACCGCTACCTGTATAAACATGGAAATATCAGCACCGCTATCTGTATGAACATGGAAATATCTACACCGCTATCTGTTTGAACATGGAAATATCAGCACCGCTATCAGTAAGAACATGGAAATATCTACACCGCTATCTGTTTGAACATGGAAATATCTACACCGCCATCTGTATGAACACGGAAATATCTGCACCGCCATCTTTATGAACATATAAATATCTACACCACCATCTGTATTAAGATGGAGTTATCTACACCGCTATGTGTATAAACATGGAAATATCTACACCGCTATCTGTATAAACATGGAAATATCTACACCGCTATCTGTATAAACATGGAAATATCTACACCGCTACCTGTATAAACATGGAAATATCAGCACCGCTATCTGTAAGAACATGGAAATATCTACACCGCTATCTGTATGAACATGGGAATATCTACACCGCTATCTGTTTGAAGATTGAAATATATACACCGCTATCTGCATGAAAATGGAAATATCTACACAGCTATCTGCATGAAAATGGAAATATCTACACAGCTATCTGCATATACATGGAAATATCTACACAGCTATCTCTTTACACATGTAAATAACTACACCGCTATCTGTATGAACATGGAAATATCTACACTGCCATCTGTATGAACATGGAAATATCTGCACCGCCATCTGTATGAACATGAAATATCTGCACCGCCATCTGTATGAACATATAAATATCTACACCGCCATCTGTATTAAGATGGAGATATCTACACCGCTATCTGAATAAACATGGAAATATCTACACCGCTATCTGTATAAACATGGAAATATCAGCACCGCTATCTGTATGAACCTGGAAATATCAACCCCTCTATCTGTATGAACATAGAGATATCTACACCGCCACCTGTATGAACATGGATATATCTACACAGCCATCTGGATGAACATGGAAATATCTACACGGCTATCCGTATGAACATGGAAATAGCTACACCGCTACCTGTATGAACATGGAAATATCTACACCGCTATCTGTATGAACATGGAAATATCTACACCGCTACCTCTATGAACATGGATATATCTACACAGCCCTCTGGATGAACATGGAAATCTCTACACCGCTATCTGGGTAAACATGCATACATCTTCACCGCTATCTGCATAAACATGGAAATATCTACACCGCTATCTCTATGAACATGGAAATATCTACACCGCTATGTGTTTGAAGATGGAAATATATACACAGCTATCTGCATGGAAATGGAAATATCTACACAGCTATCTGCATATAGAAGGAAATATCTACACAGCTATCTCTTTACACATTGAAATATCTACACCGCTATCTGTGGGAACATGGAAATATCAGCACCGCAATCTGTATGAACATGGAAATATCCACACCGCTATCTGTATGAACATGGAAATGTCTACACCGCTATCTGAATGAACATGGAAATATCTACACCGCTATCTGTTTGAACATGTAAATATCTACACCGCTATCTGCATGAAAATGGAAATATCTAGAAAGCTATCTGCATATACATGGAAATATCAACACAGCTATCTCTTTACACATTTAAATAACTACACCGCTATCTCTATAAACATGGAAATATCTACACCGCCATCTGTATGAACATGGAAATATCTGCACCGCCATCTGTATGAACATATAAATATCTACACCGCCATCTGTATTAAGAAGGAAATATCTAAACCGCTATCTGTATAAACATGGAAATATCTACACCGCTGCCTGTATAAACATGGAAATTTCAGCACCGCTCTCTGTATGAAAATGGAGATATCTACACTGCTATCTGCATGAACATGGAAATATCTACACTGCTATCTGTATGAACATGGAAATATCTACACCGTTATCTGTATGAACATGGAAATAGCTACACCGCTATCTGTATGAACATGGAAATATCTACACCGCTATCTGTATGAACATGGATATATCTACACAGCCATCTGGATGAACATGGAAATATCTACACCGCTATCTGTATGAACATGGAAATATCTACACCACTATCTGTATGAACACGGATATATCTACACAGCCATCTGTATGACCATGGAAATATCTACACCGCTATCTGTATGAACATGGATATATCTACACAGCCATCTGGATGAACATGGAAATATCTACACCGCTATCTGTATGAACATGGAAATATCTACACCACTATCTGTATGAACATGGATATATCTACACAGCCATCTGGAAGAACATGGAAATACCTACACCGCTATCTGTGTAAACATGCATACATCTTCTCCGCTATCTGTATAAACATGGAAATATCTACACTGCAATCTGTATGAACATGGAAATATCTGCACCGCTATCTGTATGAACATGGAAATATCTACACAGCTATCTGTTTGAAGATGGAAATACCTACACCGCTATCTGCATGAAAATGGAAATATCTACACTGCTATCTGCATATACATGGAAATATCTACACAGCTATCTCTTTACACATGGAAATAACTACACCGCTATATCTATAAACATGGAAATATCTACACCACCATCAGTATGAACATGGAAATATCTGCACCGCCATCTGTTTGAACATATAAATATCTACACCGCCATCTGTATTAAGAAGGAAATATCTAAACCGCTATCTGTATAAACATGGAAATATCAGCACCACTCTCTGTATGAAAATGGAAATATCTACACCGCTATCTGTATGAACATGGAAATATCTACACTGCTATCTGTATGAACATGGATATAGCTACACCGTTATGTGTATGAAAATGGAAATAGCTACACCGCTATCTGTACTAACATGGAAATATCTACACCGCTATCTGTATGAACATGGATATATCTAAACCTACATCTGGATGAACATGGAAATATCTCCACCGCTATCTGTATGAACATGGAAATATCTACACCGCTATCTGTATGAACATGGATATATCTACACAGCCATCTGGATGAACATGGAAATATCTACACCGCTATCAGTGTAAACATGCATACATCTTCACCACTATCTGTATAAACATGGAAATATCTGCACCGCTATCGGTATGAACATGGAAATATCTACACGGCTGTCTGTATAAACATGGAAATATCTACACCGCTACCTGTATAAACATGGAAATATCTACACCGCTATCTGTATAAACATGGAAATATCTACACCGCTACCTGTATAAACATGGAAATATCAGCACCGCTATCTGTATGAACATGGAAATATCTACACCGCTATCTGTATGAACATGGAAATATCAGCACCGCTATCAGTAAGAACATGGAAATATCTACACCGCTATCTGTTTGAACATGGAAATATCTACACCGCCATCTGTATGAACACGGAAATATCTGCACCGCCATCTTTATGAACATATAAATATCTACACCGCCATCTGTATTAAGATGGAGTTATCTACACCGCTATGTGTATAAACATGGAAATATCTACACCGCTATCTGTATAAACATGGAAATATCTACACCGCTACCTGTATAAACATGGAAATATCTACACCGCTACCTGTATAAACATGGAAATATCAGCACCGCTATCTGTAAGAACATGGAAATATCTACACCGCTATCTGTTTGAACATGGAAATATGTACACCGCTGTCTGCATGAAAATGGAAATATCTACACAGCTATCTGCATATACATGGAAATATCTACACAGCTATCCCTTTACACATGGGAATAACTACACCGCTATCTCTATAAACATGGAAATATCTACACCGCCATCTGTATGGACATGGAAATATCTTCACCGCCATCTGTATGAACATGGATATATCTACACAGCCATCTGGATGAACATGGAAATATCTGCACCGCTATCTGTATGAACATGGAAATAGCTACACCGCTATCTGTATGAACATGGAAATATCTACACCGCTATCTGAATGAAAATGGAAAAATCTTCACCGCCATCTGTTTGAACATGGATATATCTACACAGCCATCTGGATGAACATTGAAATATCTACACAGCTATCTGTATGAACATGGAAATATATACACCGCTATCTGTTTAAACATGCATACATCTTCACCGCTCTCTGTATAAACATGGAAATATCTACACCGCTATCTGTATGAACATGGAAATATCTACACCGCTATCTGTTTGAACGTGGAAATATCTACACCGCTATCTGCATGAAAATGGAAATATCTACACAACTATCTGCATATACCTGGAAATATCCACAAAGATATCTCTTTACACAAGGAAATAACTACACCGCTATCTCTTTAAACATGGAAATATCTACACCGCCATCTGTATGAACATGGAAATATCTGCACCGCCATCTGTATGAACATATAAATATCTACACCGCCATCTGCATTAAGATGGGGATATCTACACCGCTGTCTGTATAAACCTGGAAATATCTACACCGCTATCTGTATAAACATGGAAATATCTACACCGCTACCCATATAAACATGGAAATATCAGCACCGCTATCTGTACGTACATGGAAATATCTACACCGCTATCTGTATGAACATTGAAATATCTACACCGCTATCTGTGTAAACATGCATACATCTTCACCGCTACCTGTATAAACATGGAAATATCTACACAGCTATCTGTATGAACATGGATATAGCTATACCGCTATCAGTATGAACATGGAAATATCTACACCGCTATCTGTATGAACATGGATATATATACACAGCCATCTGTATGAACATGGAAATATCTACACCGCTATCTGTGTAAACATGCATACACCTTCACCGCTATCTGTATAAACATGGAAATAGCTACACAGCTATCTGTATGAACATGGAAATATCTACACCGCTATCTGTATGAACATGGATATATCTACACAGCCATCTGTATGAACATGGAAATATCTACACCGCTATCTGTGTAAACATGCATACATCTTCACCGCTATCTGTATAAACATGGAAATATCTACCCCTCTATCTGTTTGAACATGGAAATATCTACACCGCTATCTGCATGAAAATGGAAATATGTACACTATCTTCATATACATGGAAATATCTACACAGCTATCTCTTTACACATGGAAATAACTACACCGCTATATCTATAAACATGGAAATATCTACACCGCCATCTGTATGAACATGGAAATATCTGCACCGACATCAGTATGAACATATACATATCTAGACGGCCATCTGTATTAAGATGGAGATATCTTCACCGCAATCTGTATAAGCATGGAAATATCAACACCGCTATCTGTATAAACATGGAAATATCTACAACGCTATCTGTATAAACATGGATATATCTACACCGTTACCTGTATAAACAAGGAAATAACAGCACCGGTATCTGTTTGAACATGGAAATATCAGCCCCTCTATCTGTATGAACATGGAGATATCTACACCGCTATCTGCAGGAAAATGGAAATATCTACACAGCTATCTGCATATACATGGAAATATCTACAAAGCTATCCCTTTACACATGGAAATAACTACACCGCTATCTCTATAAACATGGAAATATCTACACCGCCATCTGTATGAATATGGAAATATCTGCGCCGCCATCTGTATGAACATATAAATATCTACACCGCCATCTGTATTAAGATGGAGTTATCTACACCGCTATGTGTATAAACATGGAAATATCTACACCGCTATCTGTATAAACATGGAAATATCTACACCGCTATCTGTATAAACATGGAAATATCTACACTGCTACCTGTATAAACATGGAAATATCAGCACCGCTATCTGTATGAACATGGAAATATCTACACCGCTATCTGTATGAACACGGAAATATCTACACCGCTATCTGTTTGAAGATGGAAATATATACATCGCTATCTGCATGAAAATGGAAATATCTACACTGCTATCTGCATATACATGGAAATATCTACACAGCTATCTCTTTACACATGGAAATAACTACACCGCTATCTGTATGAACATTGACATATCTACACCGCCATCTGTATGAACATGGAAATATCTGCACCGCCATCTGTATGAACATATAAATATCTACACCGCCATCTGTATTAAGATGGAGATATCTACACCGCTATCTGTATAAACATGGAAATATCTACACCACTATCTGTATAAACATGGAAATATCTACACCGCTACCTGTATAAACATGGAAATATCTACACCGCTACATGTATAAACATGGAAATATCAGCACCGCTATCTGTATGAACCTGGAAATGTCTACACCGCTATCTGTATGAACATGGAAATATCTACACCGCTATCTGTTTGAACATGTAAATATCTACACCGCTATCTGCATGAAAATGGAAATATCTACAATGCTATCTGCATATACATGGAAATATCAACACAGCTATCTCTTTACACATTTAAATAACTACACCGCTATCTCTATAAACATGGAAATATCTACACCGCCATCTGTATGAACATGGAAATATCTGCACCGCCATCTGTAGGAACATATAAATATCTACACCGCCATCTGTATTAAGAAGGAAATATCTAAACCGCTATCTGTATAAACATGGAAATATCTACACTGCTGCCTGTATAAACATGGAAATTTCAGCACCGCTCTCTGTATGAAAATGGAGATATCTACACCGCTATCTGCATGAACATGGAAATATCTACACTGCTATCTGTATGAACATGGAAATATCTACACCGTTATCTGTAGAACATGGAAATATCTACACCGCTATCTGTATGAACATGGAAATATCTACACCACTATCTGTATGAACATGGATATATCTACACAGCCATCTGGATGAACATGGAAATACCTACACCGCTATCTGTGTAAACATGCATACATCTTCACCGCTATGTGTATAAACATGGAAATATCTACACTGCTATCTGTATGAACATGGAAATATCTGCACCGCTATCTGTATGAACATGGAAATATCTACTCCGCTATATGTTTGAACATGGAAATATCTACACCGCTATCTGCATGAAAATTGAAATATCTACACTGCTATCTGCATATACATGCAAATATCTACACAGCTATCTCTTTACACATGGAAATAACTACACCTCTATCTGTATGAACATGGAAATATCTACACCGCCATCTGTATGAACATGGAAATATCTGCACCGCCATCTGTATGAACATATAAATATCTACACCGCCATCTGTATTAAGATGGAGATATCTACACCGCTATCTGAATAAACATGGAAATATCTACACCGTTATCTGTATAAACATGGAGATATCTACACCGCTATCTGAATAAACATGGAAATATCTACACCGCTATCTGTATAAACATGGAAATATCTACACCGCTATCTGTATAAACATGGAAATATCTAAACCGCTACCTGTATAAACATGGAAATATCAGCACCGCTATCTGTATGAACATGGAAATATCTACACTGCTATCTCTATGAACATGGAAATATCTACACCGCTATCTGTATGAACATGTATATATCTACACAGCCCTCTAGATGAACATGGAAATATCCACCCCGCTATCTGTGTAAACATGCATACATCTTCACCGCTATCTGTATAAACATGGAAATAGCTACACCGCTATCTCTATGAACATGGAAATATCTACACCGCTATCTGTTTGAAGATGGAAATATATATACCGCTATCTGTTTGAACATGTAAATATCTACATCGCTATCTGCAAGAAAATGGAAATATCTACACAGCTATCTGCATATACATGGAAATATCTACACATCTATCTCTTTACACATGGAAATAACTACACCGCTATATCTATAAACATGGAAATATCTACACCACCATCAGTATGAACATGGAAATATCTGCACCGCCATCTGTTTGAACATATAAATATCTACACCGCCATCTGTATTAAGAAGGAAATATCTAAACCGCTATCTGTATAAACATGGAAATATCAGCACCACTCTCTGTATGAAAATGGAAATATCTACACCGCTATCTGTATGAACATGGAAATATCTACACTGCTATCTGTATGAACATGGATATAGCTACACCGTTATGTGTATGAAAATGGAAATAGCTACACCGCTATCTGTACTAACATGGAAATATCTACACCGCTATCTGTATGAACATGGATATATCTAAACCTACATCTGGATGAACATGGAAATATCTCCACCGCTATCTGTATGAACATGGAAATATCTACACCGCTATCTGTATGAACATGGATATATCTACACAGCCATCTGGATGAACATGGAAATATCTACACCGCTATCAGTGTAAACATGCATACATCTTCACCACTATCTGTATAAACATGGAAATATCTGCACCGCTATCGGTATGAACATGGAAATATCTACACGGCTGTCTGTATAAACATGGAAATATCTACACCGCTACCTGTATAAACATGGAAATATCTACACCGCTATCTGTATAAACATGGAAATATCTACACCGCTACCTGTATAAACATGGAAATATCAGCACCGCTATCTGTATGAACATGGAAATATCTACACCGCTATCTGTTTGAACATGGAAATATCAGCACCGCTATCAGTAAGAACATGGAAATATCTACACCGCTATCTGTTTGAACATGGAAATATCTACACCGCCATCTGTATGAACACGGAAATATCTGCACCGCCATCTTTATGAACATATAAATATCTACACCACCATCTGTATTAAGATGGAGTTATCTACACCGCTATGTGTATAAACATGGAAATATCTACACCGCTATCTGTATAAACATGGAAATATCTACACCGCTATCTGTATAAACATGGAAATATCTACACCGCTACCTGTATAAACATGGAAATATCAGCACCGCTATCTGTAAGAACATGGAAATATCTACACCGCTATCTGTATGAACATGGGAATATCTACACCGCTATCTGTTTGAAGATTGAAATATATACACCGCTATCTGCATGAAAATGGAAATATCTACACAGCTATCTGCATGAAAATGGAAATATCTACACAGCTATCTGCATATACATGGAAATATCTACACAGCTATCTCTTTACACATGTAAATAACTACACCGCTATCTGTATGAACATGGAAATATCTACACTGCCATCTGTATGAACATGGAAATATCTGCACCGCCATCTGTATGAACATGAAATATCTGCACCGCCATCTGTATGAACATATAAATATCTACACCGCCATCTGTATTAAGATGGAGATATCTACACCGCTATCTGAATAAACATGGAAATATCTACACCGCTATCTGTATAAACATGGAAATATCAGCACCGCTATCTGTATGAACCTGGAAATATCAACCCCTCTATCTGTATGAACATAGAGATATCTACACCGCCACCTGTATGAACATGGATATATCTACACAGCCATCTGGATGAACATGGAAATATCTACACGGCTATCCGTATGAACATGGAAATAGCTACACCGCTACCTGTATGAACATGGAAATATCTACACCGCTATCTGTATGAACATGGAAATATCTACACCGCTACCTCTATGAACATGGATATATCTACACAGCCCTCTGGATGAACATGGAAATCTCTACACCGCTATCTGGGTAAACATGCATACATCTTCACCGCTATCTGCATAAACATGGAAATATCTACACCGCTATCTCTATGAACATGGAAATATCTACACCGCTATGTGTTTGAAGATGGAAATATATACACAGCTATCTGCATGGAAATGGAAATATCTACACAGCTATCTGCATATAGAAGGAAATATCTACACAGCTATCTCTTTACACATTGAAATATCTACACCGCTATCTGTGGGAACATGGAAATATCAGCACCGCAATCTGTATGAACATGGAAATATCCACACCGCTATCTGTATGAACATGGAAATGTCTACACCGCTATCTGAATGAACATGGAAATATCTACACCGCTATCTGTTTGAACATGTAAATATCTACACCGCTATCTGCATGAAAATGGAAATATCTAGAAAGCTATCTGCATATACATGGAAATATCAACACAGCTATCTCTTTACACATTTAAATAACTACACCGCTATCTCTATAAACATGGAAATATCTACACCGCCATCTGTATGAACATGGAAATATCTGCACCGCCATCTGTATGAACATATAAATATCTACACCGCCATCTGTATTAAGAAGGAAATATCTAAACCGCTATCTGTATAAACATGGAAATATCTACACCGCTGCCTGTATAAACATGGAAATTTCAGCACCGCTCTCTGTATGAAAATGGAGATATCTACACTGCTATCTGCATGAACATGGAAATATCTACACTGCTATCTGTATGAACATGGAAATATCTACACCGTTATCTGTATGAACATGGAAATAGCTACACCGCTATCTGTATGAACATGGAAATATCTACACCGCTATCTGTATGAACATGGATATATCTACACAGCCATCTAGATGAACATGGAAATATCTACACCGCTATCTGTATGAACATGGAAATATCTACACCACTATCTGTATGAACACGGATATATCTACACAGCCATCTGTATGACCATGGAAATATCTACACCGCTATCTGTATGAACATGGATATATCTACACAGCCATCTGGATGAACATGGAAATATCTACACCGCTATCTGTATGAACATGGAAATATCTACACCACTATCTGTATGAACATGGATATATCTACACAGCCATCTGGAAGAACATGGAAATACCTACACCGCTATCTGTGTAAACATGCATACATCTTCTCCGCTATCTGTATAAACATGGAAATATCTACACTGCAATCTGTATGAACATGGAAATATCTGCACCGCTATCTGTATGAACATGGAAATATCTACACAGCTATCTGTTTGAAGATGGAAATACCTACACCGCTATCTGCATGAAAATGGAAATATCTACACTGCTATCTGCATATACATGGAAATATCTACACAGCTATCTCTTTACACATGGAAATAACTACACCGCTATATCTATAAACATGGAAATATCTACACCACCATCAGTATGAACATGGAAATATCTGCACCGCCATCTGTTTGAACATATAAATATCTACACCGCCATCTGTATTAAGAAGGAAATATCTAAACCGCTATCTGTATAAACATGGAAATATCAGCACCACTCTCTGTATGAAAATGGAAATATCTACACCGCTATCTGTATGAACATGGAAATATCTACACTGCTATCTGTATGAACATGGATATAGCTACACCGTTATGTGTATGAAAATGGAAATAGCTACACCGCTATCTGTACTAACATGGAAATATCTACACCGCTATCTGTATGAACATGGATATATCTAAACCTACATCTGGATGAACATGGAAATATCTCCACCGCTATCTGTATGAACATGGAAATATCTACACCGCTATCTGTATGAACATGGATATATCTACACAGCCATCTGGATGAACATGGAAATATCTACACCGCTATCAGTGTAAACATGCATACATCTTCACCACTATCTGTATAAACATGGAAATATCTGCACCGCTATCGGTATGAACATGGAAATATCTACACGGCTGTCTGTATAAACATGGAAATATCTACACCGCTACCTGTATAAACATGGAAATATCTACACCGCTATCTGTATAAACATGGAAATATCTACACCGCTACCTGTATAAACATGGAAATATCAGCACCGCTATCTGTATGAACATGGAAATATCTACACCGCTATCTGTATGAACATGGAAATATCAGCACCGCTATCAGTAAGAACATGGAAATATCTACACCGCTATCTGTTTGAACATGGAAATATCTACACCGCCATCTGTATGAACACGGAAATATCTGCACCGCCATCTTTATGAACATATAAATATCTACACCGCCATCTGTATTAAGATGGAGTTATCTACACCGCTATGTGTATAAACATGGAAATATCTACACCGCTATCTGTATAAACATGGAAATATCTACACCGCTACCTGTATAAACATGGAAATATCTACACCGCTACCTGTATAAACATGGAAATATCAGCACCGCTATCTGTAAGAACATGGAAATATCTACACCGCTATCTGTTTGAACATGGAAATATGTACACCGCTGTCTGCATGAAAATGGAAATATCTACACAGCTATCTGCATATACATGGAAATATCTACACAGCTATCCCTTTACACATGGGAATAACTACACCGCTATCTCTATAAACATGGAAATATCTACACCGCCATCTGTATGGACATGGAAATATCTTCACCGCCATCTGTATGAACATGGATATATCTACACAGCCATCTGGATGAACATGGAAATATCTGCACCGCTATCTGTATGAACATGGAAATAGCTACACCGCTATCTGTATGAACATGGAAATATCTACACCGCTATCTGAATGAAAATGGAAAAATCTTCACCGCCATCTGTTTGAACATGGATATATCTACACAGCCATCTGGATGAACATTGAAATATCTACACAGCTATCTGTATGAACATGGAAATATATACACCGCTATCTGTTTAAACATGCATACATCTTCACCGCTCTCTGTATAAACATGGAAATATCTACACCGCTATCTGTATGAACATGGAAATATCTACACCGCTATCTGTTTGAACGTGGAAATATCTACACCGCTATCTGCATGAAAATGGAAATATCTACACAACTATCTGCATATACCTGGAAATATCCACAAAGATATCTCTTTACACAAGGAAATAACTACACCGCTATCTCTTTAAACATGGAAATATCTACACCGCCATCTGTATGAACATGGAAATATCTGCACCGCCATCTGTATGAACATATAAATATCTACACCGCCATCTGCATTAAGATGGGGATATCTACACCGCTGTCTGTATAAACCTGGAAATATCTACACCGCTATCTGTATAAACATGGAAATATCTACACCGCTACCCATATAAACATGGAAATATCAGCACCGCTATCTGTACGTACATGGAAATATCTACACCGCTATCTGTATGAACATTGAAATATCTACACCGCTATCTGTGTAAACATGCATACATCTTCACCGCTACCTGTATAAACATGGAAATATCTACACAGCTATCTGTATGAACATGGATATAGCTATACCGCTATCAGTATGAACATGGAAATATCTACACCGCTATCTGTATGAACATGGATATATATACACAGCCATCTGTATGAACATGGAAATATCTACACCGCTATCTGTGTAAACATGCATACACCTTCACCGCTATCTGTATAAACATGGAAATAGCTACACAGCTATCTGTATGAACATGGAAATATCTACACCGCTATCTGTATGAACATGGATATATCTACACAGCCATCTGTATGAACATGGAAATATCTACACCGCTATCTGTGTAAACATGCATACATCTTCACCGCTATCTGTATAAACATGGAAATATCTACCCCTCTATCTGTTTGAACATGGAAATATCTACACCGCTATCTGCATGAAAATGGAAATATGTACACTATCTTCATATACATGGAAATATCTACACAGCTATCTCTTTACACATGGAAATAACTACACCGCTATATCTATAAACATGGAAATATCTACACCGCCATCTGTATGAACATGGAAATATCTGCACCGACATCAGTATGAACATATACATATCTAGACGGCCATCTGTATTAAGATGGAGATATCTTCACCGCAATCTGTATAAGCATGGAAATATCAACACCGCTATCTGTATAAACATGGAAATATCTACAACGCTATCTGTATAAACATGGATATATCTACACCGTTACCTGTATAAACAAGGAAATAACAGCACCGGTATCTGTTTGAACATGGAAATATCAGCCCCTCTATCTGTATGAACATGGAGATATCTACACCGCTATCTGCAGGAAAATGGAAATATCTACACAGCTATCTGCATATACATGGAAATATCTACAAAGCTATCCCTTTACACATGGAAATAACTACACCGCTATCTCTATAAACATGGAAATATCTACACCGCCATCTGTATGAATATGGAAATATCTGCGCCGCCATCTGTATGAACATATAAATATCTACACCGCCATCTGTATTAAGATGGAGTTATCTACACCGCTATGTGTATAAACATGGAAATATCTACACCGCTATCTGTATAAACATGGAAATATCTACACCGCTATCTGTATAAACATGGAAATATCTACACTGCTACCTGTATAAACATGGAAATATCAGCACCGCTATCTGTATGAACATGGAAATATCTACACCGCTATCTGTATGAACACGGAAATATCTACACCGCTATCTGTTTGAAGATGGAAATATATACATCGCTATCTGCATGAAAATGGAAATATCTACACTGCTATCTGCATATACATGGAAATATCTACACAGCTATCTCTTTACACATGGAAATAACTACACCGCTATCTGTATGAACATTGACATATCTACACCGCCATCTGTATGAACATGGAAATATCTGCACCGCCATCTGTATGAACATATAAATATCTACACCGCCATCTGTATTAAGATGGAGATATCTACACCGCTATCTGTATAAACATGGAAATATCTACACCACTATCTGTATAAACATGGAAATATCTACACCGCTACCTGTATAAACATGGAAATATCTACACCGCTACATGTATAAACATGGAAATATCAGCACCGCTATCTGTATGAACCTGGAAATGTCTACACCGCTATCTGTATGAACATGGAAATATCTACACCGCTATCTGTTTGAACATGTAAATATCTACACCGCTATCTGCATGAAAATGGAAATATCTACAATGCTATCTGCATATACATGGAAATATCAACACAGCTATCTCTTTACACATTTAAATAACTACACCGCTATCTCTATAAACATGGAAATATCTACACCGCCATCTGTATGAACATGGAAATATCTGCACCGCCATCTGTAGGAACATATAAATATCTACACCGCCATCTGTATTAAGAAGGAAATATCTAAACCGCTATCTGTATAAACATGGAAATATCTACACTGCTGCCTGTATAAACATGGAAATTTCAGCACCGCTCTCTGTATGAAAATGGAGATATCTACACCGCTATCTGCATGAACATGGAAATATCTACACTGCTATCTGTATGAACATGGAAATATCTACACCGTTATCTGTAGAACATGGAAATATCTACACCGCTATCTGTATGAACATGGAAATATCTACACCACTATCTGTATGAACATGGATATATCTACACAGCCATCTGGATGAACATGGAAATACCTACACCGCTATCTGTGTAAACATGCATACATCTTCACCGCTATGTGTATAAACATGGAAATATCTACACTGCTATCTGTATGAACATGGAAATATCTGCACCGCTATCTGTATGAACATGGAAATATCTACTCCGCTATATGTTTGAACATGGAAATATCTACACCGCTATCTGCATGAAAATTGAAATATCTACACTGCTATCTGCATATACATGCAAATATCTACACAGCTATCTCTTTACACATGGAAATAACTACACCTCTATCTGTATGAACATGGAAATATCTACACCGCCATCTGTATGAACATGGAAATATCTGCACCGCCATCTGTATGAACATATAAATATCTACACCGCCATCTGTATTAAGATGGAGATATCTACACCGCTATCTGAATAAACATGGAAATATCTACACCGTTATCTGTATAAACATGGAGATATCTACACCGCTATCTGAATAAACATGGAAATATCTACACCGCTATCTGTATAAACATGGAAATATCTACACCGCTATCTGTATAAACATGGAAATATCTAAACCGCTACCTGTATAAACATGGAAATATCAGCACCGCTATCTGTATGAACATGGAAATATCTACACTGCTATCTCTATGAACATGGAAATATCTACACCGCTATCTGTATGAACATGTATATATCTACACAGCCCTCTAGATGAACATGGAAATATCCACCCCGCTATCTGTGTAAACATGCATACATCTTCACCGCTATCTGTATAAACATGGAAATAGCTACACCGCTATCTCTATGAACATGGAAATATCTACACCGCTATCTGTTTGAAGATGGAAATATATATACCGCTATCTGTTTGAACATGTAAATATCTACATCGCTATCTGCAAGAAAATGGAAATATCTACACAGCTATCTGCATATACATGGAAATATCTACACATCTATCTCTTTACACATGGAAATAACTACACCGCTATATCTATAAACATGGAAATATCTACACCACCATCAGTATGAACATGGAAATATCTGCACCGCCATCTGTTTGAACATATAAATATCTACACCGCCATCTGTATTAAGAAGGAAATATCTAAACCGCTATCTGTATAAACATGGAAATATCAGCACCACTCTCTGTATGAAAATGGAAATATCTACACCGCTATCTGTATGAACATGGAAATATCTACACTGCTATCTGTATGAACATGGATATAGCTACACCGTTATGTGTATGAAAATGGAAATAGCTACACCGCTATCTGTACTAACATGGAAATATCTACACCGCTATCTGTATGAACATGGATATATCTAAACCTACATCTGGATGAACATGGAAATATCTCCACCGCTATCTGTATGAACATGGAAATATCTACACCGCTATCTGTATGAACATGGATATATCTACACAGCCATCTGGATGAACATGGAAATATCTACACCGCTATCAGTGTAAACATGCATACATCTTCACCACTATCTGTATAAACATGGAAATATCTGCACCGCTATCGGTATGAACATGGAAATATCTACACGGCTGTCTGTATAAACATGGAAATATCTACACCGCTACCTGTATAAACATGGAAATATCTACACCGCTATCTGTATAAACATGGAAATATCTACACCGCTACCTGTATAAACATGGAAATATCAGCACCGCTATCTGTATGAACATGGAAATATCTACACCGCTATCTGTTTGAACATGGAAATATCAGCACCGCTATCAGTAAGAACATGGAAATATCTACACCGCTATCTGTTTGAACATGGAAATATCTACACCGCCATCTGTATGAACACGGAAATATCTGCACCGCCATCTTTATGAACATATAAATATCTACACCACCATCTGTATTAAGATGGAGTTATCTACACCGCTATGTGTATAAACATGGAAATATCTACACCGCTATCTGTATAAACATGGAAATATCTACACCGCTATCTGTATAAACATGGAAATATCTACACCGCTACCTGTATAAACATGGAAATATCAGCACCGCTATCTGTAAGAACATGGAAATATCTACACCGCTATCTGTATGAACATGGGAATATCTACACCGCTATCTGTTTGAAGATTGAAATATATACACCGCTATCTGCATGAAAATGGAAATATCTACACAGCTATCTGCATGAAAATGGAAATATCTACACAGCTATCTGCATATACATGGAAATATCTACACAGCTATCTCTTTACACATGTAAATAACTACACCGCTATCTGTATGAACATGGAAATATCTACACTGCCATCTGTATGAACATGGAAATATCTGCACCGCCATCTGTATGAACATGAAATATCTGCACCGCCATCTGTATGAACATATAAATATCTACACCGCCATCTGTATTAAGATGGAGATATCTACACCGCTATCTGAATAAACATGGAAATATCTACACCGCTATCTGTATAAACATGGAAATATCAGCACCGCTATCTGTATGAACCTGGAAATATCAACCCCTCTATCTGTATGAACATAGAGATATCTACACCGCCACCTGTATGAACATGGATATATCTACACAGCCATCTGGATGAACATGGAAATATCTACACGGCTATCCGTATGAACATGGAAATAGCTACACCGCTACCTGTATGAACATGGAAATATCTACACCGCTATCTGTATGAACATGGAAATATCTACACCGCTACCTCTATGAACATGGATATATCTACACAGCCCTCTGGATGAACATGGAAATCTCTACACCGCTATCTGGGTAAACATGCATACATCTTCACCGCTATCTGCATAAACATGGAAATATCTACACCGCTATCTCTATGAACATGGAAATATCTACACCGCTATGTGTTTGAAGATGGAAATATATACACAGCTATCTGCATGGAAATGGAAATATCTACACAGCTATCTGCATATAGAAGGAAATATCTACACAGCTATCTCTTTACACATTGAAATATCTACACCGCTATCTGTGGGAACATGGAAATATCAGCACCGCAATCTGTATGAACATGGAAATATCTACACCGCCATCTCTATGAACATGGAAATATCTACACCGCCATTTGTATGAACATTGAAATATCCACACCGCTATCTGTGTAAACATGGAAATTTCTACACCGCTTTCAGTGTAAACATGGAAATATCTACACCGCCATCTGTGGAAACATGAAAATATCTACACCGCCATCCCTATGAACGTGGAAATATCTACACTGCCATCTGTATGAACATGGAAATATCTACACCGCCATCTCTATAAACGTGGAAATATCTACACTGCTATCTGTATGAACTTCGAAATATCTACACTGCTCTCTGTATAAAATTGAAATTATCTACACCACTATCTCTATAAACATGGAAATATCTACACTGCTATCTGTATAAACATGGAAATATCTACACCGCTATCTGTATAAACATGGAAATATCTTCACCGCTATCTGTATAAACATGGAAATATCTGCAACGCTGTCTCTATAAACTTGGAAATAACAACACCACTATCTCTGTAAACATGGAAATATCTAGACCGCCATCTCTATAAACATGGAAATATCTACACCACCATCTGTATAAACATGGAAATATGTATACCGCTATCTGCATAAACATGGAAATATCTACACTGCCATCTCTATGAACATGGAATTATCTACACCGCCATCTGTACGAACATGGAAGTATCTATACCGCCATCTCTATGAACATGTAAATATCTACACCGCCATCTGTATGAACATGGAAATATCTTCACCGCTAACTGTATGAACATGGAAATATCTACACCGCTATCTGTACGAACATGGAATTATCTTCACCGCTATCTGTATGAACATGCAAATATCTACACAGCTATCTGTATTTCAATGGAAATATCTACAATGCTATCTCTATAAACATGGAAATAACTACACTGCTATCTGTATAAACATGGAAATATCTACACCACCATCTGTATGAACATGGAAATATCTACACTGCCATCCGTACGAACATGGAAATATCTACACCGCCATCTGTTTGAACACGTAAATATCTGCACCGCCATCTGTATGAACATGGAAATATCTACACCGCTAACTGTATGAACATGGAAATATCTACACCGCTATCTGTATGAACATGGAAATATCTACACCGCTATCTGTATGAACATGGAAATATCTACACCGCCATCTGTATGAACATGGAAATATCTACACCGCCATCTGTATGAACATGGAAATATCTACACCGCTATCTGTATGAACATGGAAATATACACACAGCCATCTGTATGAACATGGAAATATCTACACCGTTAACTGTATGAACATGTAAATATCTACACTGCCGTCAGTAAGAACATGGAAATATCTACACCGCTAACTGTATGAACATGGAAATATCTACACCGCTATCTGTATGAACATGGAAGTATCTACACCGATATCTGTATGAGCATGGAAATATCTACACCGCCATCTCTATGAACATGGAAATACCTACACCGCCATATGTATGAACATGGAAATATCTACACCGCCATCTGCATGAGCATGGAAATATCTACACCGCCATCTCTATAAACGTGGAAATATCTACACCGCTATCTGTATGAACATGGAAATATCTACACCGCTATCTGTATGAACATGGAAATATCTACACCGCCATCTGTATGAACATGGAAATATCTACACCGCCATCTGTATGAACATGGAAATATCTACACCGCTATCTGTATGAACATGCAAATACCTACACAGCTATCTGTATATCAATGGAAATATCTACACTGCTAACTCTATAAACATGGAAATATCTACACTGCTATCTGTATAAACATGGAAATATCTACACAGACATTTGTAAGAACATGGAAATATCTACACCGCTAACTGTATGAATATGGAAATATCTCCACCACTATCTGAATAAACATGGAAATACCTACACCGCTATCTGTATGAACATGCAAATATCTACAAAGCTATCTGTATATCAATGGAAATATCTACACTGCTATCTCTATAAACATGGTAATAACTACACTGATGTCTGTATAAACATGGAAATATCTACACCGTCATCTCTATGAACTTGGAAATACCTTCACCGACATTTGTATGAACATGGAAATATCCACACAGCTATCTGTGTAAACATGGAAATGTCTACACTGCTATCTGTGTAAACATGGAAATATCTACACCGCCATCTGTGTAAACATGAAAATATCTACACCACCATCCCTATAAACGTGGAAATATCTACACTGCCATCTGTATGAACATGGAAATATCTACACCGCCATCTCTATAAACGTGGAAATATCTACACCGCTATATGTATGAACTTGGAAATATCTACACTGCTCTCTGTATAAAATTGAAATTATCTACACCACTATCTCTATAAACATGGAAATATCTACACTGCTATCTGTATAAACATGGAAATATCTACACCGCTATCTGCATAAACATGGAAATATCTTCACCACTATCTGTATAAACATGGAAATATCTACAACGCTGTCTCTATAAACTTGGAAATAACTACACCACTACCTCTGTAAACATGGAAATATCTAGACCGCCATCTCTATAAACATGTAAATATCTACACCACCATCTGTATAAATATGTAAATATCTATACCGCTATCTGCATAAACATGGAAATATCTACACCGCCATCTCTATGAACATGGAAATATCTACACCGCCATCTGTACGAACATGGAAATATCTATACCGCCATCTGTATGAACATGTAAATATCTACACCACCATCTGTATGAACATGGAATATATCTTCACCGCTAACTGTATGAACATGGAAATATCTACACCGCTATCTGTACGAACATGGAAATATCTACACCGCTATCTGTATGAACATGCAAATATCTACACAGCTATCTGTATTTCAATGGAAATATCTACAATGCTATCTCTATAAACATGGAAATAACTACTCTGCTATCTGTATAAACATGGAAATATCTACACCGCCACCTGTATGAACATGGAAATATCTACACCGCCATCTGTATGTAGATGGAAATATCTACACCGCTAACTGTATGAACATGGAAATATCTACACCGCTATTGGTATGAACATGGAAATAACTACACCGCTATCTGTATGAACATGGAAATATCTACAACACCATCTGTATGAACATGGAAATATCTACACCGCCATCTGTATGTACATGTAAATATCAACACCGCCATCTGTATGAACATGGAAATATCTACACCGCTAACTGTATGAACATGGAAATATCTACACCGCTATCTGTATGAACATGGAAATATCTACACCGCTATCTGTATAAACATGGAAATATCTATACCGCTATCTGTATGAACATGCAAATATCTACACAGCTATCTGTATATCAATGGAAATATCTACACTGCTATCTCTATAAACATGGAAATAACTACACTGCTATCTGTATAAACATGGAAATATCTACACCACTATCTCCATGAACATGGAAATATCTAAACCGCCATTTGCATGAACATGGAAATATCTACACCGCCAACCCTATGAACATGGAAATACCTACACCGCCATTTGTATGAACATGGAAATATCTGCACCGCCCTCTGCATGAACATGGAAATATCTACACCGCCATCTCTATAAACGTGGAAATATCTACACCGCTATCTGTATGAACTTGGAAATACCTACACTGCTCTCGGTATAAGTTGAAATTATCTACACCACTCTCTCTATAAACATGGAAATATCTACACTGCTATCTGTATAAACATGGAAATATCTACACCGCTATCTGTATAAATATGGAAATATCTTCACCGCTATCTGTATAAACATGGAAATATCTACAACGCTGTCTCTATAAACTTGGAAATAACTACACCACTATCTCTGTAAACATGGAAATATCTAGACCGCCGTCTCTATAAACATGGAAATATCCACACCACCATCTGTATAAACATGGAAATATCTATACCGCTATCTGCATAAACATGGAAATATCTACACCGCCATCTCTATGAACATGGAAATATCTACACTGCCATCTGTACGAACATGGAAATATCTACACCGCCATCTGTATGAACATGTAAATATCTACACCGCCATCTGTATGAACATGGAAATATCTACACCGCTAACTGTATAAACATGGAAATATCTACACCGCTATCTGTATGAACATGGATATATCTACACCGTTATCTGTATGAACATGGAAATATCTACACCGCTATCTGTATGAACATGGAAATATCTACACAGCTATCTGTACGAACATGGAAATATCTACACCGCTATCTGTATGAACATGCAAATACCTACACAGCTATCTGTATATCAATGGAAATATCCACACTGCTATCTCTATAAACATGGAAATAATACACTGCTATCTGTATAAACATGGAAATGTCTACACCGCCACCTATATGAACATGGAAATATCTACACTGCCATCCGTACGAACATGGAAATATCTACATCGCCATCTGTATGAACATGTAAATATCTACACCGCCATCTGTATGAACATGGAAATATCTACACCGCTAACTGTATGAACATGGAAATATCTACACCGCTACTGGTATGAACATGGAAATAACTACAACGCTATCTGTATGAACATGGAAATATCTACACCGCCATCTGTATGAGCATGGAAATATCTACACCGCTAACTGTATGAACATGGAAATATCTACACCGCTATCTGTATGAACATGGAAATATCTACACCGCTATCTGTATATCAATGGAAATATCTACACTGCTATCTCTATAAACATGGAAATAACTACACTGCTATCTGTATAAACATGGAAAGATCTACACCGCCATCTCTATGAACATGGAAACATCTACACCGCCATTTGTATGAACATGGAAATATCTACACCGCCATCTCTATGAACATGGAAATATCTACACCGCCATTTGTATGAACATGGAAATATCTACACCGCTAACTGTATGAACATGGAAATATCTACACCGCCATCTGTATGAACATGGAAATATCTACACCGCTCTCTGTATGAACATGGAAATATCTACACCGCTCTCTGTACGAACATGGAAATATCTACACCGCTATCTGTATGAACATGGAAGTATCTACACCGCTATGTGTATGAACATGCAAATATCTACACAGCTATCTGTATATCACTGGAAATATCTACACTGCTATCTCTATAAACATGGAAACATCTACACTGCTATCTGTATAAACATGGAAATATCTACACCGCCATTGGTATGAACATGGAAATATGTACACCGCTAACTGTATGAATATGGAAATATCTACACCGCTATCTGAATAAACATGGAAATATCTACACCGCTATCTCTATTAACATGCAAATATCTACACAGCTATCTGTATATCAATGGAAATATCTACACTGCTATGTCTATAAACATGGTAATAACTACACTGCTACCTGTATAAACATGGAAATACCTACACCGTCATCTCTATGAACATGGAAATATCTACACCGACATTTGTATGAACATGGAAATATCCACACCGCTATCTGCGTAAACATGGAAATGTCTATACCGCTATCTGTGTAAACATGGAAATATCTACACCGCCATCTGTGTAAACATGAAAATATCTACACCGCAATACCTATAAACGTGGAAATATCTACACTGCCATCTGTATGAACATGGAAATATCTACACCGCCATCTCTGTAAACGTGGAAATATCTACACCGCTATCTGTATTAACTTGGAAATATCTACACTGCTCTCTGTATAAAATTGAAATTATCTACACCACTATCTCTATAAACATGGAAATATCTACACTGCTATCTATATAAACATGGAAATATCTACAACGCTATCTGTATAAACATGGAAATATCTTCACCGCTATCTGTATAAACATGGAAATATCTACAACGCTGTCTCTATAACTTGGAAATAACTACACCACTATCTCTGTAAACATGGAAATATCTAGACCGCCATCTCTATAAACATGGAAATATCAACACCACCTTCTGTATAAACATGGAAATATCTATACCGCTATCTGCATAAACATGGAAATATCTACACCGCCATCTCTATGAACATGGAAATATCTACACCGCCATCTGTACGAATATGGAAATATCTATACCGCCATCTGTATGAACATGTAAATATCTACACCGCCATCTGTATGAACATGGAAATATCTTCACCGCTAACTGTATGAACATGGAAATATCTACACCGCTATCTGTATGAACATGGAAATATCTACACCGTTATCTGTATGAACATGGAAATATCTACACCGCTATCTGTATGAACATGGAAATATCTACACCGCTATCTGTACGAACATGGAAATATCTACACCGCTATCTGTATGAACATGCAAATATCTACACTGCCATCTGTATGAACATGGAAATATCTACACCGCCATCTGTATGAACATGTAAATATCTACACTGCCATCTGTAAGAACATGGAAATATCTACACCGCTAACTGTATGAACATGGAAATAACTACACTGCTATCTGTATGAACAAGGAAATATCTACACCGCTATCTGTACAAACATGGAAATATCTACTCCGCTATCTGTATGAACATGCAAATATCTACACAGCTATCTGTATATCAATGGAAATATCTACACTGCTATCTCTATAAACATGGAAATAACTACACTGCTATCTGTATAAACATGGAAATATCTACACCGCCATCTCTATGAACATGGAAATATCTACACCGCCATTTGTATGAACATGGAAATATCTACACCGCCATCTCTATGAACATGGAAATACCTACACCGCCATTTGTATGAACATGGAAATATCTACACCGCCCTCTGCATGAACATGGAAATATCTACACCGCCATCTCTATAAACGTGGAAATATCTACACAGCTATCTGTATGAACTTGGAAATATCTACACTGCTCTCGGTATAAGTTGAAATTATCTACACCACTCTCTCTATAAACATGGAAATATCAACACTGCTATCTGTATAAACATGGAAATATCTACACCGCTGTCTGTACAAATATGGAAATATCTTCACCGCTATCTGTATAAACATGGAAATATCTACAACGCTGTCTCTATAAACTTGGAAATAACTACACCACTATCTCTGTAAACATGGAAATATCTAGACCGCCGTCTTTATAAACATGGAAATATCCACACCACCATCTGTATAAACATGGAAATATCTATACCGCTATCTGCATAAACATGGAAATATCTACACCGCCATCTCTATGAACATGGAAATATCTACACTGCCATCTGTACGAACATGGAAATATCTACACCGCCATCTGTATGAACATGTAAATATCTACACCGCCATCTGTATGAACATGGAAATATCTACACCGCTAACTGTATGAACATGGAAATATCTACACCGCTATCTGTATGAACATGGAAATATCTACACCGTTATCTCTATGAACATGTAAATATCTACACCGCTAACTGTATGACCATGGAAATATCTACACCGCTATCTGTATGAACATGGATATATCTACACCGTTATCTGTATGAACATGGAAATATCTACACCGCTATCTGTATGAACATGGAAATATCTACACAGCTATCTGTATGAACATGGAAATATCTACACCGCTATCTGTATGAACATGCAAATACCTACACAGCTATCTGTATATCAATGGAAATATCCATACTGCTATCTCTATAAACATGGAAATAACTACACTGCTATCTGTATAAACATGGAAATGTCTACACCGCCACCTATATGAACATGGAAATATCTACACTGCCATCCGTACGAACATGGAAATATCTACATCGCCATCTGTATCAACATGTAAATATCTACACCGCCATCTGTATGAACATGGAAATACCTACACCGCTAACTGTATGAACATGGAAATATCTACACCGCTATTGGTATGAACATGGAAATAACTACACCGCTATCTGTATGAACATGGAAATATCTACACCGCCATCTGTATGAACATGGAAATATCTACACCGCCATCTGTATGAACATGTAAATATGTACACCGCTATCTGTATTAACATGGAAATATCTACACCGCTTTTGGTATGAACATGGAAATATCTACACCGCTATCTGTATGAACATGGAAATATCTACACCGCTAACTGTATGAACATGGAAATATCTACACCGCTGTTGGTATGAACATGGAAATAACTACACCGCTATCTGTATGAACATGGAAATATCTACACCGCCATCTGTATGAACATGGAAATATCTACACCGCCATCTGTATGAACATGTAAATATCTACACCGCTATCTGTATAAACATGGAAAGATCTACACCGCCATCTCTATGAACATGGAAACATCTACACCGCCATTTGTATGAACATGGAAATATCTACACCGCCATCTCTATGAACATGGAAATATCTACACCGCCATTTGTATGAACATGGAAATATCTACACCGCTAACTGTATGAACATGGAAATATCTACACCGCCATCTGTATGAACATGGAAATATCTACACCGCTATCTGTATGAACATGGAAATACCTTCACCGCTCTCTGAACGAACATGGAAATATCTACACCGCTATCTGTATGAACATGGAAGTATCTACACCGCTATGTGTATGAACATGCAAATATCTACACAGCTATCTGTATATCACTGGAAATATCTACACTGCTATCTCTATAAACATGGAAACATCTACACTGCTATCTGTATAAACATGGAAATATCTACACCGCCATTTCTATGAACATGGAAATATGTACACCGCTAACTGTATGAATATGGAAATATCTACACCGCTATCTGAATAAACATGGAAATATCTACACCGCTATCTCTATTAACATGCAAATATCTACACAGCTATCTGTATATCAATGGAAATATCTACACTGCTATGTCTATAAACATGGTAATAACTACACTGCTACCTGTATAAACATGGAAATATCTACACCGTCATCTCTATGAACATGGAAATATCTACACCGACATTTGTATGAACATGGAAATATCCACACTGCTATCTGTGTAAACATGGAAATGTCTACACCGCTATCTGTGTAAACATGGAAATATCTACACCGCCATCTGTGTAAACATGAAAATATCTACACCGCAATACCTATAAACGTGGAAATATCTACACTGCCATCTGTATGAACATGGAAATATCTACACCGCCATCTCTGTAAACGTGGAAATATCTACACCGCTATCTGTATTAACTTGGAAATATCTACACTGCTCTCTGTATAAAATTGAAATTATCTACACCACTATCTCTATAAACATGGAAATATCTACACTGCTATCTATATAAACATGGAAATATCTACAACGCTATCTGTATAAACATGGAAATACCTTCACCGCTATCTGTATAAACATGGAAATATCTACAACGATGTCTCTATAAACTTGGAAATAACTACACCACTATCTCTGTAAACATGGAAATATCTAGACCGCCATCTCTATAAACATGGAAATATCTACACCACCATCTGTATAAACATGGAAATATCTATACCGCTATCTGCATAAACATGGAAATATCTACACCGCCATCTCTATGAACATGGAAATATCTACACCGCATTCTGTACGAACATGGAAATATCTATACCTCCCTCTCTATGAACATGTAAATATCTACACCGCCATCTGTCTGAACATGGAAATATCTTCACCGCTAACGGTATGAACATGGAAATATCTACACCGCTATCTGTATGAACATGGAAATATCTACACCGTTATCTGTATGAACATGGAAATATCTACACCGCTATCTGTACGAACATGGAAATATCTACACCGCTATCTGTATGAACATGGAAATATCTACACCGCTATCTGTATGAACATGCAAATATCTACAAAGCTATCTGTATATCAATGGAAATATCTACACTGCTATCTCTATAAACATGGAAATAACTACACTGCTATCTGTATAATCATGGAAATATCTACACCGCCATCTCTATGAACATGGAAATATCTACACCGCCATCTGTACGAACATGGAAATATCAACACCGCCATCTGTATGAACATGTAAATATCTACACCGCCATCTGTATGAACATGGAAATATCTACACCGCTAACTGTATGAACATGGAAATACCTACACAGCTATCTGTATATCAATGGAAATATCCACACTGCTATCTCTATAAACATGGAAATAACTACACTGCTATCTGTATAAACATGGAAATGTCTACACCGCCACCTATATGAACATGGAAATATCTACACTGCCATCCGTACGAACATGGAAATATCTACACCGCCATTTGTATGAACATGGAAATATCTACACCGCTAACTGTATGAATATGGAAATATCTACACCGCTATCTGAATAAACATGGAAATATCTACACCGCTATCTCTATGAACATGCAAATATCTACACAGCTATCTGTATATCAATGGAAATATCTACACTGCTATGTCTATAAACATGGTAATAACTACACTGCTACCTGTATAAACATGGAAATATCTACACCGTCATCTCTATGAACATGGAAATATCTACACCGACATTTGTATGAACATGGAAATATCCACACCGCTATCTGTGTAAACATGGAAATGTCTACACCGCTATGTGTGTAAACATGGAAATATCTACACCGCCATTTGTGTAAACATGAAAATATCTACACTGCAATACCTATAAACGTGGAAATATCTACACTGCCATCTGTATGAACAGGGAAATATCTACACCGCCATCTCTGTAAACGTGGCAATATCTACACCGCTATCTTTATTAACTTGGAAATATCTACAATGCTCTCTGTATAAAATTGAAATTATCTACACCACTATCTCTATAAACATGGAAATATCTACACTGCTATCTGTACAAACATGGAAATATCTACAACGCTATCAGTATAAACATGGAAATATCTTCACCGCTATCTGTATAAACATGGAAATATCTACAACGCTGTCTCTATAAACTTGGATATAACTACACCACTATCTCTGTAAACATGGAAATATCTAGACCGCCATCTCTACAAACATGGAAATATCTACACCACCATCTGTATAAACATGGAAATATCTATACCGCTATCTGCATAAACATGGAAATATCTACACCGCCATCTCTATGAACATGGAAATATCTACACCGCCATCTGTACGAACATGGAAATATCTATACCGCCATCTGTATGAACATGTAAGTATCTACACCGCCATCTGTATGAACATAGAAATATCTTCACCGCTAACTGTATGAACATGGAAATATCTACACCGCTATCTGTATGAACATGGAAATACCTACACCGTTATCTGTATGAACATGGAAATAACTACACCACTATCTGTATGAACATGGAAATATCTACACCGCTATCTGTACGAACATGGAAATATCTACACCGCTATCTGTATGAACATGCAAATATCTACACAGCTATCTGTATATCAATGGAAATATCTACACTGCTATCTCTATAAACATGGAAATAACTACACTGCTATCTGTATAAACATGGATATATCTACACCGCCATCTCTGTGAACACGGAAATATCTACACCGCCATTAGTATGAACATGGAAATATCTACACCGCCATCTCTATGAACATGGGAATACCTACACCGCCATTTGTATGAACATGGAAATATCTACACCGCCATCTGCATGAACATGGAAATATCTACACCGCCATCTCTATAAACGTGGAAATATCTACACCGCTATCTGTATGAACATGGAAATATCTACACCGCTAACTGTATGAACATGGAAATATCTGCACCGCTATCTGTATGAACATGCAAATACCTACACAGCTATCTGTATATCAATGGAAATATCCACACTGCTATCTCTATAAACATGGAAATAACTACACTGCTATCTGTATAAACATGGAAATGTCTACACCGCCACCTATATGAACATGGAAATATCTACACTGCCATCAGTACTAACATGGAAATATCTACACCGCCATCTGTATGAATACATAAATATCTTCACCGCCATCTGTATGAGCATGGAAATATCTACACAGCTATCTGCATGAAAATGGAAATATCTACACAGCTATCTGCATATACATGGAAATATCTACACAGCTATCTCTTTACACATGTAAATAACTACACCGCTATCTGTATGAACATGGAAATATCTACACTGCCATCTGTATGAACATGGAAATATCTGCACCGCCATCTGTATGAACATGAAATATCTGCACCGCCATCTGTATGAACATATAAATATCTACACCGCCATCTGTATTAAGATGGAGATATCTACACCGCTATCTGAATAAACATGGAAATATCTACACCGCTATCTGTATAAACATGGAAATATCAGCACCGCTATCTGTATGAACCTGGAAATATCAACCCCTCTATCTGTATGAACATAGAGATATCTACACCGCCACCTGTATGAACATGGATATATCTACACAGCCATCTGGATGAACATGGAAATATCTACACGGCTATCCGTATGAACATGGAAATAGCTACACCGCTACCTGTATGAACATGGAAATATCTACACCGCTATCTGTATGAACATGGAAATATCTACACCGCTACCTCTATGAACATGGATATATCTACACAGCCCTCTGGATGAACATGGAAATCTCTACACCGCTATCTGGGTAAACATGCATACATCTTCACCGCTATCTGCATAAACATGGAAATATCTACACCGCTATCTCTATGAACATGGAAATATCTACACCGCTATGTGTTTGAAGATGGAAATATATACACAGCTATCTGCATGGAAATGGAAATATCTACACAGCTATCTGCATATAGAAGGAAATATCTACACAGCTATCTCTTTACACATTGAAATATCTACACCGCTATCTGTGGGAACATGGAAATATCAGCACCGCAATCTGTATGAACATGGAAATATCTACACCGCCATCTCTATGAACATGGAAATATCTACACCGCCATTTGTATGAACATTGAAATATCCACACCGCTATCTGTGTAAACATGGAAATTTCTACACCGCTTTCAGTGTAAACATGGAAATATCTACACCGCCATCTGTGGAAACATGAAAATATCTACACCGCCATCCCTATGAACGTGGAAATATCTACACTGCCATCTGTATGAACATGGAAATATCTACACCGCCATCTCTATAAACGTGGAAATATCTACACTGCTATCTGTATGAACTTCGAAATATCTACACTGCTCTCTGTATAAAATTGAAATTATCTACACCACTATCTCTATAAACATGGAAATATCTACACTGCTATCTGTATAAACATGGAAATATCTACACCGCTATCTGTATAAACATGGAAATATCTTCACCGCTATCTGTATAAACATGGAAATATCTGCAACGCTGTCTCTATAAACTTGGAAATAACAACACCACTATCTCTGTAAACATGGAAATATCTAGACCGCCATCTCTATAAACATGGAAATATCTACACCACCATCTGTATAAACATGGAAATATGTATACCGCTATCTGCATAAACATGGAAATATCTACACTGCCATCTCTATGAACATGGAATTATCTACACCGCCATCTGTACGAACATGGAAGTATCTATACCGCCATCTCTATGAACATGTAAATATCTACACCGCCATCTGTATGAACATGGAAATATCTTCACCGCTAACTGTATGAACATGGAAATATCTACACCGCTATCTGTACGAACATGGAATTATCTACACCGCTATCTGTATGAACATGCAAATATCTACACAGCTATCTGTATTTCAATGGAAATATCTACAATGCTATCTCTATAAACATGGAAATAACTACACTGCTATCTGTATAAACATGGAAATATCTACACCACCATCTGTATGAACATGGAAATATCTACACTGCCATCCGTACGAACATGGAAATATCTACACCGCCATCTGTTTGAACACGTAAATATCTGCACCGCCATCTGTATGAACATGGAAATATCTACACCGCTAACTGTATGAACATGGAAATATCTACACCGCTATCTGTATGAACATGGAAATATCTACACCGCTATCTGTATGAACATGGAAATATCTACACCGCCATCTGTATGAACATGGAAATATCTACACCGCCATCTGTATGAACATGGAAATATCTACACCGCTATCTGTATGAACATGGAAATATACACACAGCCATCTGTATGAACATGGAAATATCTACACCGTTAACTGTATGAACATGTAAATATCTACACTGCCGTCAGTAAGAACATGGAAATATCTACACCGCTAACTGTATGAACATGGAAATATCTACACCGCTATCTGTATGAACATGGAAGTATCTACACCGATATCTGTATGAGCATGGAAATATCTACACCGCCATCTCTATGAACATGGAAATACCTACACCGCCATATGTATGAACATGGAAATATCTACACCGCCATCTGCATGAGCATGGAAATATCTACACCGCCATCTCTATAAACGTGGAAATATCTACACCGCTATCTGTATGAACATGGAAATATCTACACCGCTATCTGTATGAACATGGAAATATCTACACCGCCATCTGTATGAACATGGAAATATCTACACCGCCATCTGTATGAACATGGAAATATCTACACCGCTATCTGTATGAACATGCAAATACCTACACAGCTATCTGTATATCAATGGAAATATCTACACTGCTAACTCTATAAACATGGAAATATCTACACTGCTATCTGTATAAACATGGAAATATCTACACAGACATTTGTAAGAACATGGAAATATCTACACCGCTAACTGTATGAATATGGAAATATCTCCACCACTATCTGAATAAACATGGAAATACCTACACCGCTATCTGTATGAACATGCAAATATCTACAAAGCTATCTGTATATCAATGGAAATATCTACACTGCTATCTCTATAAACATGGTAATAACTACACTGATGTCTGTATAAACATGGAAATATCTACACCGTCATCTCTATGAACTTGGAAATACCTTCACCGACATTTGTATGAACATGGAAATATCCACACAGCTATCTGTGTAAACATGGAAATGTCTACACTGCTATCTGTGTAAACATGGAAATATCTACACCGCCATCTGTGTAAACATGAAAATATCTACACCACCATCCCTATAAACGTGGAAATATCTACACTGCCATCTGTATGAACATGGAAATATCTACACCGCCATCTCTATAAACGTGGAAATATCTACACCGCTATATGTATGAACTTGGAAATATCTACACTGCTCTCTGTATAAAATTGAAATTATCTACACCACTATCTCTATAAACATGGAAATATCTACACTGCTATCTGTATAAACATGGAAATATCTACACCGCTATCTGCATAAACATGGAAATATCTTCACCACTATCTGTATAAACATGGAAATATCTACAACGCTGTCTCTATAAACTTGGAAATAACTACACCACTACCTCTGTAAACATGGAAATATCTAGACCGCCATCTCTATAAACATGTAAATATCTACACCACCATCTGTATAAATATGTAAATATCTATACCGCTATCTGCATAAACATGGAAATATCTACACCGCCATCTCTATGAACATGGAAATATCTACACCGCCATCTGTACGAACATGGAAATATCTATACCGCCATCTGTATGAACATGTAAATATCTACACCACCATCTGTATGAACATGGAATATATCTTCACCGCTAACTGTATGAACATGGAAATATCTACACCGCTATCTGTACGAACATGGAAATATCTACACCGCTATCTGTATGAACATGCAAATATCTACACAGCTATCTGTATTTCAATGGAAATATCTACAATGCTATCTCTATAAACATGGAAATAACTACACTGCTATCTGTATAAACATGGAAATATCTACACCGCCACCTGTATGAACATGGAAATATCTACACCGCCATCTGTATGTAGATGGAAATATCTACACCGCTAACTGTATGAACATGGAAATATCTACACCGCTATTGGTATGAACATGGAAATAACTACACCGCTATCTGTATGAACATGGAAATATCTACAACACCATCTGTATGAACATGGAAATATCTACACCGCCATCTGTATGTACATGTAAATATCAACACCGCCATCTGTATGAACATGGAAATATCTACACCGCTAACTGTATGAACATGGAAATATCTACACCGCTATCTGTATGAACATGGAAATATCTACACCGCTATCTGTATAAACATGGAAATATCTATACCGCTATCTGTATGAACATGCAAATATCTACACAGCTATCTGTATATCAATGGAAATATCTACACTGCTATCTCTATAAACATGGAAATAACTACACTGCTATCTGTATAAACATGGAAATATCTACACCACTATCTCCATGAACATGGAAATATCTAAACCGCCATTTGCATGAACATGGAAATATCTACACCGCCAACCCTATGAACATGGAAATACCTACACCGCCATTTGTATGAACATGGAAATATCTGCACCGCCCTCTGCATGAACATGGAAATATCTACACCGCCATCTCTATAAACGTGGAAATATCTACACCGCTATCTGTATGAACTTGGAAATACCTACACTGCTCTCGGTATAAGTTGAAATTATCTACACCACTCTCTCTATAAACATGGAAATATCTACACTGCTATCTGTATAAACATGGAAATATCTACACCGCTATCTGTATAAATATGGAAATATCTTCACCGCTATCTGTATAAACATGGAAATATCTACAACGCTGTCTCTATAAACTTAGAAATAACTACACCACTATCTCTGTAAACATGGAAATATCTAGACCGCCGTCTCTATAAACATGGAAATATCCACACCACCATCTGTATAAACATGGAAATATCTATACCGCTATCTGCATAAACATGGAAATATCTACACCGCCATCTCTATGAACATGGAAATATCTACACTGCCATCTGTACGAACATGGAAATATCTACACCGCCATCTGTATGAACATGTAAATATCTACACCGCCATCTGTATGAACATGGAAATATCTACACCGCTAACTGTATAAACATGGAAATATCTACACCGCTATCTGTATGAACATGGATATATCTACACCGTTATCTGTATGAACATGGAAATATCTACACCGCTATCTGTATGAACATGGAAATATCTACACAGCTATCTGTACGAACATGGAAATATCTACACCGCTATCTGTATGAACATGCAAATACCTACACAGCTATCTGTATATCAATGGAAATATCCACACTGCTATCTCTATAAACATGGAAATAATACACTGCTATCTGTATAAACATGGAAATGTCTACACCGCCACCTATATGAACATGGAAATATCTACACTGCCATCCGTACGAACATGGAAATATCTACATCGCCATCTGTATGAACATGTAAATATCTACACCGCCATCTGTATGAACATGGAAATATCTACACCGCTAACTGTATGAACATGGAAATATCTACACCGCTACTGGTATGAACATGGAAATAACTACAACGCTATCTGTATGAACATGGAAATATCTACACCGCCATCTGTATGAGCATGGAAATATCTACACCGCTAACTGTATGAACATGGAAATATCTACACCGCTATCTGTATGAACATGGAAATATCTACACCGCTATCTGTATATCAATGGAAATATCTACACTGCTATCTCTATAAACATGGAAATAACTACACTGCTATCTGTATAAACATGGAAAGATCTACACCGCCATCTCTATGAACATGGAAACATCTACACCGCCATTTGTATGAACATGGAAATATCTACACCGCCATCTCTATGAACATGGAAATATCTACACCGCCATTTGTATGAACATGGAAATATCTACACCGCTAACTGTATGAACATGGAAATATCTACACCGCCATCTGTATGAACATGGAAATATCTACACCGCTCTCTGTATGAACATGGAAATATCTACACCGCTCTCTGTACGAACATGGAAATATCTACACCGCTATCTGTATGAACATGGAAGTATCTACACCGCTATGTGTATGAACATGCAAATATCTACACAGCTATCTGTATATCACTGGAAATATCTACACTGCTATCTCTATAAACATGGAAACATCTACACTGCTATCTGTATAAACATGGAAATATCTACACCGCCATTTGTATGAACATGGAAATATGTACACCGCTAACTGTATGAATATGGAAATATCTACACCGCTATCTGAATAAACATGGAAATATCTACACCGCTATCTCTATTAACATGCAAATATCTACACAGCTATCTGTATATCAATGGAAATATCTACACTGCTATGTCTATAAACATGGTAATAACTACACTGCTACCTGTATAAACATGGAAATACCTACACCGTCATCTCTATGAACATGGAAATATCTACACCGACATTTGTATGAACATGGAAATATCCACACCGCTATCTGCGTAAACATGGAAATGTCTATACCGCTATCTGTGTAAACATGGAAATATCTACACCGCCATCTGTGTAAACATGAAAATATCTACACCGCAATACCTATAAACGTGGAAATATCTACACTGCCATCTGTATGAACATGGAAATATCTACACCGCCATCTCTGTAAACGTGGAAATATCTACACCGCTATCTGTATTAACTTGGAAATATCTACACTGCTCTCTGTATAAAATTGAAATTATCTACACCACTATCTCTATAAACATGGAAATATCTACACTGCTATCTATATAAACATGGAAATATCTACAACGCTATCTGTATAAACATGGAAATATCTTCACCGCTATCTGTATAAACATGGAAATATCTACAACGCTGTCTCTATAACTTGGAAATAACTACACCACTATCTCTGTAAACATGGAAATATCTAGACCGCCATCTCTATAAACATGGAAATATCAACACCACCTTCTGTATAAACATGGAAATATCTATACCGCTATCTGCATAAACATGGAAATATCTACACCGCCATCTCTATGAACATGGAAATATCTACACCGCCATCTGTACGAATATGGAAATATCTATACCGCCATCTGTATGAACATGTAAATATCTACACCGCCATCTGTATGAACATGGAAATATCTTCACCGCTAACTGTATGAACATGGAAATATCTACACCGCTATCTGTATGAACATGGAAATATCTACACCGTTATCTGTATGAACATGGAAATATCTACACCGCTATCTGTATGAACATGGAAATATCTACACCGCTATCTGTACGAACATGGAAATATCTACACCGCTATCTGTATGAACATGCAAATATCTACACTGCCATCTGTATGAACATGGAAATATCTACACCGCCATCTGTATGAACATGTAAATATCTACACTGCCATCTGTAAGAACATGGAAATATCTACACCGCTAACTGTATGAACATGGAAATAACTACACTGCTATCTGTATGAACAAGGAAATATCTACACCGCTATCTGTACAAACATGGAAATATCTACTCCGCTATCTGTATGAACATGCAAATATCTACACAGCTATCTGAATATCAATGGAAATATCTACACTGCTATCTCTATAAACATGGAAATAACTACACTGCTATCTGTATAAACATGGAAATATCTACACCGCCATCTCTATGAACATGGAAATATCTACACCGCCATTTGTATGAACATGGAAATATCTACACCGCCATCTCTATGAACATGGAAATACCTACACCGCCATTTGTATGAACATGGAAATATCTACACCGCCCTCTGCATGAACATGGAAATATCTACACCGCCATCTCTATAAACGTGGAAATATCTACACAGCTATCTGTATGAACTTGGAAATATCTACACTGCTCTCGGTATAAGTTGAAATTATCTACACCACTCTCTCTATAAACATGGAAATATCAACACTGCTATCTGTATAAACATGGAAATATCTACACCGCTGTCTGTACAAATATGGAAATATCTTCACCGCTATCTGTATAAACATGGAAATATCTACAACGCTGTCTCTATAAACTTGGAAATAACTACACCACTATCTCTGTAAACATGGAAATATCTAGACCGCCGTCTTTATAAACATGGAAATATCCACACCACCATCTGTATAAACATGGAAATATCTATACCGCTATCTGCATAAACATGGAAATATCTACACCGCCATCTCTATGAACATGGAAATATCTACACTGCCATCTGTACGAACATGGAAATATCTACACCGCCATCTGTATGAACATGTAAATATCTACACCGCCATCTGTATGAACATGGAAATATCTACACCGCTAACTGTATGAACATGGAAATATCTACACCGCTATCTGTATGAACATGGAAATATCTACACCGTTATCTCTATGAACATGTAAATATCTACACCGCTAACTGTATGACCATGGAAATATCTACACCGCTATCTGTATGAACATGGATATATCTACACCGTTATCTGTATGAACATGGAAATATCTACACCGCTATCTGTATGAACATGGAAATATCTACACAGCTATCTGTATGAACATGGAAATATCTACACCGCTATCTGTATGAACATGCAAATACCTACACAGCTATCTGTATATCAATGGAAATATCCATACTGCTATCTCTATAAACATGGAAATAACTACACTGCTATCTGTATAAACATGGAAATGTCTACACCGCCACCTATATGAACATGGAAATATCTACACTGCCATCCGTACGAACATGGAAATATCTACATCGCCATCTGTATCAACATGTAAATATCTACACCGCCATCTGTATGAACATGGAAATACCTACACCGCTAACTGTATGAACATGGAAATATCTACACCGCTATTGGTATGAACATGGAAATAACTACACCGCTATCTGTATGAACATGGAAATATCTACACCGCCATCTGTATGAACATGGAAATATCTACACCGCCATCTGTATGAACATGTAAATATGTACACCGCTATCTGTATTAACATGGAAATATCTACACCGCTTTTGGTATGAACATGGAAATATCTACACCGCTATCTGTATGAACATGGAAATATCTACACCGCTAACTGTATGAACATGGAAATATCTACACCGCTGTTGGTATGAACATGGAAATAACTACACCGCTATCTGTATGAACATGGAAATATCTACACCGCCATCTGTATGAACATGGAAATATCTACACCGCCATCTGTATGAACATGTAAATATCTACACCGCTATCTGTATAAACATGGAAAGATCTACACCGCCATCTCTATGAACATGGAAACATCTACACCGCCATTTGTATGAACATGGAAATATCTACACCGCCATCTCTATGAACATGGAAATATCTACACCGCCATTTGTATGAACATGGAAATATCTACACCGCTAACTGTATGAACATGGAAATATCTACACCGCCATCTGTATGAACATGGAAATATCTACACCGCTATCTGTATGAACATGGAAATACCTTCACCGCTCTCTGAACGAACATGGAAATATCTACACCGCTATCTGTATGAACATGGAAGTATCTACACCGCTATGTGTATGAACATGCAAATATCTACACAGCTATCTGTATATCACTGGAAATATCTACACTGCTATCTCTATAAACATGGAAACATCTACACTGCTATCTGTATAAACATGGAAATATCTACACCGCCATTTCTATGAACATGGAAATATGTACACCGCTAACTGTATGAATATGGAAATATCTACACCGCTATCTGAATAAACATGGAAATATCTACACCGCTATCTCTATTAACATGCAAATATCTACACAGCTATCTGTATATCAATGGAAATATCTACACTGCTATGTCTATAAACATGGTAATAACTACACTGCTACCTGTATAAACATGGAAATATCTACACCGTCATCTCTATGAACATGGAAATATCTACACCGACATTTGTATGAACATGGAAATATCCACACTGCTATCTGTGTAAACATGGAAATGTCTACACCGCTATCTGTGTAAACATGGAAATATCTACACCGCCATCTGTGTAAACATGAAAATATCTACACCGCAATACCTATAAACGTGGAAATATCTACACTGCCATCTGTATGAACATGGAAATATCTACACCGCCATCTCTGTAAACGTGGAAATATCTACACCGCTATCTGTATTAACTTGGAAATATCTACACTGCTCTCTGTATAAAATTGAAATTATCTACACCACTATCTCTATAAACATGGAAATATCTACACTGCTATCTATATAAACATGGAAATATCTACAACGCTATCTGTATAAACATGGAAATACCTTCACCGCTATCTGTATAAACATGGAAATATCTACAACGATGTCTCTATAAACTTGGAAATAACTACACCACTATCTCTGTAAACATGGAAATATCTAGACCGCCATCTCTATAAACATGGAAATATCTACACCACCATCTGTATAAACATGGAAATATCTATACCGCTATCTGCATAAACATGGAAATATCTACACCGCCATCTCTATGAACATGGAAATATCTACACCGCATTCTGTACGAACATGGAAATATCTATACCTCCCTCTCTATGAACATGTAAATATCTACACCGCCATCTGTCTGAACATGGAAATATCTTCACCGCTAACGGTATGAACATGGAAATATCTACACCGCTATCTGTATGAACATGGAAATATCTACACCGTTATCTGTATGAACATGGAAATATCTACACCGCTATCTGTACGAACATGGAAATATCTACACCGCTATCTGTATGAACATGGAAATATCTACACCGCTATCTGTATGAACATGCAAATATCTACAAAGCTATCTGTATATCAATGGAAATATCTACACTGCTATCTCTATAAACATGGAAATAACTACACTGCTATCTGTATAATCATGGAAATATCTACACCGCCATCTCTATGAACATGGAAATATCTACACCGCCATCTGTACGAACATGGAAATATCAACACCGCCATCTGTATGAACATGTAAATATCTACACCGCCATCTGTATGAACATGGAAATATCTACACCGCTAACTGTATGAACATGGAAATACCTACACAGCTATCTGTATATCAATGGAAATATCCACACTGCTATCTCTATAAACATGGAAATAACTACACTGCTATCTGTATAAACATGGAAATGTCTACACCGCCACCTATATGAACATGGAAATATCTACACTGCCATCCGTACGAACATGGAAATATCTACACCGCCATTTGTATGAACATGGAAATATCTACACCGCTAACTGTATGAATATGGAAATATCTACACCGCTATCTGAATAAACATGGAAATATCTACACCGCTATCTCTATGAACATGCAAATATCTACACAGCTATCTGTATATCAATGGAAATATCTACACTGCTATGTCTATAAACATGGTAATAACTACACTGCTACCTGTATAAACATGGAAATATCTACACCGTCATCTCTATGAACATGGAAATATCTACACCGACATTTGTATGAACATGGAAATATCCACACCGCTATCTGTGTAAACATGGAAATGTCTACACCGCTATGTGTGTAAACATGGAAATATCTACACCGCCATTTGTGTAAACATGAAAATATCTACACTGCAATACCTATAAACGTGGAAATATCTACACTGCCATCTGTATGAACAGGGAAATATCTACACCGCCATCTCTGTAAACGTGGCAATATCTACACCGCTATCTTTATTAACTTGGAAATATCTACAATGCTCTCTGTATAAAATTGAAATTATCTACACCACTATCTCTATAAACATGGAAATATCTACACTGCTATCTGTACAAACATGGAAATATCTACAACGCTATCAGTATAAACATGGAAATATCTTCACCGCTATCTGTATAAACATGGAAATATCTACAACGCTGTCTCTATAAACTTGGATATAACTACACCACTATCTCTGTAAACATGGAAATATCTAGACCGCCATCTCTACAAACATGGAAATATCTACACCACCATCTGTATAAACATGGAAATATCTATACCGCTATCTGCATAAACATGGAAATATCTACACCGCCATCTCTATGAACATGGAAATATCTACACCGCCATCTGTACGAACATGGAAATATCTATACCGCCATCTGTATGAACATGTAAGTATCTACACCGCCATCTGTATGAACATAGAAATATCTTCACCGCTAACTGTATGAACATGGAAATATCTACACCGCTATCTGTATGAACATGGAAATACCTACACCGTTATCTGTATGAACATGGAAATAACTACACCACTATCTGTATGAACATGGAAATATCTACACCGCTATCTGTACGAACATGGAAATATCTACACCGCTATCTGTATGAACATGCAAATATCTACACAGCTATCTGTATATCAATGGAAATATCTACACTGCTATCTCTATAAACATGGAAATAACTACACTGCTATCTGTATAAACATGGATATATCTACACCGCCATCTCTGTGAACACGGAAATATCTACACCGCCATTAGTATGAACATGGAAATATCTACACCGCCATCTCTATGAACATGGGAATACCTACACCGCCATTTGTATGAACATGGAAATATCTACACCGCCATCTGCATGAACATGGAAATATCTACACCGCCATCTCTATAAACGTGGAAATATCTACACCGCTATCTGTATGAACATGGAAATATCTACACCGCTAACTGTATGAACATGGAAATATCTGCACCGCTATCTGTATGAACATGCAAATACCTACACAGCTATCTGTATATCAATGGAAATATCCACACTGCTATCTCTATAAACATGGAAATAACTACACTGCTATCTGTATAAACATGGAAATGTCTACACCGCCACCTATATGAACATGGAAATATCTACACTGCCATCAGTACTAACATGGAAATATCTACACCGCCATCTGTATGAATACATAAATATCTTCACCGCCATCTGTATGAGCATGGAAATATCTACACCGCTAACTGTATGAACATGGAAATATCTACACCGCTATTGGTGTGAACATGGAAATAACTACACGGCTATCTGTATGAACATGGAAATATCTACACCGCCATCTGTATGAACATGGAAATATCTACACCGCCATCTGTATGAACATGTAAATATCTACACCGCCATCTGTATGAACATGGAAATATCTACACCGCTAACTGTATGAACATGGAAATATCTACACCGCTATCTGTATGAACATGGAAATATCTACACCGCTATCTGTTTATCAACGGAAATATCTACGCTGCTATCTCTATAAACATGGAAATAACTATACTGCTATCTGTATAAACATGGAAAGATCTACACCGCCATCTCTATGAACATGGAAATATCTACACCGCCATCTCTATGAACATGGAAATATCTACACCGCCATTTGTATGAACATGGAAATATCTACACCGCTAACTGTATGAACATGGAAATATCTACACCGCCATCTGTATGAACATGGAAATATCTACACCGCTATCTGTATGAACATGGAAATATCTACACCGCTCTCTGTACGAACATGGAAATATCTACACCGCTATCTGTATGAACATGGAAATATCTACACCGCTATATGTATGAACATGCAAATATCTAGACAGCTATCTGTATATCAATGGAAATATCTACACTGCTATCTCTATAAACATGGAAACATCTACACTGCTATCTGTATAAACAAGGAAATATCTACACCGCCATTTGTATGAACATGGAAATATCTACACCGCTAACTGTATGAATATGGAAATATCTACACCGCTATCTGAATAAACATGGAAATGTCTACACCGCTATCTCTATGAACATGCAAATATCTACACAGCTAGCTGTATATCTATGGAAATATCTACACTGCTATGTCTATAAACACGGTAATAACTACACTGCTACCTGTATAAACCTGGAAATATCTACACCGTCATCTCTATGAATATGGAAATATCTACACCGACATTTGTAATAACATGGAAATATCCACACCGCTATCTGTGTAAACATGGAAATGTCTACACCGCTATCTGTAAAACATGGAAATATCTACACCGCCATCTGTGTAAACATGAAAATATCTACACCGCCATCCCTATAAACGTGGAAATATCTACACCGCTTTCTGTATGAACTTGGAAATATCTACACTGCTCTCTGTATAAAACTGAAATTATCTACACCACTATCTCTATAAACATGGAAATATCTACACTGCTATCTGTATGAACATGGAAATATCTACACCGCCATCTTTATGAACATGGAAATATCTACATCGCCATCTGTATGAACATGGAAATATCTATACCGCCATCTGTATGAACATGTAAATATCTTCACGGCCATCTGTATGAACATGGAAATATCTACACCGCTAACTGTATGAACATGGAAATATCTACACCGCTATTGGTATGAACATGGAAATAACTACACAGCTATCTGTATGAACATGGAAATATCTACACCGCCATCTGTATGAACATGGAAATATCTACACCGTTATCTGTATGAACATGGAAATATCTACACTGCTATCTGTATGAACATGGCAATATCTACACCGCCATCTGTATGAACATGGAAATATCTACACCGCCATCTGTATGAACATGGAAATATCTACACCGCCATCTGTATGAACATGGAAATATCTACACCGCTATCTGTATGAACATGCAAATACCTACACAGCTATCTGTATATCAATGGAAATATCTACACTGCTAACTCTATAAACATGGAAATATCTACACTGCTATCTGTATAAACATGGAAATATCTACACCGACATTTGTAAGAACATGGAAATATCTACACCGCTAACTGTATGAATATGGAAATATCTCCACCGCTATCTGAATAAACATGGAAATACCTACACCGCTATCTGTATGAACATGCAAATATCTACAAAGCTATCTGTATATCAATGGAAATATCTACACTGCTATCTCTATAAACATGGTAATAACTACACTGCTGTCTGTATAAACATGGAAATATCTACACCGTCATCTCTATGAACTTGGAAATACCTTCACCGACATTTGTATGAACATGGAAATATCCACACAGCTATCTGTTTATACATGGAAATGACTACACCGCTATCTGTGTAAACATGGAAATATCTACAACGCCATCTGTGTAAACATGAAAATATCTACACCACCATCCCTATAAACGTGGAAATATCTACACTGCCATCTGTATGAACATGGAAATATCTACACCGCCATCTCTGTAAACGTGGAAATATCTACACCGCTATCTGTATGAACTTGGAAATATCTACACTGCTCTCTGTATAAAATTGAAATTATCTACACCACTATCTCTATAAACATGGAAATATCTACACTGCTATCTGTATAAACATGGAAATATCTACACCGCTATCTGCATAAACATGGAAATAACTTCACCACTATCTGTATAAACATGGAAATATCTACAACGCTGTCTCTATAAACTTGGAAATAACTACACCACTACCTCTGTAAACATGGAAATATCTAGACCGCCATCTCTATAAACATGTAAATATCTACACCACCATCTGTATAAACATGGAAATATCTATACAGCTATCTGAATAAACATGGAAATATCTACACCGCCATCTCTATGAACATGGAAATATCTACACCGCCATCTGTACGAACATGGAAATATCTATACCGCCATCTGTATGAACATGTAAATATCTACACCACCATCTGTATGAACATGGAAATATCTTCACCGCTATCTGTACGAACATGGAAATATCTACACCACTATCTGTATGGACATGCAAATATCTACACAGCTATCTGTATTTCAATGGAAATATCTACAATGCTATCTCTATAAACATGGAAATAACTACACTGCTATCTGTATAAACATGGAAATATCTACACCGCCACCTGTATGAACATGGAAATATCTACACCGCCATCTGTATGTAGATGGAAATATCTACACCGCTAACTGTATGAACATGGAAATATCTACACCGCTATTGGTATGAACATGGAAATAACTACACCGCTATCTGTATGAACATGGAAATATCTACAACACCATCTGTATGAACATGGAAATATCTACACCGCCATCTGTATGAACATGTAAATATCAACACCGCCATCAGTATGAACATGGAAATATCTACACCGCTAACTGTATGAACATGGAAATATCTACACCGCTATCTGTATGAACATGGAAATATCTACACCGCTATCTGTATAAACATGGAAATATCTATACCGCTATCTGTATGAACATGCAAATATCTACAGAGCTATCTGTATATCAATGGAAATATCTACACTGCTATCTCTATAAACATGGAAATAACTACACTGCTATCTGTATAAACATGGAAATATCTACACCGCCATCTCTATGAACATGGAAATATCTACACCGCCATTTGTATGAACATTGAAATATCCACACCGCTATCTGTGTAAACATGGAAATTCCTACACCGCTATCAGTGTAAACATGGAAATATCTACACCGCCATCTGTGTAAACATGAAAATATCTACACCGCCATCCCTATGAACGTGGAAATATCTACACTGCCATCTGTATGAACATGGAAATATCTACACCGCCATCTCTATAAACGTGGAAATATCTACACTGCTATCTGTATGAACTTGGAAATATCTACACTGCTCTCTGTATAAAATTGAAATTATCTACACCACTATCTCTATAAACATGGAAATATCTACACTGCTATCTGTATAAACATGGAAATATCTACACCGCTATCTGTATAAACATGGAAATATCTTCACCGCTATCTGTATAAACATGGAAATATCTGCAACGCTGTCTCTATAAACTTGGAAATAACTACACCACTATCTCTGTAAACATGGAAATATCTAGACCGCCATCTCTATAAACATGGAAATATCTACACCACCATCTGTATAAACATGGAAATATGTATACCGCTATCTGCATAAACATGGAAATATCTACACCGCCATCTCTATGAACATGGAATTATCTACAACGCCATCTGTACGAACATGGAAGTATCTATACCGCCATCTCTATGAACATGTAAATATCTACACTGCCATCAGTAAGAACATGGAAATATCTACACCGCTAACTGTATGAACATGAAAATATCTACACCGCCATCTCTATGAACATGGAAATACCTACACCGCCATATGTATGAACATGGAAATATCTACACCGCCATCAGTATGAGCATGGAAATATCTACACCGCCATCTCTATAAACGTGGAAATATCTACACCGCTATCTGTATGAACTTGGAAATATCTACACTGCTCTCGGTATAAATTGAAATTGTCTACACCACTATCTCTATAAACATGGACATGTCTACACTGCTATCTGTATAAACATGGAAATATCTACACCGCTATCTGTATAAACATGGAAATATCTTCACCACTATCTGTATAAACATGGAAATATCTACAACGCTGTCTCTATAAACTTGGAAATAACTACAACACTATCTCTATAAACATGGAAATATCTACACCGTTATCAGTATGAACATGGAAATATCTACACCGCTATCTGTATAAACATGGAAATATCTACACCGCTATGTGTATGAACATGCAAATATCTACACAGCTATCTGTATATCAATGGAAATATCTACAATGCTATCTCTATAAACATGGAAATATCTACACTGCTATCTGTATAAACATGGAAATACCTACACCGACATTTGTATGAACATGGAAATATCTACACCGTTAACTGTATGAATATGGAAATATCTCCACCGCTATCTGAATAAACATGGAAATACCTACACCGCTATCTGTATGAACATGCAAATATCTACACAGCTATCTGTATATCAATGGAAATATCTACACTGCTATCTCTATAAACGTGGTAATAACTACACTGCTGTATGTATAAACATGGAAATATCTACACCGTCATCTCTATGAACATGGAAATACCTTCACCGACATTTGTATGAACATGGAAATATCCACACAGCTATCTGTGTAAACATGGAAATGTCTACACCGCTATCTGTGTAAACATGGAAATATCTACACCGCCATATGTGTAAACATGAAAATATGTACACCACGATCCCTATAAACGTGGAAATATCTACACTGCCATCTGTATGAACATGGAAATATCTACACCGCCATCTCTATAAACGTGGAAATATCTACACAGCTATCTGTATGAACTTGGAAATATCTACACTGCTCTCTGTATAAAATTGAAATTATCTACACCACTATCTCTATAAACATGGAAATATCTACACTGCTATCTGTATAAACATGGAAATATCTACACCGCTATCTGCATAAACATGGAAATATCTTCACCACTCTCTGTATAAACATGGAAATATCTACAACGCTGTCTCTATAAACTTGGAAATAACTACAACACTATCTCTGTAAACATGGAAATATCTACACTGCTATCTGTATAAACATGGATATATCTACACCGCTATCTGTATAAACATGGAAATATCTACACCGCCATCTCTATGAACATGGAAATATCTACAAAGCCATTTGTATGAACATGGAAATATCTACACCGCCATCTCTAAGAACATGGAATTATCTACACCTCCATGTGTATGAACATGGGAATATCTACACTGCCATCTGTATGAACATGGAAATATCTTCACCGCCATCTGTATGAACATGGATATATCTACACGGCATCTGGATGAACATGGAAATATCTACACAGCTATCTGCATATACACGGAAATATCTACACAGCTTTCTCTATAAACATGGAAAGAACTACACCGCTATCTCTATAAACTTCAAAATATTTACACCACCATCTGTATGAACATGGAAATATCTACACCACCATCTGTAGGACCATGGAAATATCTACACCACCATCGGTATTAAGATGGAAATATCTACACCGCTATGTGTATAAACATGGAAATATCCACACTGCTATCTGTGTAAACATGGAAATACCTTCAGCGCTATCTGTATAAACGTGGAAATAACTACACCGCTATCTCTATAAACATGTAAATATCTACAACGATATCTGTGTAAACATGGAAAGGTCTACACCGCTGTCTGTGTAAACATGGAAATATCTACACTGCTTTCTGTATAAACATGGAAATATCTACACCGCCTAATCTATAAACATAGAAATATCTACACCGCCATCTGTATAAACATGGAAATATCCACACGGCCATCTCTATAAACATATTAATATCTACACCGCCATCTGAATGAACGTAGAAATATCAACACCGCCATCTCTATAAAGGTGGAATTATCTACACTGCTATCTGTATGAACATGGAAATATCTACACAGCTATCTGCATATACATGGAAATATCTACACAGCTCTATCCATAAACATGGAAATAAGTACACCGCTATCTCTATAAACTTGGAAATATCTACAGCGCCATCTGTATGAACATGGAAATATCTACACCGCCATCTGTATGAACATGGAAATATCTACACCGCCATCTGTATAAACATGGAGATATCCACACCGCTATCTGTGTAAACATGGAAATAACTACACCGCTATCTGTATACACATGGAAATATCTACACCGCTATCTGTATATCAATGGAAATATCTACACTGCTATCTCTATAAACATGGAAATAACTACACTGCTATCTGTATAAATATGGAAACATCTACACCGCCATCTCTATGAACATGGAAATATCTACACCGCCATTTGTATGAACATGGAAATATCTACACCGTCATCTCTATGAACATGGAAATATCTACAACGCCATTTGTATGAACATGGAAATATCTACACCGCTAACTGTATGAACATGGAAATATCTACACCGCCATCTGAATGAACATGGAAATATCTACACCGCTATCTGTATGAACATGGAAATATCTACACCGCTCTCTGTACGAACATGGAAATATCTACACCGCTATCTGTATGAACATGGAAATATCTACACCGCTATGTGTATGAACATGCAAATATCTACACAGCTATCTGTATATCAATGGAAATATCTACACTGCTATCTCTATAAACATGGAAACATCTACAATGCTATCTGTATAAACATGGAAATATCTACACCGCCATTTGTATGAACATGGAAATATCTACACCGCTAACTGTATCAATATGGAAATATCTACACCGCTATCTGAATAAACATGGAAATATCTACACCGCTATCTCTATGAACATGCAAATATCTATACAGCTATCTGTATATCAATGGAAATATCTACACTGCTATCTCCATAAACATGGAAATATCTACAATGCTATCTATATAAACATGGAAATATCTTCACCGCTATCTGTATAAACATGGAAATATCTACAACGCTGTCTCTATAAACTGGGAAATAACTACACCACTATCTGTGTAAACATGGAAATATCTAGACCGCCATCTCTCTAAACATGGAAATATCTACACCACCATCTGTATAAACAAGGAAATATCTATACCGCTATCTGCATAAGCATGGAAATATCTACACCGCCATCTCTATGAACATGGAAATATCTACACTGCCATCTGTATGAACATGGAAATATCTATACCGCCATCTGTATGAACATGTAAATATCTGCACCGCCATCTGTATGAACATGGAAATATCTACACCGCTAACTGTATGAACATGGAAATATCTACACCGCTATCTGTATGAACATGGAAATATCTACACCGCCATCTGTATTAACATGGAAATATCTACACCGCCATCTGTATGAACATGGAAATATCTACACCACCATCTGTATGAACATGTAAATATCTACACTGCCATCTGTAAGAACATGGAAATATCTACACCGCTATCTGTATGAACATGGAAATATCTACACCGCTATCTGTATGAACATGGAAGTATCTACACCGCTATCTGTATAAACATGGAAATATCTACACCGCTATCTGTATGAACATGCAAATATCTAAACAGCTATCTGTATATCAATGGAAATATCTACACTGCTATCTCTATAAACATGGAAATAACTACACTGCTATCTGTATAAACATGGAAATATCTACACCGCCATCTCTATGATCATGGAAATATCTACACCGCCATTTGTATGAACATGGAAATCTCTATACCGCCATCTCTATGAACATGGAAATACCTACACGACCATTTTTATGAACATGGAAATATCTACACCGCCATCTGCATGAGCATGGAAATATCTACACCGCCATCTCTATAAACGTGGAAATATCTACACCGCTATCTGTATGAACTTGGAAATATCAACACTGCTCTCGGTATAAATTGAAATTATCTACACCACTATCTCTATAAACATGGAAATATCTACACTGCTATCTGTATAAACATGGAAATATCTACACCGCTATCTGTATAAACATGGAAATATCTTCACCGCTATCTGTATAAACATGGAAATATCTACAATGCTGTCTCTATAAACTTGGAAATAACAACACCACTATCTCTGTAAACATGGAAATATCTAGACCGCCATCTCTATAAACATGGAAATATCTACACCACCATCTGTATAAACATGGAAATATCTATACCGCTATCTGCATAAACATGGAAATATCTACACCGCCATCTCTATGAACATGGAAATATCTACACCGCCATCTGTATGAACATGGAAATATCTACACCGCTAACTGTATGAACATGGAAATATCTTCACCGCTATCTGTATGAACATGGAAATATCTACACCGTTATCTCTATGAACATGGAAATATCTACACCGCTAACTGTATGAACATGGAAATATCTACACCGCTATCTGTATGAACATGGAAATATCTACAGCGTTATCTGTATGAACATGGAAATATCTACACCGCTATTGGTATGAACATGGAAATAACTACACCGCTATCTGTATGAACATGGAAATATCTACACCGCCATCTGTATGAACATGGAAATATCTACACCGCCATCTGTATGAACATGTAAATATCTACACCACCATCTGTATGAACATGGAAATATCTACACCGCTAACTGTATGAACATGGAAATATCTACACCGCTATCTGTATGAACATGGAAATATCTACACCGCTATCTGTATGAACATGGAAGTATCTACACCGCTATCTGTATAAACATGGAAATATCTACACCGCTATCTGTATGAACATGCAAATATCTACACAGCTATCTGTATTTCAATGGAAATATCTACACTGCTATCTCTATAAACATGGAAATAACTACACTGCTATCTGTATAAACATGGAAATATCTACACCGCCATCTCTATGAACATGGAAATATCTACACCGCCATTTGTATGAACATTGAAATATCCACACCGCTATCTGTGTAAACATGGAAATTTCTACACCGCTATCAGTGTAAACATGGAAATATCTACACCGCCATCTGTGGAAACATGAAAATATCTCCACCGCCATCCCTATGAACGTGGAAATATCTACACTGCCATCTGTATGAACATGGAAATATCTACACCGCCATCTCTATAAACGTGGAAATATCTACACTGCTATCTGTATGAACTTCGAAATACCTACACTGCTCTCTGTATAAAATTGAAATTATCTACACCACTATCTCTATAAACATGGAAATATCTACACTGCTATCTGTATAAACATGGAAATATCTACACCGCTATCTGCATAAACATGGAAATAACTTCACCACTATCTGTATAAACATGGAAATATCTACAACGCTGTCTCTATAAACTTGGAAATAACTACACCACTACCTCTGTAAACATGGAAATATCTAGACCGCCATCTCTATAAACATGTAAATATCTACACCACCATCTGTATAAACATGGAAATATCTATACCGCTATCTGAATAAACATGGAAATATCTACACCGCCATCTCTATGAACATGGAAATATCTACACCGCCATCTGTACGAACATGGAAATATCTATACCGCCATCTGTATGAACATGTAAATATCTACACCACCATCAGTATGAACATGGAAATATCTTCACCGCTATCTGTACGAACATGGAAATATCTACACCGCTATCTGTATGAACATGCAAATATCTACACAGCTATCTGTATTTCAATGGAAATATCTACAATGCTATCTCTATAAACATGGAAATAACTACACTGCTATCTGTATAAACATGGAAATATCTACACCGCCACCTGTATGAACATGGAAATATCTACACCGCCCTCTGTATGTAGATGGAAATATCTACACTGCTAACTGTATGAACATGGAAATATCTACACCGCTATTGGTATGAACATGGAAATAACTACACCGCTATCTGTATGAACATGGAAATATCTACAACACCATCTGTATGAACATGGAAATATCTACACCGCCATCTGTATGAACATGTAAATATCAACACCGCCATCTGTATGAACATGGAAATATCTACACCGCTAACTGTATGAACATGGAAATATCTACACCGCTATCTGTATGAACATGGAAATATCTACACCGCTATCTGTATAAACATGGAAATATCTATACCGCTATCTGTATGAACATGCAAATATCTACACAGCTATCTGTATATCAATGGAAATATCTACACTGCTATCTCTATAAACATGGAAATAACTACACTGCTATCTGTATAAACATGGAAATATCTACACCGCCATCTCTATGAACATGGAAATATCTACACCGCCATTTGTATGAACATTGAAATATCCACACCGCTATCTGTGTAAACATGGAAATTCCTACACCGCTATCAGTGTAAACATGGAAATATCTACACCGCCATCTGTGTAAACATGAAAATATCTACACCGCCATCCCTATGAACGTGGAAATATCTACACTGCCATCTGTATGAACATGGAAATATCTACACCGCCATCTCTATAAACGTGGAAATATCTACACTGCTATCTGTATGAACTTGGAAATATCTACACTGCTCTCTGTATAAAATTGAAATTATCTACACCACTATCTCTTTAAACATGGAAATATCTACACTGCTATCTGTATAAACATGGAAATATCTACACCGCTATCTGTATAAACATGGAAATATCTTCACCGCTATCTGTATAAACATGGAAATATCTGCAACGCTGTCTCTATAAACTTGGAAATAACTACACCACTATCTCTGTAAACATGGAAATATCTAGACCGCCATCTCTATAAACATGGAAATATCTACACCACCATCTGTATAAACATGGAAATATGTATACCGCTATCTGCATAAACATGGAAATATCTACACCGCCATCTCTATGAACATGGAATTATCTACAACGCCATCTGTACGAACATGGAAGTATCTATACCGCCATCTCTATGAACATGTAAATATCTACACTGCCATCAGTAAGAACATGGAAATATCTACACCGCTAACTGTATGAACATGAAAATATCTACACCGCCATCTCTATGAACATAGAAATACCTACACCGCCATATGTATGAACATGGAAATATCTACACCGCCATCAGTATGAGCATGGAAATATCTACACCGCCATCTCTATAAACGTGGAAATATCTACACCGCTATCTGTATGAACTTGGAAATATCTACACTGCTCTCGGTATAAATTGAAATTGTCTACACCACTATCTCTATAAACATGGACATATCTACACTGCTATCTGTATAAACATGGAAATATCTACACCGCTATCTGTATAAACATGGAAATATCTTCACCACTATCTGTATAAACATGGAAATATCTACAACGCTGTCTCTATAAACTTGGAAATAACTACAACACTATCTCTATAAACATGGAAATATCTACACCGTTATCAGTATGAACATGGAAATATCTACACCGCTATCTGTATAAACATGGAAATATCTACACCGCTATGTGTATGAACATGCAAATATCTACACAGCTATCTGTATATCAATGGAAATATCTACACTGCTATCTCTATAAACATGGAAATATCTACACTGCTATCTGTATAAACATGGAAATACCTACACCGACATTTGTATGAACATGGAAATATCTACACCGTTAACTGTATGAATATGGAAATATCTCCACCGCTATCTGAATAAACATGGAAATACCTACACCGCTATCTGTATGAACATGCAAATATCTACACAGCTATCTGTATATCAATGGAAATATCTACACTGCTATCTCTATAAACATGGTAATAACTACACTGCTGTATGTATAAACATGGAAATATCTACACCGTCATCTCTATGAACATGGAAATACCTTCACCGACATTTGTATGAACATGGAAATATCCACACAGCTATCTGTGTAAACATGGAAATGTCTACACCGCTATCTGTGTAAACATGGAAATATCTACACCGCCATATGTGTAAACATGAAAATATCTACACCACGATCCCTATAAACGTGGAAATATCTACACTGCCATCTGTATGAACATGGAAATATCTACACCGCCATCTCTATAAACGTGGAAATATCTACACCGCTATCTGTATGAACTTGGAAATATCTACACTGCTCTCTGTATAAAATTGAAATTATCTACACCACTATCTCTATAAACATGGAAATATCTACACTGCTATCTGTATAAACATGGAAATATCTACACCGCTATCTGCATAAACATGGAAATATCTTCACCACTCTCTGTATAAACATGGAAATATCTACAACGCTGTCTCTATAAACTTGGAAATAACTACAACACTATCTCTGTAAACATGGAAATATCTACACTGCTATCTGTATAAACATGGATATATCTACACCGCTATCTGTATAAACATGGAAATATCTACACCGCCATCTCTATGAACATGGAAATATCTACAAAGACATTTGTATGAACATGGAAATATCTACACCGCCATCTCTAAGAACATGGAATTATCTACACCTCCATGTGTATGAACATGGGAATATCTACACTGCCATCTGTATGAACATGGAAATATCTTCACCGCCATCTGTATGAACATGGATATATCTACACGGCATCTGGATGAACATGGAAATATCTACACAGCTATCTGCATATACACGGAAATATCTACACAGCTTTCTCTATAAACATGGAAAGAACTACACCGCTATCTCTATAAACTTCAAAATATTTACACCACCATCTGTATGAACATGGAAATATCTACACCGCCATCTGTAGGACCATGGAAATATCTACACCACCATCGGTATTAAGATGGAAATATCTACACCGCTATGTGTATAAACATGGAAATATCCACACTGCTATCTGTGTAAACATGGAAATACCTTCAGCGCTATCTGTATAAACGTGGAAATAACTACACCGCTATCTCTATAAACATGTAAATATCTACAACGATATCTGTGTAAACATGGAAAGGTCTACACCGCTGTCTGTGTAAACATGGAAATATCTACACTGCTTTCTGTATAAACATGGAAATATCTACACTGCCTAATCTATAAACATAGAAATATCTACACCGCCATCTGTATAAACATGGAAATATCCACACGGCCATCTCTATAAACATATTAATATCTACACCGCCATCAGAATGAACGTAGAAATATCAACACCGCCATCTCTATAAAGGTGGAATTATCTACACTGCTATCTGTATGAACATGGAAATATCTACACAGCTATCTGCATATACATGGAAATATCTACACAGCTCTATCCATAAACATGGAAATAAGTACACCGCTATCTCTATAAACTTGGAAATATCTACAGCGCCATCTGTATGAACATGGAAATATCTACACCGCCATCTGTATGAACATGGAAATATCTACACCGCCATCTGTATAAACATGGAGATATCCACACCGCTATCTGTGGTAAACATGGAAATAACTACACCGCTATCTGTATACACATGGAAATATCTACACCGCTATCTGTATATCAATGGAAATATCTACACTGCTATCTCTATAAACATGGAAATAACTACACTGCTATCTGTATAAACATGGAAAGATCTACACCGCCATCTCTATGAACATGGAAATAGCTACACCGCCATTTGTATGAACATGGAAATATCTACACCGTCATCTCTATGAACATGGAAATATCTACACCGCCATTTGTATGAACATGGAAATATCTACACCGCTAACTGTATGAACATGGAAATATCTACACCGCCATCTGAATGAACATGGAAATATCTACACCGCTATCTGTATGAACATGGAAATATCTACACCGCTCTCTGTACGAACATGGAAATATCTACACTGCTATCTGTATGAACATGGAAATATCTACACCGCTATGTGTATGAACATGCAAATATCTACACAGCTATCTGTATATCAATGGAAATATCTACACTGCTATCTCTATAAACATGGAAACATCTACAATGCTATCTGTATAAACATGGAAATATCTACACCGCCATTTGTATGAACATGGAAATATCTACACCGCTAACTGTATCAATATGGAAATATCTACACCGCTATCTGAATAAACATGGAAATATCTACACCGCTATCTCTATGAACATGCAAATATCTATACAGCTATCTGTATATCAATGGAAATATCTACACTGCTATCTCCATAAACATGGGAATATCTACAAAGCTATCTATATAAACATGGAAATATCTTCACCGCTATCTGTATAAACATGGAAATATCTACAACGCTGTCTCTATAAACTGGGAAATAACTACACCACTATCTCTGTAAACATGGAAATATCTAGACCGCCATCTCTCTAAACATGGAAATATCTACACCACCATCTGTATAAACAAGGAAATATCTATACCGCTATCTGCATAAGCATGGAAATATCTACACCGCCATCTCTATGAACATGGAAATATCTACACTGCCATCTGTATGAACATGGAAATATCTATACCGCCATCTGTATGAACATGTAAATATCTGCACCGCCATCTGTATGAACATGGAAATATCTACACCGCTAACTGTATGAACATGGAAATATCTACACCGCTATCTGTATGAACATGGAAATATCTACACCGCCATCTGTATTAACATGGAAATATCTACACCGCCATCTGTATGAACATGGAAATATCTACACCACCATCTGTATGAACATGTAAATATCTACACTGCCATCTGTAAGAACATGGAAATATCTACACCGCTATCTGTATGAACATGGAAATATCTACACCGCTATCTGTATGAACATGGAAGTATCTACACCGCTATCTGTATAAACATGGAAATATCTACACCGCTATCTGTATGAACATGCAAATATCTAAACAGCTATCTGTATATCAATGGAAATATCTACACTGCTATCTCTATAAACATGGAAATAACTACACTGCTATCTGTATAAACATGGAAATATCTACACCGCCATCTCTATGATCATGGAAATATCTACACCGCCATTTGTATGAACATGGAAATCTCTATACCGCCATCTCTATGAACATGGAAATACCTACACGACCATTTTTATGAACATGGAAATATCTACACCGCCATCTGCATGAGCATGGAAATATCTACACCGCCATCTCTATAAACGTGGAAATATCTACACCGCTATCTGTATGAACTTGGAAATATCAACACTGCTCTCGGTATAAATTGAAATTATCTACACCACTATCTCTATAAACATGGAAATATCTACACTGCTATCTGTATAAACATGGAAATATCTACACCGCTATCTGTATAAACATGGAAATATCTTCACCGCTATCTGTATAAACATGGAAATATCTACAATGCTGTCTCTATAAACTTGGAAATAACAACACCACTATCTCTGTAAACATGGAAATATCTAGACCGCCATCTCTATAAACATGGAAATATCTACACCACCATCTGTATAAACATGGAAATATCTATACCGCTATCTGCATAAACATGGAAATATCTACACCGCCATCTCTATGAACATGGAAATATCTACACCGCCATCTGTATGAACATGGAAATATCTACACCGCTAACTGTATGAACATGGAAATATCTTCACCGCTATCTGTATGAACATGGAAATATCTACACCGTTATCTCTATGAACATGGAAATATCTACACCGCTAACTGTATGAACATGGAAATATCTACACCGCTATCTGTATGAACATTGAAATATCTACAGCGTTATCTGTATGAACATGGAAATATCTACACCGCTATTGGTATGAACATGGAAATAACTACACCGCTATCTGTATGAACATGGAAATATCTACACCGCCATCTGTATGAACATGGAAATATCTACACCGCCATCTGTATGAACATGTAAATATCTACACCACCATCTGTATGAACATGGAAATATCTACACCGCTAACTGTATGAACATGGAAATATCTACACCGCTATCTGTATGAACATGGAAATATCTACACCGCTATCTGTATGAACATGGAAGTATCTACACCGCTATCTGTATAAACATGGAAATATCTACACCGCTATCTGTATGAACATGCAAATATCTACACAGCTATCTGTATATCAATGGAAATATCTACACTGCTATCTCTATAAACATGGAAATAACTACACTGCTATCTGTATAAACATGGAAATATCTACACCGCCATCTCTATGAACATGGAAATATCTACACCGCCATTTGTATGAACATTGAAATATCCACACCGCTATCTGTGTAAACATGGAAATTTCTACACCGCTATCAGTGTAAACATGGAAATATCTACACCGCCATCTGTGGAAACATGAAAATATCTACACCGCCATCCCTATGAACGTGGAAATATCTACACTGCCATCTGTATGAACATGGAAATATCTACACCGCCATCTCTATAAACGTGGAAATATCTACACTGCTATCTGTATGAACTTCGAAATATCTACACTGCTCTCTGTATAAAATTGAAATTATCTACACCACTATCTCTATAAACATGGAAATATCTACACTGCTATCTGTATAAACATGGAAATATCTACACCGCTATCTGTATAAACATGGAAATATCTTCACCGCTATCTGTATAAACATGGAAATATTTGCAACGCTGTCTCTATAAACTTGGAAATAACTACACCACTATCTCTGTAAACATGGAAATATCTAGACCGCCATCTCTATAAACATGGAAATATCTACACCACCATCTGTATAAACATGGAAATATGTATACCGCTATCTGCATAAACATGGAAATATCTACACTGCCATCTCTATGAACATGGAATTATCTACACCGCCATCTGTACGAACATGGAAGTATCTATACCGCCATCTCTATGAACATGTAAATATCTACACCGCCATCTGTATGAACATGGAAATATCTTCACCGCTAACTGTATGAACATGGAAATATCTACACCGCTATCTGTACGAACATGGAATTATCTACACCGCTATCTGTATGAACATGCAAATATCTACACAGCTATCTGTATTTCAATGGAAATATCTACAATGCTATCTCTATAAACATGGAAATAACTACACTGCTATCTGTATAAACATGGAAATATCTACACCACCATCTGTATGAACATGGAAATATCTACACTGCCATCCGTACGAACATGGAAATATCTACACCGCCATCTGTTTGAACACGTAAATATCTGCACCGCCATCTGTATGAACATGGAAATATCTACACCGCTAACTGTATGAACATGGAAATATCTACACCGCTATCTGTATGAACATGGAAATATCTACACCGCTATCTGTATGAACATGGAAATATCTACACCGCCATCTGTATGAACATGGAAATATCTACACCGCCATCTGTATGAACATGGAAATATCTACACCGCTATCTGTATGAACATGGAAATATACACACCGCCATCTGTATGAACATGGAAATATCTACACCGTTAACTGTATGAACATGTAAATATCTACACTGCCGTCAGTAAGAACATGGAAATATCTACACCGCTAACTGTATGAACATGGAAATATCTACACCGCTATCTGTATGAACATGGAAGTATCTACACCGATATCTGTATGAGCATGTAAATATCTACACCGCCATCTCTATGAACATGGAAATACCTACACCGCCATATGTATGAACATGGAAATATCTACACCGCCATCTGCATGAGCATGGAAATATCTACACCGCCATCTCTATAAACGTGGAAATATCTACACCGCTATCTGTATGAACATGGAAATATCTACACCGCTATCTGTATGAACATGGAAATATCTACACCGCCATCTGTATGAACATGGAAATATCTACACCGCCATCTGTATGAACATGGAAATATCTACACCGCTATCTGTATGAACATGCAAATACCTACACAGCTATCTGTATATCATTGGAAATATCTACACTGCTAACTCTATAAACATGGAAATATCTACACTGCTATCTGTATAAACATGGAAATATCTACACAGACATTTGTAAGAACATGGAAATATCTACACCGCTAACTGTATGAATATGGAAATATCTCCACCACTATCTGAATAAACATGGAAATACCTACACCGCTATCTGTATGAACATGCAAATATCTACAAAGCTATCTGTATATCAATGGAAATATCTACACTGCTATCTCTATAAACATGGTAATAACTACACTGATGTCTGTATAAACATGGAAATATCTACACCGTCATCTCTATGAACTTGGAAATACCTTCACCGACATTTGTATGAACATGGAAATATCCACACAGCTATCTGTGTAAACATGGAAATGTCTACACTGCTATCTGTGTAAACATGGAAATATCTACACCGCCATCTGTGTAAACATGAAAATATCTACACCACCATCCCTATAAACGTGGAAATATCTACACTGCCATCTGTATGAACATGGAAATATCTACACCGCCATCTCTATAAACGTGGAAATATCTACACCGCTATCTGTATGAACTTGGAAATATCTACACTGCTCTCTGTATAAAATTGAAATTATCTACACCACTATCTCTATAAACATGGAAATATCTACACTGCTATCTGTATAAACATGGAAATATCTACACCGCTATCTGCATAAACATGGAAATATCTTCACCACTATCTGTATAAACATGGAAATATCTACAACGCTGTCTCTATAAACTTGGAAATAACTACACCACTACCTCTGTAAACATGGAAATATCTAGACCGCCATCTCTATAAACATGTAAATATCTACACCACCATCTGTATAAACATGGAAATATCTATACCGCTATCTGCATAAACATGGAAATATCTACACCGCCATCTCTATGAACATGGAAATATCTACACCGCCATCTGTACGAACATGGAAATATCTATACCACCATCTGTATGAACATGTAAATATCTACACCACCATCTGTATGAACATGGAAATATCTTCACCGCTAACTGTATGAACATGGAAATATCTACACCGCTATCTGTACGAACATGGAAATATCTACACCGCTATCTGTATGAACATGCAAATATCTACACAGCTATCTGTATTTCAATGGAAATATCTACAATGCTATCTCTATAAACATGGAAATAACTACACTGCTATCTGTATAAACATGGAAATATCTACACCGCCACCTGTATGAACATGGAAATATCTACACCGCCATCTGTATGTAGATGGAAATATCTACACCGCTAACTGTATGAACATGGAAATATCTACACCGCTATTGGTATGAACATGGAAATAACTACACCGCTATCTGTATGAACATGGAAATATCTACAACACCATCTGTATGAACATGGAAATATCTACACCGCCATCTGTATGAACATGTAAATATCAACACCGCCATCTGTATGAACATGGAAATATCTACACCGCTAACTGTATGAACATGGAAATATCTACACCGCTATCTGTATGAACATGGAAATATCTACACCGCTATCTGTATAAACATGGAAATATCTATACCGCTATCTGTATGAACATGCAAATATCTACACAGCTATCTGTATATCAATGGAAATATCTACACTGCTATCTCTATAAACATGGAAATAACTACACTGCTATCTGTATAAACATGGAAATATCTACACCACTATCTCCATGAACATGGAAATATCTAAACCGCCATTTGCATGAACATGGAAATATCTACACCGCCAACCCTATGAACATGGAAATACCTACACCGCCATTTGTATGAACATGGAAATATCTACACCGCCCTCTGCATGAACATGGAAATATCTACACCGCCATCTCTATAAACGTGGAAATATCTACACCGCTATCTGTATGAACTTGGAAATACCTACACTGCTCTCGGTATAAGTTGAAATTACCTACACCACTCTCTCTATAAACATGGAAATATCTACACTGCTATCTGTATAAACATGGAAATATCTACACCGCTATCTGTATAAATATGGAAATATCTTCACCGCTATCTGTATAAACATGGAAATATCTACAACGCTGTCTCTATAAACTTGGAAATAACTACACCACTATCTCGGTAAACATGGAAATATCTAGACCGCCGTCTCTATAAACATGGAAATATCCACACCACCATCTGTATAAACATGGAAATATCTATACCGCTATCTGCATAAACATGGAAATATCTACACCGCCATCTCTATGAACATGGAAATATCTACACTGCCATCTGTACGAACATGGAAATATCTACACCGCCATCTCTATGAACATGGAAATATCTACACCGCCATCTGTATGAACATGGAAATATCTACACCGCTAACTGTATGAACATGGAAATATCTACACCGCTATCTGTATGAACATGGATATATCTACACCGTTATCTGTATGAACATGGAAATATCTACACCGCTATCTGTATGAACATGGAAATATCTACACAGCTATCTGTACGAACATGGAAATATCTACACCGCTATCTGTATGAACATGCAAATACCTACACAGCTATCTGTATATCAATGGAAATATCCACACTGCTATCTCTATAAACATGGAAATAATACACTGCTATCTGTATAAACATGGAAATGTCTACACCGCCACCTATATGAACATGGAAATATCTACACTGCCATCCGTACGAACATGGAAATATCAACATCGCCATCTGTATGAACATGTAAATATCTACACCGCCATCTGTATGAACATGGAAATATCTACACCGCTAACTGTATGAACATGGAAATATCTACACCGCTACTGGTATGAACATGGCAATAACTACAACGCTATCTGTATGAACATGGAAATATCTACACCTCCATCTGTATGAACATGGAAATATCTACACCGCCATCTGTATGAACATGTAAATATCTACACCGCTATCTGTATGAGCATGGAAATATCTACACCGCTAACTGTATGAACATGGAAATATCTACACCGCTATCTGTATGAACATGGAAATATCTACACCGCTATCTGTATATCAATGGAAATATCTACACTGCTATCTCTATAAACATGGAAATAACTACACTGCTATCTGTATAAACATGGAAAGATCTACACCGCCATCTCTATGAACATGGAAACATCTACACCGCCATTTGTATGAACATGGAAATATCTACACCGCCATCTCTATGAACATGGAAATATCTACACCGCCATTTGTATGAACATGGAAATATCTACACCGCTAACTGTATGAACATGGAAATATCTACACCGCCATCTGTATGAACATGGAAATATCTACACCGCTCTCTGTATGAACATGGAAATATCTACACCGCTCTCTGTACGAACATGGAAATATCTACACCGCTATCTGTATGAACATGGAAGTATCTACACCGCTATGTGTATGAACATGCAAATATCTACACAGCTATCTGTATATCACTGGAAATATCTACACTGCTATCTCTATAAACATGGAAACATCTACACTGCTATCTGTATAAACATGGAAATATCTACACCGCCATTTGTATGAACATGGAAATATGTACACCGCTAACTGTATGAATATGGAAATATCTACACCGCTATCTGAATAAACATGGAAATATCTACACCGCTATCTCTATTAACATGCAAATATCTACACAGCTATCTGTATATCAATGGAAATATCTACACTGCTATGTCTATAAACATGGTAATAACTACACTGCTACCTGTATAAACATGGAAATACCTACACCGTCATCTCTATGAACATGGAAATATCTACACCGACATTTGTATGAACATGGAAATATCCACACCGCTATCTGCGTAAACATTTAAATGTCTATACCGCTATCTGTGTAAACATGGAAATATCTACACCGCCATCTGTGTAAACATGAAAATATCTACACCGCAATACCTATAAACGTGGAAATATCTACACTGCCATCTGTATGAACATGGAAATATCTACACCGCCATCTCTGTAAACGTGGAAATATCTACACCGCTATCTGTATTAACTTGGAAATATCTACACTGCTCTCTGTATAAAATTGAAATTATCTACACCACTATCTCTATAAACATGGAAATATCTACACTGCTATCTATATAAACATGGAAATATCTACAACGCTATCTGTATAAACATGGAAATATCTTCACCGCTATCTGTATAAACATGGAAATATCTACAACGCTGTCTCTATAACTTGGAAATAACTACACCACTATCTCTGTAAACATGGAAATATCTAGACCGCCATCTCTATAAACATGGAAATATCAACACCACCTTCTGTATAAACATGGAAATATCTATACCGCTATCTGCATAAACATGGAAATATCTACACCGCCATCTCTATGAACATGGAAATACCTACACCGCCATCTGTACGAATATGGAAATATCTATACCGCCATCTGTATGAACATGTAAATATCTACACCGCCATCTGTATGAACATGGAAATATCTTCACCGCTAACTGTATGAACATGGAAATATCTACACCGCTATCTGTATGAACATGGAAATATCTACACCGTTATCTGTATGAACATGGAAATATCTACACCGCTATCTGTATGAACATGGAAATATCTACACCGCTATCTGTACGAACATGGAAATATCTACACCGCTATCTGTATGAACATGCAAATATCTACACTGCCATCTGTATGAACATGGAAATATCTACACCGCCATCTGTATGAACATGTAAATATCTACACTGCCATCTGTAAGAACATGGAAATATCTACACCGCTAACTGTATGAACATGGAAATAACTACACTGCTATCTGTATGAACAAGGAAATATCTACACCGCTATCTGTACAAACATGGAAATATCTACTCCGCTATCTGTATGAACATGCAAATATCTACACAGCTATCTGTATATCAATGGAAATATCTACACTGCTATCTCTATAAACATGGAAATAACTACACTGCTATCTGTATAAACATGGAAATATCTACACCGCCATCTCTATGAACATGGAAATATCTACACCGCCATTTGTATGAACATGGAAATATCTACACCGCCATCTCTATGAACATGGAAATACCTACACCGCCATTTGTATGAACATGGAAATATCTACACCGCCCTCTGCATGAACATGGAAATATCTACACCGCCATCTCTATAAACGTGGAAATATCTACACCGCTATCTGTATGAACTTGGAAATATCTACACTGCTCTCGGTATAAGTTGAAATTATCTACACCACTCTCTCTATAAACATGGAAATATCAACACTGCTATCTGTATAAACATGGAAATATCTACACCGCTGTCTGTACAAATATGGAAATATCTTCACCGCTATCTGTATAAACATGGAAATATCTACAACGCTGTCTCTATAAACTTGGAAATAACTACACCACTATCTCTGTAAACATGGAAATATCTAGACCGCCGTCTTTATAAACATGGAAATATCCACACCACCATCTGTATAAACATGGAAATATCTATACCGCTATCTGCATAAACATGGAAATATCTACACCGCCATCTCTATGAACATGGAAATATCTACACTGCCATCTGTACGAACATGGAAATATCTACACCGCCATCTGTATGAACATGTAAATATCTACACCGCCATCTGTATGAACATGGAAATATCTACACCGCTAACTGTATGAACATGGAAATATCTACACCGCTATCTGTATGAACATGGAAATATCTACACCGTTATCTCTATGAACATGTAAATATCTACACCGCTAACTGTATGACCATGGAAATATCTACACCGCTATCTGTATGAACATGGATATATCTACACCGTTATCTGTATGAACATGGAAATATCTACACCGCTATCTGTATGAACATGGAAATATCTACACAGCTATCTGTATGAACATGGAAATATCTACACCGCTATCTGTATGAACATGCAAATACCTACACAGCTATCTGTATATCAATGGAAATATCCATACTGCTATCTCTATAAACATGGAAATAACTACACTGCTATCTGTATAAACATGGAAATGTCTACACCGCCACCTATATGAACATGGAAATATCTACACTGCCATCCGTACGAACATGGAAATATCTACATCGCCATCTGTATGAACATGTAAATATCTACACCGCCATCTGTATGAACATGGAAATACCTACACCGCTAACTGTATGAACATGGAAATATCTACACCGCTATTGGTATGAACATGGAAATAACTACACCGCTATCTGTATGAACATGGAAATATCTACACCGCCATCTGTATGAACATGGAAATATCTACACCGCCATCTGTATGAACATGTAAATATGTACACCGCTATCTGTATTAACATGGAAATATCTACACCGCTAACTGTATGAACATGGAAATATCTACACCGCTATCTGTATGAACATGGAAATATCTACACCGCTAACTGTATGAACATGGAAATATCTACACCGCTGTTGGTATGAACATGGAAATAACTACACCGCTATCTGTATGAACATGGAAATATCTACACCGCCATCTGTATGAACATGGAAATATCTACACCGCCATCTGTATGAACATGTAAATATCTACACCGCTATCTGTATAAACATGGAAAGATCTACACCGCCATCTCTATGAACATGGAAACATCTACACCGCCATTTGTATGAACATGGAAATATCTACACCGCCATCTCTATGAACATGGAAATATCTACACCGCCATTTGTATGAACATGGAAATATCTACACCGCTAACTGTATGAACATGGAAATATCTACACCGCCATCTGTATGAACATGGAAATATCTACACCGCTATCTGTATGAACATGGAAATACCTTCACCGCTCTCTAAACGAACATGGAAATATCTACACCGCTATCTGTATGAACATGGAAGTATCTACACCGCTATGTGTATGAACATGCAAATATCTACACAGCTATCTGTATATCACTGGAAATATCTACACTGCTATCTCTATAAACATGGAAACATCTACACTGCTATCTGTATAAACATGGAAATATCTACACCGCCATTTCTATGAACATGGAAATATGTACACCGCTAACAGTATGAATATGGAAATATCTACACCGCTATCTGAATAAACATGGAAATATCTACACCGCTATCTCTATTAACATGCAAATATCTACACAGCTATCTGTATATCAATGGAAATATCTACACTGCTATGTCTATAAACATGGTAATAACTACACTGCTACCTGTATAAACATGGAAATATCTACACCGTCATCTCTATGAACATGGAAATATCAACACTGACATTTGTATGAACATGGAAATATCCACACTGCTATCTGTGTAAACATGGAAATGTCTACACCGCTATCTGTGTAAACATGGAAATATCTACACCGCCATCTGTGTAAACATGAAAATATCTACACCGCAATACCTATAAACGTGGAAATATCTACACTGCCATCTGTATGAACATGGAAATATCTACACCGCCATCTCTGTAAACGTGGAAATATCTACACCGCTATCTGTATTAACTTGGAAATATCTACACTGATCTCTGTATAAAATTGAAATTATCTACACCACTATCTCTATAAACATGGAAATATCTACACTGCTATCTATATAAACATGGAAATATCTACAACGCTATCTGTATAAACATGGAAATACCTTCACCGCTATCTGTATAAACATGGAAATATCTACAACGATGTCTCTATAAACTTGGAAATAACTACACCACTATCTCTGTAAACATGGAAATATCTAGACCGCCATCTCTATAAACATGGAAATATCTACACCACCATCTGTATAAACATGGAAATATCTATACTGCTATCTGCATAAACATGGAAATCTCTACACCGCCATCTCTATGAACATGGAAATATCTACACCGCATTCTGTACGAACATGGAAATATCTATACCGCCCTCTGTATGAACATGTAAATATCTACACCGCCATCTGTATGAACATGGAAATATCTTCACCGCTAACGGTATGAACATGGAAATATCTACACCGCTATCTGTATGAACATGGAAATATCTACACCGTTATCTGTATGAACATGGAAATATCTTCACCGCCATCTGTATGAACATGGAAATATCTACACCGCTAACTGTATGAACATGGAAATATCTACACCGCTATCTGTATGAACATGGAAATATCTACACCGCCATCTGTATTAACATGGAAATATCTACAACGCTGTCTCTATAAACTGGGAAATAACTACACCACTATCTCTGTAAACATGGAAATATCTAGACCGCCATCTCTCTAAACATGGAAATATCTACACCACCATCTGTATAAACAAGGAAATATCTATACCGCTATCTGCATAAGCATGGAAATATCTACACCGCCATCTCTATGAACATGGAAATATCTACACTGCCATCTGTATGAACATGGAAATATCTATACCGCCATCTGTATGAACATGTAAATATCTGCACCGCCATCTGTATGAACATGGAAATATCTACACCGCTAACTGTATGAACATGGAAATATCTACACCGCTATCTGTATGAACATGGAAATATCTACACCGACATCTGTATTAACATGGAAATATCTACACCGCCATCTGTATGAACATGGAAATATCTACACCACCATCTGTATGAACATGTAAATATCTACACTGCCATCTGTAAGAACATGGAAATATCTACACCGCTATCTGTATGAACATGGAAATATCTACACCGCTATCTGTATGAACATGGAAGTATCTACACCGCTATCTGTATAAACATGGAAATATCTACACCGCTATCTGTATGAACATGCAAATATCTAAACAGCTATCTGTATATCAATGGAAATATCTACACTGCTATCTCTATAAACATGGAAATAACTACACTGCTATCTGTATAAACATGGAAATATCTACACCGCCATCTCTATGATCATGGAAATATCTACACCGCCATTTGTATGAACATGGAAATCTCTATACCGCCATCTCTATGAACATGGAAATACCTACACGACCATTTTTATGAACATGGAAATATCTACACCGCCATCTGCATGAGCATGGAAATATCTACACCGCCATCTCTATAAACGTGGAAATATCTACACCGCTATCTGTATGAACTTGGAAATATCAACACTGCTCTCGGTATAAATTGAAATTATCTACACCACTATCTCTATAAACATGGAAATATCTACACTGCTATCTGTATAAACATGGAAATATCTACACCGCTATCTGTATAAACATGGAAATATCTTCACCGCTATCTGTATAAACATGGAAATATCTACAATGCTGTCTCTATAAACTTGGAAATAACAACACCACTATCTCTGTAAACATGGAAATATCTAGACCGCCATCTCTATAAACATGGAAATATCTACACCACCATCTGTATAAACATGGAAAGATCTATACCGCTATCTGCATAAACATGGAAATATCTACACCACCATCTCTATGAACATGGAAATATCTACACCGCCATCTGTATGAACATGGAAATATCTACACCGCTAACTGTATGAACATGGAAATATCTTCACCGCTATCTGTATGAACATGGAAATATCTACACCGTTATCTCTATGAACATGGAAATATCTACACCGCTAACTGTATGAACATGGAAATATCTACACCGCTATCTGTATGAACATGGAAATATCTACAGCGTTATCTGTATGAACATGGAAATATCTACACCGCTATTGGTATGAACATGGAAATAACTACACCGCTATCTGTATGAACATGGAAATATCTACACCGCCATCTGTATGAACATGGAAATATCTACACCGCCATCTGTATGAACATGTAAATATCTACACCACCATCTGTATGAACATGGAAATATCTACACCGCTAACTGTATGAACATGGAAATATCTACACCGCTATCTGTATGAACATGGAAATATCTACACCGCTATCTGTATGAACATGGAAGTATCTACACCGCTATCTGTATAAACATGGAAATATCTACACCGCTATCTGTATGAACATGCAAATATCTACACAGCTATCTGTATATCAATGGAAATATCTACACTGCTATCTCTATAAACATGGAAATAACTACACTGCTATCTGTATAAACATGGAAATATCTACACCGCCATCTCTATGAACATGGAAATATCTACACCGCCATTTGTATGAACATTGAAATATCCACACCGCTATCTGTGTAAACATGGAAATTTCTACACCGCTATCAGTGTAAACATGGAAATATCTACACCGCCATCTGTGGAAACATGAAAATATCTACACCGCCATCCCTATGAACCTGGAAATATCTACACTGCCATCTGTATGAACATGGAAATATCTACACCGCCATCTCTATAAACGTGGAAATATCTACACTGCTATCTGTATGAACTTCGAAATATCTACACTGCTCTCTGTATAAAATTGAAATTATCTATACCACTATCTCTATAAACATGGAAATATCTACACTGCTATCTGTATAAACATGGAAATATCTACACCGCTATCTGTATAAACATGGAAATATCTTCACCGCTATCTGTATAAACATGGAAATATTTGCAACGCTGTCTCTATAAACTTGGAAATAACTACACCACTATCTCTGTAAACATGGAAATATCTAGACCGCCATCTCTATAAACATGGAAATATCTACACCACCATCTGTATAAACATGGAAATATGTATACCGCTATCTGCATAAACATGGAAATATCTACACTGCCATCTCTATGAACATGGAATTATCTACACCGCCATCTGTACGAACATGGAAGTATCTATACCGCCATCTCTATGAACATGTAAATATCTGCACCGCCATCTGTATGAACATGGAAATATCTTCACCGCTAACTGTATGAACATGGAAATATCTACACCGCTATCTGTACGAACATGGAATTATCTACACCGCTATCTGTATGAACATGCAAATATCTACACAGCTATCTGTATTTCAATGGAAATATCTACAATGCTATCTCTATAAACATGGAAATAACTACACTGCTATCTGTATAAACATGGAAATATCTACACCACCATCTGTATGAACATGGAAATATCTACACTGCCATCCGTACGAACATGGAAATATCTACACCGCCATCTGAACACGTAAATATCTGCACCGCCATCTGTATGAACATGGAAATATCTACACCGCTAACTGTATGAACATGGAAATATCTACACCGCTATCTGTATGAACATGGAAATATCTACACCGCTATCTGTATGAACATGGAAATATCTACACCGCCATCTGTATGAACATGGAAATATCTACACCGCCATCTGTATGAACATGGAAATATCTACACCGCTATCTGTATGAACATGGAAATATACACACCGCCATCTGTATGAACATGGAAATATCTACACCGTTAACTGTATGAACATGTAAATATCTACACTGCCGTCAGTAAGAACATGGAAATATCTACACCGCTAACTGTATGAACATGGAAATATCTACACCGCTATCTGTATGAACATGGAAGTATCTACACCGATATCTGTATGAGCATGGAAATATCTACACCGCCATCTCTATGAACATGGAAATACCTACACCGCCATATGTATGAACATGGAAATATCTACACCGCCATCTGCATGAGCATGGAAATATCTACACCGCCATCTCTATAAACGTGGAAATATCTACACCGCTATCTGTATGAACATGGAAATATCTACACCGCTATCTGTATGAACATGGAAATATCTACACCGCCATCTGTATGAACATGCAAATATCTACACCGCCATCTGTATGAACATGGAAATATCTACACCGCTATCTGTATGAACATGCAAATACCTACACAGCTATCTGTATATCAATGGAAATATCTACACTGCTAACTCTATAAACATGGAAATATCTACACTGCTATCTGTATAAACATGGAAATATCTACACAGACATTTGTAAGAACATGGAAATATCTACACCGCTAACTGTATGAATATGGAAATATCTCCACCACTATCTGAATAAACATGGAAATACCTACACCGCTATCTGTATGAACATGCAAATATCTACAAAGCTATCTGTATATCAATGGAAATATCTACACTGCTATCTCTATAAACATGGTAATAACTACACTGATGTCTGTATAAACATGGAAATATCTACACCGTCATCTCTATGAACTTGGAAATACCTTCACCGACATTTGTATGAACATGGAAATATCCACACAGCTATCTGTGTAAACATGGAAATGTCTACACTGCTATCTGTGTAAACATGGAAATATCTACACCGCCATCTGTGTAAACATGAAAATATCTACACCACCATCCCTATAAACGTGGAAATATCTACACTGCCATCTGTATGAACATGGAAATATCTACACCGCCATCTCTATAAACGTGGAAATATCTACACCGCTATCTGTATGAACTTGGAAATATCTACACTGCTCTCTGTATAAAATTGAAATTATCTACACCACTATCTCTATAAACATGGAAATATCTACACTGCTATCTGTATAAACATGGAAATATCTACACCGCTATCTGCATAAACATGGAAATATCTTCACCACTATCTGTATAAACATGGAAATATCTACAACGCTGTCTCTATAAACTTGGAAATAACTACACCACTACCTCTGTAAACATGGAAATATCTAGACCGCCATCTCTATAAACATGTAAATATCTACACCACCATCTGTATAAACATGGAAATATCTATACCGCTATCTGCATAAACATGGAAATATCTACACCGCCATCTCTATGAACATGGAAATATCTACACCGCCATCTGTACGAACATGGAAATATCTATACCACCATCTGTATGAACATGTAAATATCTACACCACCATCTGTATGAACATGGAAATATCTTCACCGCTAACTGTATGAACATGGAAATATCTACACCGCTATCTGTACGAACATGGAAATATCTACACCGCTATCTGTATGAACATGCAAATATCTACACAGCTATCTGTATTTCAATGGAAATATCTACAATGCTATCTCTATAAACATGGAAATAACTACACTGCTATCTGTATAAACATGGAAATATCTACACCGCCACCTGTATGAACATGGAAATATCTACACCGCCATCTGTATGTAGATGGAAATATCTACACCGCTAACTGTATGAACATGGAAATATCTACACCGCTATTGGTATGAACATGGAAATAACTACACCGCTATCTGTATGAACATGGAAATATCTACACCGCCATCTGTATGAACATGTAAATATCAACACCGCCATCTGTATGAACATGGAAATATCTACACCGCTAACTGTATGAACATGGAAATATCTACACCGCTATCTGTATGAACATGGAAATATCTACACCGCTATCTGTATAAACATGGAAATATCTATACCGCTATCTGTATGAACATGCAAATATCTACACAGCTATCTGTATATCAATGGAAATATCTACACTGCTATCTCTATAAACATGGAAATAACTACACTGCTATCTGTATAAACATGGAAATATCTACACCACTGTCTCCATGAACATGGAAATATCTAAACCGCCATTTGCATGAACATGGAAATATCTACACCGCCAACCCTATGAACATGGAAATACCTACACCGCCATTTGTATGAACATGGAAATATCTACACCGCCCTCTGCATGAACATGGAAATATCTACACCGCCATCTCTATAAACGTGGAAATATCTACACCGCTATCTGTATGAACTTGGAAATACCTACACTGCTCTCGGTATAAGTTGAAATTATCTACACCACTCTCTCTATAAACATGGAAATATCTACACTGCTATCTGTATAAACATGGAAATATCTACACCGCTATCTGTATAAATATGGAAATATCTTCACCGCTATCTGTATAAACATGGAAATATCTACAACGCTGTCTCTATAAACTTGGAAATAACTACACCACTATCTCGGTAAACATGGAAATATCTAGACCGCCGTCTCTATAAACATGGAAATATCCACACCACCATCTGTATAAACATGGAAATATCTATACCGCTATCTGCATAAACATGGAAATATCTACACCGCCATCTCTATGAACATGGAAATATCTACACTGCCATCTGTACGAACATGGAAATATCTACACCGCCATCTCTATGAACATGGAAATATCTACACCGCCATCTGTATGAACATGGAAATATCTACACCGCTAACTGTATGAACATGGAAATATCTACACCGCTATCTGTATGAACATGGATATATCTACACCGTTATCTGTATGAACATGGAAATATCTACACCGCTATCTGTATGAACATGGAAATATCTACACAGCTATCTGTACGAACATGGAAATATCTACACCGCTATCTGTATGAACATGCAAATACCTACACAGCTATCTGTATATCAATGGAAATATCCACACTGCTATCTCTATAAACATGGAAATAATACACTGCTATCTGTATAAACATGGAAATGTCTACACCGCCACCTATATGAACATGGAAATATCTACACTGCCATCCGTACGAACATGGAAATATCTACATCGCCATCTGTATGAACATGTAAATATCTACACCGCCATCTGTATGAACATGGAAATATCTACACCGCTAACTGTATGAACATGGAAATATCTACACCGCTACTGGTATGAACATGGAAATAACTACAACGCTATCTGTATGAACATGGAAATATCTACACCGCCATCTGTATGAACATGGAAATATCTACACCGCCATCTGTATGAACATGTAAATATCTACACCGCTATCTGTATGAACATGGAAATATCTACACCGCTAACTGTGTGAACATGGAAATATCTACACCGCTATCTGTATGAACATGGAAATATCTACACCGCTATCTGTATATCAATGGAAATATCTACACTGCTATCTCTATAAACATGGAAATAACTACACTGCTATCTGTATAAACATGGAAAGATCTACACCGCCATCTCTATGAACATGGAAACATCTACACCGCCATTTGTATGAACATGGAAATATCTACACCGCCATCTCTATGAACATGGAAATATCTACACCGCCATTTGTATGAACATGGAAATATCTACACCGCTAACTGTATGAACATGGAAATATCTACACCGCCATCTGTATGAACATGGAAATATCTACACCGCTCTCTGTATGAACATGGAAATATCTACACCGCTCTCTGTACGAACATGGAAATATCTACACCGCTATCTGTATGAACATGGAAGTATCTACACCGCTATGTGTATGAACATGCAAATATCTACACAGCTATCTGTATATCACTGGAAATATCTACACTGCTATCTCTATAAACATGGAAACATCTACACTGCTATCTGTATAAACATGGAAATATCTACACCGCCATTTTTATGAACATGGAAATATGTACACCGCTAACTGTATGAATATGGAAATATCTACACCGCTATCTGAATAAACATGGAAATATCTACACCGCTATCTCTATTAACATGCAAATATCTACACAGCTATCTGTATATCAATGGAAATATCTACACTGCTATGTCTATAAACATGGTAATAACTACACTGCTACCTGTATAAACATGGAAATACCTACACCGTCATCTCTATGAACATGGAAATATCTACACCGACATTTGTATGAACATGGAAATATCCACACCGCTATCTGCGTAAACATGGAAATGTCTATACCGCTATCTGTGTAAACATGGAAATATCTACACCGCCATCTGTGTAAACATGAAAATATCTACACCGCAATACCTATAAACGTGGAAATATCTACACTGCCATCTGTATGAACATGGAAATATCTACACCGCCATCTCTGTAAACGTGGAAATATCTACACCGCTATCTGTATTAACTTGGAAATATCTACACTGCTCTCTGTATAAAATTGAAATTATCTACACCACTATCTCTATAAACATGGAAATATCTACACTGCTATCTATATAAACATGGAAATATCTACAACGCTATCTGTATAAACATGGAAATATCTTCACCGCTATCTGTATAAACATGGAAATATCTACAACGCTGTCTCTATAACTTGGAAATAACTACACCACTATCTCTGTAAACATGGAAATATCTAGACCGCCATCTCTATAAACATGGAAATATCAACACCACCTTCTGTATAAACATGGAAATATCTATACCGCTATCTGCATAAACATGGAAATATCTACACCGCCATCTCTATGAACATGGAAATATCTACACCGCCATCTGTACGAATATGGAAATATCTATAACGCCATCTGTATGAACATGTAAATATCTACACCGCCATCTGTATGAACATGGAAATATCTTCACCGCTAACTGTATGAACATGGAAATATCTACACCGCTATCTGTATGAACATGGAAATATCTACACCGTTATCTGTATGAACATGGAAATATCTACACCGCTATCTGTATGAACATGGAAATATCTACACCGCTATCTGTACGAACATGGAAATATCTACACCGCTATCTGTATGAACATGCAAATATCTACACTGCCATCTGTATGAACATGGAAATATCTACACCGCCATCTGTATGAACATGTAAATATCTACACTGCCATCTGTAAGAACATGGAAATATCTACACCGCTAACTGTATGAACATGGAAATAACTACACTGCTATCTGTATGAACAAGGAAATATCTACACCGCTATCTGTACAAACATGGAAATATCTACTCCGCTATCTGTATGAACATGCAAATATCTACACAGCTATCTGTATATCAATGGAAATATCTACACTGCTATCTCTATAAACATGGAAATAACTACACTGCTATCTGTATAAACATGGAAATATCTACACCGCCATCTCTATGAACATGGAAATATCTACACCGCCATTTGTATGAACATGGAAATATCTACACCGCCATCTCTATGAGCATGGAAATACCTACACCGCCATTTGTATGAACATGGAAATATCTACACCGCCCTCTGCATGAACATGGAAATATCTACACCGCCATCTCTATAAACGTGGAAATATCTACACCGCTATCTGTATGAACTTGGAAATATCTACACTGCTCTCGGTATAAGTTGAAATTATCTACACCACTCTCTCTATAAACATGGAAATATCAACACTGCTATCTGTATAAACATGGAAATATCTACACCGCTGTCTGTACAAATATGGAAATATCTTCACCGCTATCTGTATAAACATGAAAATATCTACAACGCTGTCTCTATAAACTTGGAAATAACTACACCACTATCTCTGTAAACATGGAAATATCTAGACCGCCGTCTTTATAAACATGGAAATATCCACACCACCATCTGTATAAACATGGAAATATCTATACCGCTATCTGCATAAACATGGAAATATCTACACCGCCATCTCTATGAACATGGAAATATCTACACTGCCATCTGTACGAACATGGAAATATCTACACCGCCATCTGTATGAACATGTAAATATCTACACCGCCATCTGTATGAACATGGAAATATCTACACCGCTAACTGTATGAACATGGAAATATCTACACCGCTATCTGTATGAACATGGAAATATCTACACCGTTATCTCTATGAACATGTAAATATCTACACCGCTAACTGTATGACCATGGAAATATCTACACCGCTATCTGTATGAACATGGATATATCTACACCGTTATCTGTATGAACATGGAAATATCTACACCGCTATCTGTATGAACATGGAAATATCTACACAGCTATCTGTATGAACATGGAAATATCTACACCGCTATCTGTATGAACATGCAAATACCTACACAGCTATCTGTATATCAATGGAAATATCCATACTGCTATCTCTATAAACATGGAAATAACTACACTGCTATCTGTATAAACATGGAAATGTCTACACCGCCACCTATATGAACATGGAAATATCTACACTGCCATCCGTACGAACATGGAAATATCTACATCGCCATCTGTATGAACATGTAAATATCTACACCGCCATCTGTATGAACATGGAAATACCTACACCGCTAACTGTATGAACATGGAAATATCTACACCGCTATTGGTATGAACATGGAAATAACTACACCGCTATCTGTATAAACATGGAAAGATCTACACCGCCATCTCTATGAACATGGAAACATCTACACCGCCATTTGTATGAACATGGAAATATCTACACCGCCATCTCTATGAACATGGAAATATCTACACCGCCATTTGTATGAACATGGAAATATCTACACCGCTAACTGTATGAACATGGAAATATCTACACCGCCATCTGTATGAACATGGAAATATCTACACCGCTCTCTGTATGAACATGGAAATACCTTCACCGCTCTCTGAACGAACATGGAAATATCTACACCGCTATCTGTATGAACATGGAAGTATCTACACCGCTATGTGTATGAACATGCAAATATCTACACAGCTATCTGTATATCCCTGGAAATATCTACACTGCTATCTCTATAAACATGGAAACATCTACACTGCTATCTGTATAAACATGGAAATATCTACACCGCCATTTCTATGAATATGGAAATATGTACACCGCTAACTGTATGAATATGGAAATATCTACACCGCTATCTGAATAAACATGGAAATATCTACACCGCTATCTCTATTAACATGCAAATATCTACACAGCTATCTGTATATCAATGGAAATATCTACACTGCTATGTCTATAAACATGGTAATAACTACACTGCTACCTGTATAAACATGGAAATATCTACACCGTCATCTCTATGAACATGGAAATATCTACACTGACATTTGTATGAACATGGAAATATCCACACTGCTATCTGTGTAAACATGGAAATGTCTACACCGCTATCTGTGTAAACATGGAAATATCTACACCGCCATCTGTGTAAACATGAAAATATCTACACCGCAATACCTATAAACGTGGAAATATCTACACTGCCATCTGTATGAACATGGAAATATCTACACCGCCATCTCTGTAAACGTGGAAATATCTACACCGCTATCTGTATTAACTTGGAAATATCTACACTGCTCTCTGTATAAAATTGAAATTATCTACACCACTATCTCTATAAACATGGAAATATCTACACTGCTATCTATATAAACATGGAAATATCTACAACGCTATCTGTATAAACATGGAAATACCTTCACCGCTATCTGTATAAACATGGAAATATCTACAACGATGTCTCTATAAACTTGGAAATAACTACACCACTATCTCTGTAAACATGGAAATATCTAGACCGCCATCTCTATAAACATGGAAATATCTACACCACCATCTGTATAAACATGGAAATATCTATACCGCTATCTGCATAAACATGGAAATATCTACACCGCCATCTCTATGAACATGGAAATATCTACACCGCATTCTGTACGAACATGGAAATATCTATACCGCCCTCTGTATGAACATGTAAATATCTACACCGCCATCTGTATGAACATGGAAATATCTTCACCGCTAACGGTATGAACATGGAAATATCTACACCGCTATCTGTATGAACATGGAAATATCTACACCGTTATCTGTATGAACATGGAAATATCTACACCGCTATCTGTATGAACATGGAAATATCTACACCGCTATCTGTATGAACATGGAAATATCTACACCGCTATCTGTATGAACATGCAAATATCTACACAGCTATCTGTATATCAATGGAAATATCTACACTGCTATCTCTATAAACATGGAAATAACTACACTGCTATCTGTATAATCATGGAAATATCTACACCGCCATCTCTATGAACATGGAAATATCTACACCGCCATCTGTACGAACATGGAAATATCAACACCGCCATCTGTATGAACATGTAAATATCTACACCGCCATCTGTATGAACATGGAAATATCTACACCGCTAACTGTATGAACACGGAAATACCTACACAGCTATCTGTATATCAATGGAAATATCCACACTGCTATCTCTATAAACATGGAAATAACTACACTGCTATCTGTATAAACATGGAAATGTCTACACCGCCACCTATATGAACATGGAAATATCTACACTGCCATCCGTACGAACATGGAAATATCTACACCGCCATTTGTATGAACATGGAAATATCTACACCGCTAACTGTATGAATATGGAAATATCTACACCGCTATCTGTATGAACATGGAAATATCTACACCGCTATATGTATGAACATGCAAATATCTACACAGCTATCTGTATATCAATGGAAATATCTACACTGCTATGTCTATAAACATGGTAATAACTACACTGCTACCTGTATAAACATGGAAATATCTACACCGTCATCTCTATGAACATGGAAATATCTACACCGACATTTGTATGAACATGGAAATATCCACACCGCTATCTGTGTAAACATGGAAATGTCTACACCGCTATGTGTGTAAACATGGAAATATCTACACCGCCATTTGTGTAAACATGAAAATATCTACACTGCAATACCTATAAACGTGGAAATATCTACACTGCCATCTGTATGAACAGGGAAATATCTACACCGCCATCTCTGTAAACGTGGCAATATCTACACCGCTATCTTTATTAACTTGGAAATATCTACACTGCTCTCTGTATAAAATTGAAATTATCTACACCACTATCTCTATAAACATGGAAATATCTACATTGCTATCTGTACAAACATGGAAATATCTACAACGCTATCAGTATAAACATGGAAATATCTTCACCGCTATCTGTATAAACATGGAAATATCTACAACGCTGTCTCTATAAACTTGGATATAACTACACCACTATCTCTGTAAACATGGAAATATCTAGACCGCCATCTCTACAAACATGGAAATATCTACACCACCATCTGTATAAACATGGAAATATCTATACCGCTATCTACATAAACATGGAAATATCTACACCGCCATCTCTATGAACATGGAAATATCTACACCGCCATCTGTACGAACATGGAAATATCTATACCGCCATCTGTATGAACATGTAAGTATCTACACCGCCATCTGTATGAACATGGAAATATCTTCACCGCTAACTGTATGAACATGGAAATATCTACACCGCTATCTGTATGAACATGGAAATACCTACACCGTTATCTGTATGAACATGGAAATAACTACACCGCTATCTGTATGAACATGGAAATATCTACACCGCTATCTGTACGAACATGGAAATATCTACACCGCTATCTGTATGAACATGCAAATATCTACACAGCTATCTGTATATCAATGGAAATATCTACACTGCTATCTCTATAAACATGGAAATAACTACACTGCTATCTGTATAAACATGGATATATCTACACCGCCATCTCTATGAACACGGAAATATCTACACCGCCATTAGTATGAACATGGAAATATCTACACCGCCATCTCTATGAACATGGGAATACCTACACCGCCATTTGTATGAACATGGAAATATCTACACCGCCATCTGCATGAACATGGAAATATCTACACCGCCATCTCTATAAACGTGGAAATATCTACACCGCTATCTGTATGAACATGGAAATATCTACACCGCTAACTGTATGAACATGGAAATATCTGCACCGCTATCTGTATGAACATGCAAATACCTACACAGCTATCTGTATATCAATGGAAATATCCACACTGCTATCTCTATAAACATGGAAATAACTACACTGCTATCTGTATAAACATGGAAATGTCTACACCGCCACCTATATGAACATGGAAATATCTACACTGCCATCAGTACTAACATGGAAATATCTACACCGCCATCTGTATGAACACATAAATATCTTCACCGCCATCTGTATGAGCATGGAAATATCTACACCGCTAACTGTATGAACATGGAAATATCTACACCGCTATTGGTATGAACATGGAAATAACTACACGGCTATCTGTATGAACATGGAAATATCTACACCGCCATCTGTATGAACATGGAAATATCTACACCGCCATCTGTATGAACATGTAAATATCTACACCGCCATCTGTATGAACATGGAAATATCTACACCGCTAACTGTATGAACATGGAAATATCTACACCGCTATCTGTATGAACATGGAAATATCTACACCGCTATCTGTTTATCAATGGAAATATCTACGCTGCTATCTCTATAAACATGGAAATAACTATACTGCTATCTGTATAAACATGGAAAGATCTACACCGCCATCTCTATGAACATGGAAATATCTACACCGCCATCTCTATGAACATGGAAATATCTACACCGCCATTTGTATGAACATGGAAATATCTACACCGCTAACTGTATGAACATGGAAATATCTACACCGCCATCTGTATGAACATGGAAATATCTACACCGCTATCTGTATGAACATGGAAATATCTACACCGCTATATGTATGAACATGCAAATATCTACACAGCTATCTGTATATCAATGGAAATATCTACACTGCTATGTCTATAAACATGGTAATAACTACACTGCTACCTGTATAAACATGGAAATATCTACACCGTCATCTCTATGAACATGGAAATATCTACACCGACATTTGTATGAACATGGAAATATCCACACCGCTATCTGTGTAAACATGGAAATGTCTACACCGCTATGTGTGTAAACATGGAAATATCTACACCGCCATTTGTGTAAACATGAAAATATCTACACTGCAATACCTATAAACGTGGAAATATCTACACTGCCATCTGTATGAACAGGGAAATATCTACACCGCCATCTCTGTAAACGTGGCAATATCTACACCGCTATCTTTATTAACTTGGAAATATCTACACTGCTCTCTGTATAAAATTGAAATTATCTACACCACTATCTCTATAAACATGGAAATATCTACACTGCTATCTGTACAAACATGGAAATATCTACAACGCTATCAGTATAAACATGGAAATATCTTCACCGCTATCTGTATAAACATGGAAATATCTACAACGCTGTCTCTATAAACTTGGATATAACTACACCACTATCTCTGTAAACATGGAAATATCTAGACCGCCATCTCTACAAACATGGAAATATCTACACCACCATCTGTATAAACATGGAAATATCTATACCGCTATCTACATAAACATGGAAATATCTACACCGCCATCTCTATGAACATGGAAATATCTACACCGCCATCTGTACGAACATGGAAATATCTATACCGCCATCTGTATGAACATGTAAGTATCTACACCGCCATCTGTATGAACATGGAAATATCTTCACCGCTAACTGTATGAACATGGAAATATCTACACCGCTATCTGTATGAACATGGAAATACCTACACCGTTATCTGTATGAACATGGAAATAACTACACCGCTATCTGTATGAACATGGAAATATCTACACCGCTATCTGTACGAACATGGAAATATCTACACCGCTATCTGTATGAACATGCAAATATCTACACAGCTATCTGTATATCAATGGAAATATCTACACTGCTATCTCTATAAACATGGAAATAACTACACTGCTATCTGTATAAACATGGATATATCTACACCGCCATCTCTATGAACACGGAAATATCTACACCGCCATTAGTATGAACATGGAAATATCTACACCGCCATCTCTATGAACATGGGAATACCTACACCGCCATTTGTATGAACATGGAAATATCTACACCGCCATCTGCATGAACATGGAAATATCTACACCGCCATCTCTATAAACGTGGAAATATCTACACCGCTATCTGTATGAACATGGAAATATCTACACCGCTAACTGTATGAACATGGAAATATCTGCACCGCTATCTGTATGAACATGCAAATACCTACACAGCTATCTGTATATCAATGGAAATATCCACACTGCTATCTCTATAAACATGGAAATAACTACACTGCTATCTGTATAAACATGGAAATGTCTACACCGCCACCTATATGAACATGGAAATATCTACACTGCCATCAGTACTAACATGGAAATATCTACACCGCCATCTGTATGAACACATAAATATCTTCACCGCCATCTGTATGAGCATGGAAATATCTACACCGCTAACTGTATGAACATGGAAATATCTACACCGCTATTGGTATGAACATGGAAATAACTACACGGCTATCTGTATGAACATGGAAATATCTACACCGCCATCTGTATGAACATGGAAATATCTACACCGCCATCTGTATGAACATGTAAATATCTACACCGCCATCTGTATGAACATGGAAATATCTACACCGCTAACTGTATGAACATGGAAATATCTACACCGCTATCTGTATGAACATGGAAATATCTACACCGCTATCTGTTTATCAATGGAAATATCTACGCTGCTATCTCTATAAACATGGAAATAACTATACTGCTATCTGTATAAACATGGAAAGATCTACACCGCCATCTCTATGAACATGGAAATATCTACACCGCCATCTCTATGAACATGGAAATATCTACACCACCATTTGTATGAACATGGAAATATCTACACCGCTAACTGTATGAACATGGAAATATCTACACCGCCATCTGTATGAACATGGAAATATCTACACCGCTATCTGTATGAACATGGAAATATCTACACCGCTATATGTATGAACATGCAAATATCTACACAGCTATCTGTATATCAATGGAAATATCTACACTGCTATCTCTATAAACATGGTAATAACTACACTGCTACCTGTATAAACATGGAAATATCTACACCGTCATCTCTATGAACATGGAAATATCTACACCGACATTTGAATGAACATGGAAATATCCACACCGCTATCTGTGTAAACATGGAAATGTCTACACCGCTATGTGTGTAAACATGGAAATATCTACACCGCCATTTGTGTAAACATGAAAATATCTACACTGCAATACCTATAAACGTGGAAATATCTACACTGCCATCTGTATGAACAGGGAAATATCTACACCGCCATCTCTGTAAACGTGGAAATATCTACACCGCTATCTTTATTAACTTGGAAATATCTACACTGCTCTCTGTATAAAATTGAAATTATCTACACCACTATCTCTATAAACATGGAAATATCTACACTGCTATCTGTACAAACATGGAAATATCTACAACGCTATCAGTATAAACATGGAAATATCTTCACCGCTATCTGTATAAACATGGAAATATCTACAACGCTGTCTCTATAAACTTGGATATAACTACACCACTATCTCTGTAAACATGGAAATATCTAGACCGCCATCTCTACAAACATGGAAATATCTACACCACCATCTGTATAAACATGGAAATATCTATACCGCTATCTGCATAAACATGGAAATATCTACACCGCCATCTCTATGAACATGGAAATATCTACACCGCCATCTGTACGAACATGGAAATATCTATACCGCCATCTGTATGAACATGTAAGTATCTACACCGCCATCTGTATGAACATGGAAATATCTTCACCGCTAACTGTATGAACATGGAAATATCTACACCGCTATCTGTATGAACATGGAAATACCTACACCGTTATCTGTATGAACATGGAAATAACTACACCGCTATCTGTATGAACATGGAAATATCTACACCGCTATCTGTACGAACATGGAAATATCTACACCGCTATCTGTATGAACATGCAAATATCTACACAGCTATCTGTATATCAATGGAAATATCTACACTGCTATCTCTATAAACATGGAAATAACTACACTGCTATCTGTATAAACATGTATATATCTACACCGCCATCTCTATGAACACGGAAATATCTACACCGCCATTAGTATGAACATGGAAATATCTACACCGCCATCTCTATGAACATGGGAATACCTACACCGCCATTTGTATGAACATGGAAATATCTACACCGCCATCTGCATGAACATGGAAATATCTACACCGCCATCTCTATAAACGTGGAAATATCTACACCGCTATCTGTATGAACATGGAAATATCTACACCGCTAACTGTATGAACATGGAAATATCTGCACCGCTATCTGTATGAACATGCAAATACCTACACAGCTATCTGTATATCAATGGAAATATCCACACTGCTATCTCTATAAACAAGGAAATAACTACACTGCTATCTGTATAAACATGGAAATGTCTACACCGCCACCTATATGAACATGGAAATATCTACACTGCCATCAGTACTAACATGGAAATATCTACACCGCCATCTGTATGAACACATAAATATCTTCACCGCCATCTGTATGAGCATGGAAATATCTACACCGCTAACTGTATGAACATGGAAATATCTACACCGCTATTGGTATGAACATGGAAATAACTACACGGCTATCTGTATGAACATGGAAATATCTACACCGCCATCTGTATGAACATGGAAATATCTACACCGCCATCTGTATGAACATGTAAATATCTACACCGCCATCTGTATGAACATGGAAATATCTACACCGCTAACTGTATGAACATGGAAATATCTACACCGCTATCTGTATGAACATGGAAATATCTACACCGCTATCTGTTTATCAATGGAAATATCTACGCTGCTATCTCTATAAACATGGAAATAACTATACTGCTATCTGTATAAACATGGAAAGATCTACACCGCCATCTCTATGAACATGGAAATATCTACACCGCCATCTCTATGAACATGGAAATATCTACACCGCCATTTGTATGAACATGGAAATATCTACACCGCTAACTGTATGAACATGGAAATATCTACACCGCCATCTGTATGAACATGGAAATATCTACACCGCTATCTGTATGAACATGGAAATATCTACACCGCTCTCTGTACGAACATGGAAATATCTACACCGCTATCTGTATGAACATGGAAATATCTACACCGCTATATGTATGAACATGCAAATATCTACACAGCTATCTGTATATCAATGGAAATATCTACACTGCTATCTCTATAAACATGGAAACATCTACACTGCTATCTGTATAAACAAGGAAATATCTACACCGCCATTTGTATGAACATGGAAATATCTACACCGCTAACTGTATGAATATGGAAATATCTACACCGCTATCTGAATAAACATGGAAATGTCTACACCGCTATCTCTATGAACATGCAAATATCTACACAGCTAGCTGTATATCAATGGAAATATCTACACTGCTATGTCTATAAACACGGTAATAACTACACTGCTACCTGTATAAACCTGGAAATATCTACACCGTCATCTCTATGAATATGGAAATATCTACACCGACATTTGTAATAACATGGAAATATCCACACCGCTATCTGTGTAAACATGGAAATGTCTACACCGCTATCTGTAAAACATGGAAATATCTACACCGCCATCTGTGTAAACATGAAAATATCTACACCGCCATCCTTATAAACGTGGAAATATCTACACCGCTTTCTGTATGAACTTGGAAATATCTACACTGCTCTCTGTATAAAACTGAAATTATCTACACCACTATCTCTATAAACATGGAAATATCTACACTGCTATCTGTATAAACATGGAAATATCTACACCGCTATCTGTATAAACATGGAAATATCTACACCGCCACCTGTGTGAACATGGAAATATCCACACTGCCATCCGTACGAACATGGAAATATCTACACCGCCATCTGTATGAACATGTAAATATCTGCACCGCCATCTGTATGAACATGGAAATATCTACACCGCTAACTTTATGAACATGGAAATATCTACACTGCTATCTGTATGAACATGGAAATATCTACACCGCCATCTTTATGAACATGGAAATATCTACACCGCCATCTGTATGAACATGGAAATATCTATACCGCCATCTGTATGAACATGTAAATATCTTCACGGCCATCTGTATGAACATGGAAATATCTACACCGCTAACTGTATGAACATGGAAATATCTACACCGCTATTGGTATGAACATGGAAATAACTACACAGCTATCTGTATGAACATGGAAATATCTACACCGCCATCTGTATGAACATGGAAATATCTACACCGTTATCTGTATGAACATGGAAATATCTACACTGCTATCTGTATGAACATGGCAATATCTACACCGCCATCTGTATGAACATGGAAATATCTACACCGACATCTGTATGAACATGGAAATATCTACACCGCCATCTGTATGAACATGGAAATATCTACACCGCTATCTGTATGAACATGCAAATACCTACACAGCTATCTGTATATCAATGGAAATATCTACACTGCTAACTCTATAAACATGGAAATATCTGCACTGCTATCTGTATAAACATGGAAATATCTACACCGACATTTGTAAGAACATGGAAATATCTACACCGCTAACTGTATGAATATGGAAATATCTCCACCGCTATCTGAATAAACATGGAAATACCTACACCGCTTTCTGTATGAACATGCAAATATCTACAAAGCTATCTGTATATCAATGGAAATATCTACACTGCTATCTCTATAAACATGGTAATAACTACACTGCTGTCTGTATAAACATGGAAATATCTACACCGTCATCTCTATGAACTTGGAAATACCTTCACCGACATTTGTATGAACATGGAAATATCCACACAGCTATCTGTGTATACATGGAAATGTCTACACCGCTATCTGTGTAAACATGGAAATATCTACACCGCCATCTGTGTAAACATGAAAATATCTACACCACCATCCCTATAAACGTGGAAATATCTACACTGCCATCTGTATGAACATGGAAATATCTACACCGCCATCTCTGTAAACGTGGAAATATCTACACCGCTATCTGTATGAACTTGGAAATATCTACACTGCTCTCTGTATAAAATTGAAATTATCTACACCACTATCTCTATAAACATGGAAATATCTACACTGCTATCTGTATAAACATGGAAATATCTACACCGCTATCTGCATAAACATGGAAATAACTTCACCACTATCTGTATAAACATGGAAATATCTACAACGCTGTCTCTATAAACTTGGAAATAACTACACCACTACCTCTGTAAACATGGAAATATCTAGACCGCCATCTCTATAAACATGTAAATATCTACACCACCATCTGTATAAACATGGAAATATCTATACCGCTATCTGCATAAACATGGAAATATCTACACCGCCATCTCTATGAACATGGAAATATCTACACCGCCATCTGTACGAACATGGAAATATCTATACCGCCATCTGTATGAACATGTAAATATCTACACCACCATCTGTATGAACATGGAAATATCTTCACCGCTATCTGTACGAACATGGAAATATCTACACCGCTATCTGTATGAACATGCAAATATCTACACAGCTATCTGTATTTCAATGGAAATATCTACAATGCTATCTCTATAAACATGGAAATAACTACACTGCTATCTGTATAAACATGGAAATATCTACACCGCCACCTGTATGAACATGGAAATATCTACACCGCCATCTGTATGTAGATGGAAATATCTACACCGCTAACTGTATGAACATGGAAATATCTACACCGCTATTGGTATGAACATGGAAATAACTACACCGCTATCTGTATGAACATGGAAATATCTACAACACCATCTGTATGAACATGGAAATATCTACACCGCCATCTGTATGAACATGTAAATATCAACACCGCCATCTGTATGAACATGGAAATATCTACACCGCTAACTGTATGAACATGGAAATATCTACACCGCTATCTGTATGAACATGGAAATATCTACACCGCTATCTGTATAAACATGGAAATATCTATACCGCTATCTGTATGAACATGCAAATATCTACACAGCTATCTGTATATCAATGGAAATATCTACACTGCTATCTCTATAAACATGGAAATAACTACACTGCTATCTGTATAAACATGGAAATATCTACACCGCCATCTCTATGAACATGGAAATATCTACACCGCCATTTGTATGAACATTGAAATATCCACACCGCTATCTGTGTAAACATGGAAATTCCTACACCGCTATCAGTGTAAACATGGAAATATCTACACCGCCATCTGTGTAAACATGAAAATATCTACACCGCCATCCCTATGAACGTGGAAATATCTACACTGCCATCTGTATGAACATGGAAATATCTACACCGCCATCTCTATAAACGTGGAAATATCTACACTGCTATCTGTATGAACTTGGAAATATCTACACTGCTCTCTGTATAAAATTGAAATTATCTACACCACTATCTCTATAAACATGGAAATATCTACACTGCTATCTGTATAAACATGGAAATATCTACACCGCTATCTGTATAAACATGGAAATATCTTCACCGCTATCTGTATAAACATGGAAATATCTGCAACGCTGTCTCTATAAACTTGGAAATAACTACACCACTATCTCTGTAAACATGGAAATATCTAGACCGCCATCTCTATAAACATGGAAATATCTACACCACCATCTGTATAAACATGGAAATATGTATACCGCTATCTGCATAAACATGGAAATATCTACACCGCCATCTCTATGAACATGGAATTATCTACAACGCCATCTGTACGAACATGGAAGTATCTATACCGCCATCTCTATGAACATGTAAATATCTACACTGCCATCAGTAAGAACATGGAAATATCTACACCGCTAACTGTATGAACATGGAAATATCTACACCGCCATCTCTATGAACATGGAAATACCTACACCGCCATATGTATGAACATGGAAATATCTACACCGCCATCAGTATGAGCATGGAAATATCTACACCACCATCTCTATAAACGTGGAAATATCTACACCGCTATCTGTATGAACTTGGAAATATCTACACTGCTCTCGGTATAAATTGAAATTGTCTACACCACTATCTCTATAAACATGGACATATCTACACTGCTATCTGTATAAACATGGAAATATCTACACCGCTATCTGTATAAACATGGAAATATCTTCACCACTATCTGTATAAACATGGAAATATCTACAACGCTGTCTCTATAAACTTGGAAATAACTACAACACTATCTCTATAAACATGGAAATATCTACACCGTTATCAGTATGAACATGGAAATATCAACACCGCTATCTGTATAAACATGGAAATATCTACACCGCTATGTGTATGAACATGCAAATATCTACACAGCTATCTGTATATCAATGGAAATATCTACACTGCTATCTCTATAAACATGGAAATATCTACACTGCTATCTGTATAAACATGGAAATACCTACACCGACATTTGTATGAACATGGAAATATCTACACCGTTAACTGTATGAATATGGAAATATCTCCTCCGCTATCTGAATAAACATGGAAATACCTACACCGCTATCTGTATGAACATGCAAATATCTACACAGCTATCTGTATATCAATGGAAATATCTACACTGCTATCTCTATAAACATGGTAATAACTACACTGCTGTATGTATAAACATGGAAATATCTACACCGTCATCTCTATGAACATGGAAATACCTTCACCGACATTTGTATGAACATGGAAATATCCACACAGTTATCTGTGTAAACATGGAAATGTCTACACCGCTATCTGTGTAAACATGGAAATATCTACACCGCCATCTGTGTAAACATGAAAATATCTACACCACGATCCCTATAAACGTGGAAATATCTACACTGCCATCTGTATGAACATGGAAATATCTACACCGCCATCTCTATAAACGTGGAAATATCTACACCGCTATCTGTATGAACTTGGAAATATCTACACTGCTCTCTGTATAAAATTGAAATTATCTACACCACTATCTCTATAAACATGGAAATATCTACACTGCTATCTGTATAAACATGGAAATATCTACACCGCTATCTGCATAAACATGGAAATATCTTCACCACTCTCTGTATAAACATGGAAATATCTACAACGCTGTCTCTATAAACTTGGAAATAACTACACCACTACCTCTGTAAACATGGAAATATCTAGACCGCCATCTCTATAAACATGGAAATATCTACACCACCATCTGTATAAACATGGAAATATCTATACCGCTATCTGCATAAACATGGAAATATCTACACCGCCATCTCTCTGAACATGGAAATATCTACACCGCCATCTGTACGAACATGGAAATATCTTCACCGCTAACTGTATGAACATGGAAATATCTACACCGCTATCTGTACGAACATGGAAATATCTACACCGCTATCTGTATGAACATGCAAATATCTTCACAGCTATCTGTATTTCAATGGAAATATCTACAATGCTATCTCTATAAACATGGAAATAACTACACTGCTATCTGTATAAACATGGAAATATCTACCCCGCCACCTGTATGAAGATGGAAATATCTACACCGCCATCTGTATGAACATGTAAATATCTACACTGCCATCTGTAAGAACATGGAAATATCTACACGGCTAACTATATGAACATGGAAATATCTACACCGCTATCTGTATGAACATGGAAATATCTACACTGCTATCCGTATAAACATGGAAATATCTACTCCGCTATCTGTATGAACATGCAAATATCTACACAGCTATCTGTATATCAATGGAAATATCTACACTGCTATCTCTATAAACATGGAAATAACTACACTGCTATCTGTATAAACATGGAAATATGTACATCGCCATCTCTATGAACATGGAAATATCTACACCGCCATTTGTATGAACATGGAAATATCTACACCGCCATCTCTATGAACATGGATATACCTACACCGCCATTTGTATGAACATGGAAATATCTACACCGCCATTTGCATGAACATGGAAATATCTACACAGCCATCTCTATAAACGTGGAAATATCTACACCGCTATCTGCATGAACTTGGAAATATCTACACTGCTCTCGGTATAAATTGAAATTATCTACACCACTATCTCTATAAACATGGAAATATCTACACTGCTATCTGTATAAACATGGAAATATCTACACCGCTATCTGTATAAACATGGAAATATCTTCACCGCTATCTGTATAAACATGGAAATATCTACAACGCTGTCTCTATAAACTTGGAAATAACTACACCACTATCTCTGTAAACATAGAAATATCTAGACCGCCATCTCTATAAACATGGAAATATCTACACCACCATCTCTATAAACAATGAAATATCTATACCGCTATCTACATAAACATGGAAATATCTACACCGCCATCTCTATGAACATGGAAATATCTACACCTCCATCTGTACGAACATGGAAATATCTACACCGCCATCTGTATGAACATGTAAATATCTACACCGCCATCTGTATGAACATGGAAATATCTACACCGCTAACTGTATGAACATGGAAATATCTACACCGCTATCTGTATGAACATGGATATATCTACACAGCCATCTGGATGAACATGGAAATATCTACACCGCTATCTGTATGAAAATGGAAATATCTACACAGCTATCTGTACGAACATGGAAATATCTACACCGCTATCTGTATGAACATGCAAATACCTACACAGCTATCTGTATATCAATGGAAATATCCACACTGCAATCTCTATAAACATGGAAATACCTACACTGCTATCTGTATAAACATGGAAATATCTACACCGCCACCTATATGAACATGGAAATATCTATACTGTCATCCGTACGAACATGGAAATATGCACACCGCCATCTGTAGGAACATGTAAATATCTACACCGCCATCTGTATGAACATGGAAATATCTACACCGCTAACTGTATGAACATGGAAATATCTACACCGCTATTGGTATGAACATGGAAATAACTACACCGCTATCTGTATGAACATGGAAATATCTACACCGCAATCTGTATGAACATGGAAATATCTACACCGCCATCTGTATGAACATGTAAATATCTACACCGCCATCTGTATGAACATGTAAATATCTGCACCGCCATCTGTATGAACATGGAAATATCTACACCGCTAACTGTATGAACATGGAAATATCTACACCGCTATCTGTATGAACATGGAAATATCTACACCGTTATCTGTATGAACATGGAAATATCTACACTGCCATCTGTATGAACATGGAAATATCTACAACGCCATCTGTATGAACATGTAAATATCTACACTGCCATCTGTAAGAACATGGAAATATCTACACCGCTAACTGTATGAACATGGAAATAACTACACCGCTATCTGTATGAACATGGAAATGTCTACACCGCTATCTGTACAAACATGGAAATATCTACTCCGCTATCTGTAAGAACATGCAAATATCTACACAGCTATCTGTATATCAATGGAAATATCTACACTGCTATCTCTATAAACATGGAAATAACTACACTGCTATCTGTATAAACATGGAAATATCTACACCGCCATCTCTATGAAGATGGAAATATCTACACCGCCATTTGTATGAACATGGAAATATCTACACCGCCATCCCTATGAACATGGAAATACCTACACCGCCATTTGTATGAACATGGAAATATCTACACCGCCCTCTGCATGAACATGGAAATATCTACACCGCCATCTCTATAAACGTGGAAATATCTACACCGCTATCTGTATGAACTTGGAAATACCTACACTGCTCTCGGTATAAGTTGAAATTATCTACACCACTCTCTCTATAAACATGGAAATATCTACACTGCTATCTGTATAAACATGGAAATATCTACACCGCTATCTGTATAAATATGGAAATATCTTCACCGCTATCTGAATAAACATGGAAATATCTACAACGCTGTCTCTATAAACTTGGAAATAACTACACCACTATCTCTGTAAACATGGAAATATCTAGACCGCCGTCTCCATAAACATGGAAATATCCAAACCACCATCTGTATAAACATAGAAATATCTATACCGCTATCTGCATAAACATGGAAATATCTACACCGCCATCTCTATGAACATGGAAATATCTACACTGCCATCTGTACGAACATGGAAATATCTACACCGCCATCTGTATGAACATGTAAATATCTACACCGCCATCTGTATGAACATGGAAATATCTACACCGCTACCTGTATGAACAGGGAAATATCTACACCGCTATCTGTATGAACATGGATATATCTACACCGTTATCTGTATGAACATGGAAATATCTACACCGCTATCTGTATGAACATGGAAATATCTACACAGCTATCTGTACGAACATGGAAATATCTACACCGCTATCTGTATGAACATGCAAATACCTACACAGCTATCTGTATATCAATGGAAATATCCACACTGCTATCTCTATAAACATGGAAATAACTACACTGCTATCTGTATAAACATGGAAATGTTTACACCGCCACCTATATGAACATGGAAATATCTACACTGCCATCCGTACGAACATGGAAATATCTACATCGCCATCTGTATGAACATGTAAATATCTACACCGCCATCTGTATGAACATGGAAATATCTACACCGCTAACTGTATGAACATGGAAATATCTACACCGCTACTGGTATGAACATGGAAATAACTACAACGCTATCTGTATGGACATGGAAATATCTACACCGCCATCGGTATGAACATGGAAATATCTACACCGCCATCTGTATGAACATGTAAATATCTACACCGCTATCTGTATGAACATGGAAATATCTACACCGCTAACTGTATGAACATGGAAATATCTACACCGCTATCTGTATGAACATGGAAATATCTACACCGCTATCTGTATATCAATGGAAATATCTACACTGCTATCTCTATAAACATGGAAATAACTACACTGCTATCTGTATAAACAGGGAAAGATCTACACCGCCATCTCTATCAACATGGAAACATCTACACCGCCATTTGTATGAACATGGAAATATCTACACCGCCATCTCTATGAACATGGAAATATCTACACCGCCATTTGTATGAACATGGAAATATCTACACCGCTAACTGTATGAACATGGAAATATCTACACCGCCATCTGTATGAACATGGAAATATCTACACCGCTCTCTGTATGAACATGGAAATATCTACACCGCTCTCTGTACGAACATGGAAATATCTACACCGCTATCTGTATGAACATGGAAGTATCTACACCGCTATGTGTATGAACATGCAAATATCTACACAGCTATCTGTATATCACTGGAAATATCTACACTGCTATCTCTATAAACATGGAAACATCTACACTGCTATCTGTATAAACATGGAAATATCTACACCGCCATTTGTATGAACATGGAAATATGTACACCGCTAACTGTATGAATATGGAAATATCTACACCGCTATCTGAATAAACATGGAAATATCTACACCGCTATCTCTATTAACATGCAAATATCTACACAGCTATCTGTATATCAATGGAAATATCTACACTGCTATGTCTATAAACATGGTAATAACTACACTGCTACCTGTATAAACATGGAAATACCTACACCGTCATCTCTATGAACATGGAAATATCTACACCGACATTTGTATGAACATGGAAATATCCACACCGCTATCTGCGTAAACATGGAAATGTCTACACCGCTATCTGTGTAAACATGGAAATATCTACACCGCCATCTGTGTAAACATGAAAATATCTACACCGCAATACCTATAAACGTGGAAATATCTACACTGCCATCTGTATGAACATGGAAATATCTACACCGCCATCTCTGTAAACGTGGAAATATCTACACCGCTATCTGTATTAACTTGGAAATATCTACACTGCTCTCTGTATAAAATTGAAATTATCTACACCACTATCTCTATAAACATGGAAATATCTACACTGCTATCTATATAAATATGGAAATATCTACAACGCTATCTGTATAAACATGGAAATATCTTCACCGCTATCTGTATAAACATGGAAATATCTACAACGCTGTCTCTATAACTTGGAAATAACTACACCACTATCTCTGTAAACATGGAAATATCTAGACCGCCAACTCTATAAACATGGAAATATCAACACCACCTTCTGTATAAACATGGAAATATCTATACCGCTATCTGCATAAACATGGAAATATCTACACCGCTATCTGTACGAATATGGAAATATCTATACCGCCATCTGTATGAACATGTAAATATCTACACCGCCATCTGTATGAACATGGAAATACCTTCACCGCTAACTGTATGAACATGGAAATATCTACACCGCTATCTGTATGAACATGGAAATATCTACACCGTTATCTGTATGAACATGGAAATATCAACACCGCTATCTGTATGAACATGGAAATATCTACACCGCTATCTGTACGAACATGGAAATATCTACACCGCTATCTGTATGAACATGCAAATATCTACACTGCCATCTGTATGAACATGGAAATATCTACACCGCCATCTGTATGAACATGTAAATATCTACACCGCCATCTGTATGAACATGTAAATATCTGCACCGCCATCTGTATGAACATGGAAATATCTACACCGCTAACTGTATGAACATGGAAATATCTACACCGCTATCTGTATGAACATGGAAATATCTACACCGTTATCTGTATGAACATGGAAATATCTACACTGCCATCTGTATGAACATGGAAATATCTACAACGCCATCTGTATGAACATGTAAATATCTACACTGCCATCTGTAAGAACATGGAAATATCTACACCGCTAACTGTATGAACATGGAAATAACTACACCGCTATCTGTATGAACATGGAAATGTCTACACCGCTATCTGTACAAACATGGAAATATCTACTCCGCTATCTGTAAGAACATGCAAATATCTACACAGCTATCTGTATATCAATGGAAATATCTACACTGCTATCTCTATAAACATGGAAATAACTACACTGCTATCTGTATAAACATGGAAATATCTACACCGCCATCTCTATGAAGATGGAAATATCTACACCGCCATTTGTATGAACATGGAAATATCTACACCGCCATCCCTATGAACATGGAAATACCTACACCGCCATTTGTATGAACATGGAAATATCTACACCGCCCTCTGCATGAACATGGAAATATCTACACCGCCATCTCTATAAACGTGGAAATATCTACACCGCTATCTGTATGAACTTGGAAATACCTACACTGCTCTCGGTATAAGTTGAAATTATCTACACCACTCTCTCTATAAACATGGAAATATCTACACTGCTATCTGTATAAACATGGAAATATCTACACCGCTATCTGTATAAATATGGAAATATCTTCACCGCTATCTGAATAAACATGGAAATATCTACAACGCTGTCTCTATAAACTTGGAAATAACTACACCACTATCTCTGTAAACATGGAAATATCTAGACCGCCGTCTCCATAAACATGGAAATATCCAAACCACCATCTGTATAAACATAGAAATATCTATACCGCTATCTGCATAAACATGGAAATATCTACACCGCCATCTCTATGAACATGGAAATATCTACACTGCCATCTGTACGAACATGGAAATATCTACACCGCCATCTGTATGAACATGTAAATATCTACACCGCCATCTGTATGAACATGGAAATATCTACACCGCTACCTGTATGAACAGGGAAATATCTACACCGCTATCTGTATGAACATGGATATATCTACACCGTTATCTGTATGAACATGGAAATATCTACACCGCTATCTGTATGAACATGGAAATATCTACACAGCTATCTGTACGAACATGGAAATATCTACACCGCTATCTGTATGAACATGCAAATACCTACACAGCTATCTGTATATCAATGGAAATATCCACACTGCTATCTCTATAAACATGGAAATAACTACACTGCTATCTGTATAAACATGGAAATGTCTACACCGCCACCTATATGAACATGGAAATATCTACACTGCCATCCGTACGAACATGGAAATATCTACATCGCCATCTGTATGAACATGTAAATATCTACACCGCCATCTGTATGAACATGGAAATATCTACACCGCTAACTGTATGAACATGGAAATATCTACACCGCTACTGGTATGAAAATGGAAATAACTACAACGCTATCTGTATGGACATGGAAATATCTACACCGCCATCGGTATGAACATGGAAATATCTACACCGCCATCTGTATGAACATGTAAATATCTACACCGCTATCTGTATGAACATGGAAATATCTACACCGCTAACTGTATGAACATGGAAATATCTACACCGCTATCTGTATGAACATGGAAATATCTACACCGCTATCTGTATATCAATGGAAATATCTACACTGCTATCTCTATAAACATGGAAATAACTACACTGCTATCTGTATAAACATGGAAAGATCTACACCGCCATCTCTATGAACATGGAAACATCTACACCGCCATTTGTATGAACATGGAAATATCTACACCGCCATCTCTATGAACATGGAAATATCTACACCGCCATTTGTATGAACATGGAAATATCTACACCGCTAACTGTATGAACATGGAAATATCTACACCGCCATCTGTATGAACATGGAAATATCTACACCGCTCTCTGTATGAACATGGAAATATCTACACCGCTCTCTGTACGAACATGGAAATATCTACACCGCTATCTGTATGAACATGGAAGTATCTACACCGCTATGTGTATGAACATGCAAATATCTACACAGCTATCTGTATATCACTGGAAATATCTACACTGCTATCTCTATAAACATGGAAACATCTACACTGCTATCTGTATAAACATGGAAATATCTACACCGCCATTTGTATGAACATGGAAATATGTACACCGCTAACTGTATGAATATGGAAATATCTACACCGCTATCTGAATAAACATGGAAATATCTACACCGCTATCTCTATTAACATGCAAATATCTACACAGCTATCTGTATATCAATGGAAATATCTACACTGCTATGTCTATAAACATGGTAATAACTACACTGCTACCTGTATAAACATGGAAATACCTACACCGTCATCTCTATGAACATGGAAATATCTACACCGACATTTGTATGAACATGGAAATATCCACACCGCTATCTGCGTAAACATGGAAATGTCTACACCGCTATCTGTGTAAACATGGAAATATCTACACCGCCATCTGTGTAAACATGAAAATATCTACACCGCAATACCTATAAACGTGGAAATATCTACACTGCCATCTGTATGAACATGGAAATATCTACACCGCCATCTCTGTAAACGTGGAAATATCTACACCGCTATCTGTATTAACTTGGAAATATCTACACTGCTCTCTGTATAAAATTGAAATTATCTACACCACTATCTCTATAAACATGGAAATATCTACACTGCTATCTATATAAATATGGAAATATCTACAACGCTATCTGTATAAACATGGAAATATCTTCACCGCTATCTGTATAAACATGGAAATATCTACAACGCTGTCTCTATAACTTGGAAATAACTACACCACTATCTCTGTAAACATGGAAATATCTAGACCGCCAACTCTATAAACATGGAAATATCAACACCACCTTCTGTATAAACATGGAAATATCTATACCGCTATCTGCATAAACATGGAAATATCTACACCGCTATCTGTATGAACATGCAAATATCTACACTGCCATCTGTATGAACATGGAAATATCTACACCACCATCTGTATGAAAATGTAAATATCTACAGTGCCATCTGTAAGAACATGGAAATATCTACACCGCTAACTGTATGAACATGGAAATAACTACACCGCTATCTGTATGAACAAGGAAATATCTACACCGCTATCTGTACAAACATGGAAATATCTACTCCGCTATCTGTATGAACATGCAAATATCTACACAGCTATCTGTATATCAATGGAAATATCTACACTGCTATCTCTATAAACATGGAAATAACTACACTGCTATCTGTATAAACATGGAAATATCTACACCGCCATCTCTATGAACATGGAAATATCTACACCGCCATTTGTATGAACATGGAAATATCTACACCGCCATCTCTATGAACATGGAAATACCTACACCGCCATTTGTATGAACATGGAAATATCTACACCGCCCTCTGCATGAACATTGAAATATCTACACCGCCATCTCTATAAACGTGGAAATATCTACACCGCTATCTGTATGAACTTGGAAATATCTACACTGCTCTCGGTATAAGTTGAAATTATCTACACCACTCTCTCTATAAACATGGAAATATCAACACTGCTATCTGTATAAACATGGAAATATCTACACCGCTGTCTGTACAAATATGGAAATATCTTCACCGCTATCTGTATAAACATGGAAATATCTACAACGCTGTCTCTATAAACTTGGAAATAACTACACCACTATCTCTGTAAACATGGAAATATCTAGACCGCCGTCTTTATAAACATGGAGATATCCACACCACCATCTGTATAAACATGGAAATATCTATACCGCTATCTGCATAAACATGGAAATATCTACACCGCCATCTCTATGAACATGGAAATATCAACACTGCCATCTGTACGAACATGGAAATATCTACACCGCCATCTGTATGAACATGTAAATATCTACACCGCCATCTGTATGAACATGGAAATATCTACACCGCTAACTGTATGAACATGGAAATATCTACACCGCTATCTGTATGAACATGGAAATATCTACACCGTTATCTCTATGAACATGTAAATATCTACACCGCTAACTGTATGACCATGGAAATATCTACACCGCTATCTGTATGAACATGGATATATCTACACCGTTATCTGTATGAACATGGAAATATCTACACCGCCATCTGTATGAACATGGAAATATCTTCACCGCTAACGGTATGAACATGGAAATATCTACACCGCTATCTGTATGAACATGGAAATATCTACACCGTTATCTGTATGAACATGGAAATATCTACACCGCTATCTGTATGAACATGGAAATATCTACACCGCTATCTGTATGAACATGGAAATATCTACACCGCTATCTGTATGAACATGCAAATATCTACACAGCTATCTGTATATCAATGGAAATATCTACACTGCTATCTCTATAAACATGGAAATAACTACACTGCTATCTGTATAATCATGGAAATAACTACACCGCCATCTCTATGAACATGGAAATATCTACACCGCCATCTGTACGAACATGGAAATATCAACACCGCCATCTGTATGAACATGTAAATATCTACACCGCCATCTGTATGAACATGGAAATATCTACACCGCTAACTGTATGAACATGGAAATACCTACACAGCTATCTGTATATCAATGGAAATATCCACACTGCTATCTCTATAAACATGGAAATAACTACACTGCTATCTGTATAAACATGGAAATGTCTACACCGCCACCTATATGAACATGGAAATATCTACACTGCCATCCGTACGAACATGGAAATATCTACACCGCCATCTGTATGAACACGTAAATAACTTCACGGCCATCTGTATGAACATGGAAATATCTACACCGCTAACTGTATGAACATGGAAATATCTACACCGCTATTGGTATGAACATGGAAATAACTACACGGCTATCTGTATGAACATGGAAATATCTACACCGCCATCTGTATGAACATGGAAATATCTACACCGTTATCTGTATGAACATGGAAATATCTACACTGCTATCTGTATGAACATGGCAATATCTACACCGCTATCTGTACGAACATGGAAATATCTACACCGCTATCTGTATGAACATGCAGATATCTACACAGCTATCTGTATATCAATGGAAATATCTACACTGCTATCTCTATAAACATGGAAATAACTACACTGCTATCTGTATAATCATGGAAATATCTACACCGCCATCTCTATGAACATGGAAATATCTACACCGCCATTTGTATGAACATGGAAATATCTACACCACCATCTCTATGAAAATGGAAATACCTACACTGCCATATGTATGAACATGGAAATATCTACACCGCCATCTGCATGACCATGGAAATATCTACACCGCCATCTCTATAAACGTGGAAATATCTACACCGCTATCTGTATGAACTTGGAAATATCTACACTGTTCTTGGTATAAACTGAAATTATCTACACCACTATCTCTATAAACATGGAAATATCTACACTGCTATCTGTATAAACATGGAAATATCTACACAGCTATCTGTATAAACATGGAAATATCTTCACCGCTATCTGTAGAAACATGGAAATATCTACAACGCTGTCTCTATAAACTTGGAAATAACTACACCACTATCTCTGTAAACATGGAAATATCTAGACCGCCATCTCTATAAACATGGAAATATCTACACCACCATCTGTATAAACATGGAAATATCTATACCGCTATCTGCATAAACATGGAAATATCTACACCGCCATCTCTATGAACATGGAAATATCTACACCGCCATCTGTATGAACATGTAAACATCTACACCGCCATCTGTATGAACATGGAAATATCTACACCGCTAACTGTATGAACATGGAAATATCTACACCGCCATCTGTAAGAACATGGAAATATCTACACCGCCATCTGTATGAACATGGAAATATCTACACCGTTATCTGTATGAACATGGAAATATCTACACCGCTTTCTGTATGAACATGGAAATATCTACACAGCTATCTGTACGAACATGGAAATATCTACACCGCTATCTGTATGAACATGCAAATACCTACACAGCTATATGTATATCAATGGAAATATCCACAATGCTATCTCTATAAACATGGAAATAACTACACTGCTATCTGTATAAACATGGAAATACCTAAACCGCCACCTATATGAACATGGAAATATCTACACTGCAATCCGTACAAACATGGAAATATCTACACCGCCATCTGTATGAACATGTAAATATCTACTCCGCCATCTGTATGAACATGGAAATATCTACACCGCTAACTGTATGAACACGGAAATATCTACACCGCTATCTGTATGAACATGGAAATATCTACACCGCTATCTGTATAAACATGGAAATATCTACTCCGCTATCTGTATGAACATGCAAATATCTACACAGCTCTCTGTATATCAATGGAAATATCTACACTGCAATCTCTATAAACATGGAAATAACTACACTGCTATCTTTATAAACATGGATATATCTACACCGCCATCTCTATGAACACGGAAATATCTACACCGCCATTTGTATGAACATGGAAATATCTACACCGCCATCTCTATGAACATGGAAATACCTACACCGCCATTTGTATGAACATGGACATATCTACACCGTCATCTGCATGAACATGGAAATATCTACACCGCCATCTCTATAAACGTGGAAATATCTACACCGCTATCTGTATGAACTTGAAAATATCTACACTGCTCTCGGTATGAATTCAAATTATCTACAACACTATCACTATAAACATGGAAATATCTACACTTCTATCTGTATAAACATAGAAATATCTACAAAGCTATCTGTATAAACATGGAAATATCTTCACCGCTATCTGTATAAACATGGAAACATCTACAACGCTGTCTCTATAAACTTGGAAATAACTACACCACTATCTCTGTAAACATGGAAATATCTAGACCGCCATCTCTATAAACATGGAAATATCTACACCACCATCTGTATAAACATGGAAATATCTATACTGCTATCTGCATAAACATGGAAATATATACACCGCCATCTCTATGAACATGGAAATATCTACACCGCCATCTGTACGAACATGGAAATATCTACACCGCCATCTGTATGAACATGTAAATATCTACACCGCCATCTGTATGAACATGGAAATATCTACACCGCTAACTGTATGAACATAGAAATATCTGCACCGCTATCTGTATGAACATGCAAATACCTACAGAGCTATCTGTATATCAATGGAAATATCCACACTGCTATCTCTATAAACATGGAAATAACTACATTGCTATCAGTATAAACATGGAAATGTCTACACCGCCACCTATGTGAACACGGAAATATCTACACTGCCATCCGTACGAACATGGAAATATCTACACCGCCATCTGTATGAACACGTAAATATCTTCACCGCCATCTGTATGAACATGGAAATATCTACACCGCTAACTGTATGAACATGGAAAGATCTACACCGCCATCTGTATGAACATGGAAATATCTACACCGCTATCTGTATGAACATGGAAATATCTACACCGCTCTCTGTACAAAAATGGAAATATCTACACCGCTATCTGTATGAACATGGAAATATCTACACCGCTATATGTATGAACTTGCAAATATCTACACAGCTATCTGTATATCAATGGAAATATGTACACTGCTATCTCTATAAACATGGAAACATCTACACTGCTATCTGTATAAACATGGAAATATCTACACCTCCATTTGTATGAACATGGAAATATCTACACCGCTAACTGTATGAATATGGAAATATCTACACCGCTATCTGAATAAACATGGAAATATCTACACCGCTATCTCTATGAACATGCAAATATCTACACAGCTATCTGTATATCAATGGAAATATCTACACTGCTATGTCTATAAACATGGTAATAACTACACTGCTACCTGTATAAACATGGAAATATCTACACCGACATTTGTATGAACATGGAAATATCCACACCGCTATCTGTGTAAACATGGAAATGTCTACACCGCTATATGTGTAAACATGGAAATATCTACACCGCCATTTGTGTAAACATGAAAATATCTACACTGCAATACCTATAAACGTGGAAATATCTACACTGCCATCTGTATGAACAGGGAAATATCTACACCGCCATCTCTGTAAACGTGGCAATATCTACACCGCTATCTTTATTAACTTGGAAATATCTACACTGCTCTCTGTATAAAATTGAAATTATATACAACACTATCTCTATAAACATGGAAATATCTACACTGCTATCTGTACAAACATGGAAATATCTACAACGCTATCAGTATAAACATGGAAATATCTTCACCGCTATCTGTATAAACATGGAAATATCTACAACGCTGTCTCTATAAACTTGGAAATAACTACACCACTATCTCTGTAAACATGGAAATATCTAGACCGCCATCTCTACAAACATGGAAATATCTACACCACCATCTGTATAAACATGGAAACATCTATACCGCTATCTGCATAAACTTGGAAATATCTACACCGCCATCTCTATGAACATGGAAATATCTACACCGCCATCTGTACGAACATGGAAATATCTATACCGCCATCTGTATGAACATGTAAGTATCTACACCGCCATCTGTATGAACATGGAAATATCTTCACCGCTAACTGTATGAACATGGAAATATCTACACCGCTATCTGTATGAACATGGAAATACCTACACCGTTATCTGTATGAACATGGAAATAACTACACCGCTATCTGTATGAACATGGAAATATCTACACCGCTATCTGTACGAACATGGAAATATCTACACCGCTATCTGTATGAACATGCAAATATCTACACAGCTATCTGTATATCAATGGAAATATCTACACTGCTATCTCTATAAACATGGAAATAACTACACTGCTATCTGTATAAACATGGATATATCTACACCGCCATCTCTATGAACACGGAAATATCTACACCGCCATTAGTATGAACATGGAAATATCTACACCGCCATCTCTATGAACATGGGAATACCTACACCGCCATTTGTATGAACATGGAAATATCTACACCGCCATCTGCATGAACATGGAAATATCTACACCGCCATCTCTATAAACGTGGAAATATCTACACCGCTATCTGTATGAACATGGAAATATCTACACCGCTAACTGTATGAACATGGAAATATCTGCACCGCTATCTGTATGAACATGCAAATACCTACACAGCTATCTGTATATCAATGGAAATATCCACACTGCTATCTCTATAAACATGGAAATAACTACACTGCTATCTGTATAAACATGGAAATGTCTACACCGCCACCTATATGAACATGGAAATATCTACACTGCCATCAGTACGAACATGGAAATATCTACACCGCCATCTGTATGAACACATAAATATCTTCACCGCCATCTGTATGAACATGGAAATATCTACACCGCTAACTGTATGAACATGGAAATATCTACACCGCTATTGGTATGAACATGGAAATAACTACACGGCTATCTGTATGAACATGGAAATATCTACACCGCCATCTGTATGAACATGGAAATATCTACACCGCCATCTGTATGAACATGTAAATATCTACACCGCCATCTGTATGAACATGGAAATATCTACACCGCTAACTGTATGAACATGGAAATATCTACACCGCTATCTGTATGAACATGGAAATATCTACACCGCTATCTGTTTATCAATGGAAATATCTACGCTGCTCTCTCTATAAACATGGAAATAACTATACTGCTATCTGTATAAACATGGAAAGATCTACACCGCCATCTCTATGAACATGGAAATATCTACACCGCCATCTCTATGAACATGGAAATATCTACACCGCCATTTGTATGAACATGGAAATATCTACACCGCTAACTGTATGAACATGGAAATATCTACACCGCCATCTGTATGAACATGGAAATATCTACACCGCTATCTGTATGAACATGGAAATATCTTCACCGCTCTCTGTACGAACATGGAAATATCTACACCGCTATCTGTATGAACATGGAAATATCTACACCGCTATATGTATGAACATGCAAATATCTACACAGCTATCTGTATATCAATGGAAATATCTACACTGCTATCTCTATAAACATGGAAACATCTACACTGCTATCTGTATAAACAAGGAAATATCTACACCGCCATTTGTATGAACATGGAAATATCTACACCGCTAACTGTATGAATATGGAAATATCTACACCGCTATCTGAATAAACATGGAAATATCTACACCGCTATCTCTATGAACATGCAAATATCTACACAGCTAGCTGTATATCAATGGAAATATCTACACTGCTATGTCTATAAACACGGTAATAACCACACTGCTACCTGTATAAACCTGGAAATATCTACACCGTCATCTCTATGAACATGGAAATATCTACACCGACATTTGTAAGAACATGGAAATATCCACACCGCTATCTGTGTAAACATGGAAATGTCTACACCGCTATCTGTAAAACATGGAAATATCTACACCGCCATCTGTGTAAACATGAAAATATCTACTCCGCCATCCCTATAAACGTGGAAATATCTACACCGCTTTCTGTATGAACTTGAAAATATCTACACTGCTCTCTGTATAAAACTGAAATTATCTACACCACTATCTCTATAAACATGGAAATATCTACACTGCTATCTGTATAAACATGGAAATATCTACACCGCTATCTGTATAAACATGGAAATATCTACACCGCCACCTGTGTGAACATGGAAATATCTACACTGCCATCCGTACGAACATGGAAATATCTACACCGCCATCTGTATGAACATGTAAATATCTGCACCGCCATCTGTATGAACATGGAAATATCTACACCGCTAACTTTATGAACATGGAAATATCTACACTGCTATCTGTATGAACATGGAAATATCTACACAGCCATCTTTATGAACATGCAAATATCTACACCGCCATCTGTATGAACATGGAAATATCTATACCGCCATCTGTATGAACATGTAAATATCTACACTGCCATCTGTAAGAACATGGAAATATCTACACCGCTAACTGTATGAACATGGAAATATCTACACCGCTATCTGTATGAACATGGAAATATCTACACCGCTATCTGTATAAACATGGAAATATCTACACCGCTATCTGTATGAACATGCAAATATCTACACAGCTATCTGTATATCAATGGAAATATCTACACTGCTATCTCTAGAAACATGGAAATAACTACACTGCTATCTGTATAAACATGGAAATATCTACACCACTATCTCCATGAACATGGAAATATCTAAACCGCCATTTGTATGAACATGGAAATATCTACACCGCCATCTGTATGAACATGGAAATATCTACACCGCCATTTGTATGAACATGGAAATATCTACACCGCCATCTGCATGAACATGGAAATATCTACACCGCCATCTCTATAAACGTGGAAATATCTACACGGCTATCTGTATGATCTTGGAAATATCTACACTGCTATCTCTATAAACATGGAAATAACTACACTGCTATTAGCATAAACATGGAAATATCCGCACCACTAGCTGTGTAAAAATGAAATATCTTCACCGCTCTCTGTATAAACATGGAAATAACTACACCGCTATCTCTGTGAACATGTAAATATTTACAACGCTATCTGTGTAAAGATGGAAATGTCTAAACCGCTTTCTGTGTAAACATGGAAATACCTACACCGCTATCTGTGTAAACATCGAAATACTTACACCGCCATCTGTATAAACATGGAAATATCTACACCGCCATCTGTATAAACGTGGAAATATCTACACTGCCAACCGTATGAAAATGGAAATATCTACACCGCCATATCTATAAAGGTGGAAATATCTACACCGCTGTCTGTATGTACTTGGAAATATTCACACTGCTCTTAGTATAAAAATGGAAATATCTACACTGCTATATCTATAAGAATGGAAATATCTACACCGCTATCTGTATGAACAACGAAATATCTAGACCACCATATCTACAAACACGTAAATATCTACACTGCTCTGTGAATAAACATGGAAATAACTACACCGCTATCTGTATAAACATGGAAATATCTACACCGCTATCTCTATAAACTTGGAAATAACTACACCACTATCTCTATAAACGTGGAAATATCTACACCGCCATATCTATAAGCATGGAAATATCTACATCGCCATCTGTAGGAACATGAAAATATCTACACCGCCATCTCTATAAACATGGAAATACCTATACCGCCATCTCTATAAAGATGGAAATATCTAAACCGCCATCTGTATGAACATGTAAATATCTACACCGCTATGTATATAAAGAAGGAAGCATCTACACCGCCACCTGTATAAACGTAGAAATATCTACACCGCCATCTCTATAAACATGGAAATATCTACACCGACATCTGTATAAACGTGGAAATATCTACACCGCTATCTGTATAAAGATGGAAATATCTACACCGCTATCTGAATAAACATGGAAATATCTACACCGCCATCGCTATAAACATGGGAATATCTGCACCGCCATCTGTATGAAGAAGGAAATATCTACAACGCCATCTGTATTAGGATGGAAATATCTACACCGCTATCTGTATAAACATGGAAATATTTACACCGCTATCTCTATAAACTTGGAAATATCTACATCACTACCTGTATAAACATGGAAATATCTTCACCGCTATCTGTATAAACATGGAAATATCTGCACAGCTATCAGTATAAACATGGAAATATCTACACCGCTATCTATATAAAGATGGAAATATCCACACCGCTATCTGTGTAAACATGGAAATATCTTCACCGCTATCTGTATAAACATGGAAATAACTACACCGCTATCTATATAAACATGTAAATATCTACAATGCTATATGACTAAACATGGAAATGTCTACACCACCATCTGTATGAACATTGAAATATCTACACCGCCATCTCTAGGAACATGGAAATATCTACACCACCATCTGTATTAAGATGGAAATATCTACACCGCTATGTGTATAAACATGGAAATATCCACACTCCTATCTGTGTAAACATGGAAATATCTTCAGCGCTATCTGTATAAACATGGATATAATTACACCACTATCTCTATAAACATGTAAATATCTACAACGATATCTGTGTGAACATGGAAAGGCCTACACCGCTGTCAGTGTAAACATGGAAATATCTACACCGCTTTCTGTATAAACATGGAAATAACTACACCGACTTCTCTATAAACATAGAAATATATACAGCGCCCTCTGTGTAAACATGGAAATATCCAAACCGCCATCTCTATAAACATATTAATATCTACACCACAATCTGAATGAATGTAGAAATATCTAAACCGCCATCTCTATAAAGGTGGAAATATCTACACAGCTTTATCTATAAACATGGAAATAACTACACCGCTATCTCTATAAACTTGGAAACATCTACAGCACCATCTGTATGAACATGGAAATATCTACAACGCCATCTGTAGGAACATGGAAATATCTACACCGAAATCTGTATTAAGATGGAATATCTACACCGCTATCTGTATAAACATGGAAATATCTACACCGCTATCTGTATAAACATGGAGATATCCACACCGCTATCTGTGTAAACATGGAAATATCTACACCGCTGTCTGTATAAACATGGAAATATCTACACCGCCATCTCTATAAACATGGAAATATCTGCACCACCATCTGAATAAACATGGAAATATCTACACCTCCATCTCTATAAACATGGATATGTCTACAACGCCCTCTGTATGAACACGGAAATATGTACACCGCCATCTCTATAAACGTGGAAATATCTACAACGCTATCTGTACGGACATGGAAATATCTACACTTCTATCTGTATAAAATTGGAAACATCTACACCGCTATCTCTATAAAATTGGAAATATCTACACCGCTATCTCTGTAAACATGGAAATATCTGCAACGCTATCTGTATAAACAAGAAAATATCTAGACCGCCATCTCTATAAACATGTAAATATCTACACCGCTATCTGTCTAAACATGGAAATATCTACACCGCTATCCGTATAAACATGGAAATATCTACACCGCTATCTCTATAAACTTGGAAATAACTACAACACTATCTCTGTAAACATGGAAATATCTACACTGCTATCTGTATAAACATGGATATATCTACACCGCTATCTGTATAAACATGGAAATATCTACACCGCCATCTCTATGAACATGGAAATATCTACAAAGCCATTTGTATGAACATGGAAATATCTACACCGCCATCTCTAAGAACATGGAATTATCTACACCTCCATGTGTATGAACATGGGAATATCTACACTGCCATCTGTATGAACATGGAAATATCTTCACCGCCATCTGTATGAACATGGATATATCTACACGGCATCTGGATGAACATGGAAATATCTACACAGCTATCTGCATATACACGGAAATATCTACACAGCTTTCTCTATAAACATGGAAAGAACTACACCGCTATCTCTATAAACTTCAAAATATTTACACCACCATCTGTATGAACATGGAAATATCTACACCACCATCTGTAGGACCATGGAAATATCTACACCACCATCGGTATTAAGATGGAAATATCTACACCGCTATGTGTATAAACATGGAAATATCCACACTGCTATCTGTGTAAACATGGAAATACCTTCAGCGCTATCTGTATAAACGTGGAAATAACTACACCGCTATCTCTATAAACATGTAAATATCTACAACGATATCTGTGTAAACATGGAAAGGTCTACACCGCTGTCTGTGTAAACATGGAAATATCTACACTGCTTTCTGTATAAACATGGAAATATCTACACCGCCTAATCTATAAACATAGAAATATCTACACCGCCATCTGTATAAACATGGAAATATCCACACGGCCATCTCTATAAACATATTAATATCTACACCGCCATCTGAATGAACGTAGAAATATCAACACCGCCATCTCTATAAAGGTGGAATTATCTACACTGCTATCTGTATGAACATGGAAATATCTACACAGCTATCTGCATATACATGGAAATATCTACACAGCTCTATCCATAAACATGGAAATAAGTACACCGCTATCTCTATAAACTTGGAAATATCTACAGCGCCATCTGTATGAACATGGAAATATCTACACCGCCATCTGTATAAACATGGAGATATCCACACCGCTATCTGTGTAAACAATGAAATAACTACACCGCTATCTGTATACACATGGAAATATCTACACCGCTATCTGTATATCAATGGAAATATCTACACTGCTATCTCTATAAACATGGAAATAACTACACTGCTATCTGTATAAACATGGAAAGATCTACACCGCCATCTCTATGAACATGGAAATATCTACACCGCCATTTGTATGAACATGGAAATATCTACACCGTCATCTCTATGAACATGGAAATATCTACACTGCTATCTGTATAAACATGGAAATATCTAAACCGCTATCTCTATAAACATGGAAATATCTTCACCGCTATCTGTATAAACATGGAAATATCTACAACGCTGTCTCTATAAACTTGGAAATAACAACACCACTATCTCTGTAAACATGGATATATCTAGACCGCCATCTCTATAAACATGGAAATATCTACACCACCATCTGTATAAACATGGAAATATCTATACCGCTATCTGCATAAACATGGAAATATCTACACCGCCATTTCTATGAACATGGAAATATCTACACCGCCATCTGTATGAACATGGAAATATCTACACCGCCATCTGTATGAACATGTAAATATCTACACTGCCATCTGTAAGAACATGGAAATATCTACACCGCTATCTGTATGAACATGGAAATATCTACACCGCTATCTGTATGAACATGGAAGTATCTACACCGCTATCTGTATAAACATGGAAATATCTACATTGCTATCTGTATGAACATGCAAATATCTAAACAGCTATCTGTATATCAATGGAAATATCTACACTGCTATCTCTATAAACATGGAAATAACTACACTGCTATCTGTATAAACATGGAAATATCTACACCGCCATCTCTATGATCATGGAAATATCTACACCGCCATTTGTATGAACATGGAAATATCTATACCGCCATCTCTATGAACATGGAAATACCTACACCACCATTTTTATGAACATGGAAATATCTACACCGCCATCTGCATGAGCATGGAAATATCTACACCGCCATCTCTAAAAACGTGGAAATATCTACACCGCTATCTGTATGAACTTGGAAATATCAACACTGCTCTCGGTATAAATTGAAATTATCTACACCACTATCTCTATAAACATGGAAATATCTACACTGCTATCTGTATAAACATGGAAATATCTACACCGCTATCTGTATAAACATGGAAATATCTTCACCGCTATCTGTATAAACATGGAAATATCTACAATGCTGTCTCTATAAACTTGGAAATAACAACACCACTATCTCTGTAAACATGGAAATATCTAGACCGCCATCTCTATAAACATGGAAATATCTACACCACCATCTGTATAAACATGGAAATATCTATACCGCTATCTGCATAAACATGGAAATATCTACACCGCCATCTCTATGAACATGGAAATATCTACACCGCCATCTGTATGAACATGGAAATATCTACACCGCTAACTGTATGAACATGGAAATATCTTCACCGCTATCTGTATGAACAGGGAAATATCTACACCGTTATCTCTATGAACATGGAAATATCTACACCGCTAACTGTATGAACATGGAAATATCTACACCGCTATCTGTATGAACATGGAAATATCTACAGCGTTATCTGTATGAACATGGAAATATCTACACCGCTATTGGTATGAACATGGAAATAACTACACCGCTATCTGTATGAACATGGAAATATCTACACCGCCATCTGTATGAACATGGAAATATCTACACCGCCATCTGTATGAACATGTAAATATCTACACCGCCATCTGTATGAACATGGAGATATCTTCACCGCTAACTGTATGAACATGGAAATATCTACACCGCTATCTGTATGAACATGGAAATATCTACACCGTTATCTGTATGAACATGGAAATATCTACACCGCTATCTGAATGAACATGGAAATATCTACACTGCTATCTGTATATCAATGGAAATATCTACACTGCTATCTCTATGAACATGGAAATAACTACACTGCTATTTGCATAAACATGGAAATATCCGCACCGCTAGCTGTGTAAACATGGAAATATCTTCACCGCTCTCTGTATAAACATGGAAATAACTACACCGCTATCTCTGTGAACATGTAAATATTTACAACGCTATCTCTGTAAAGATGGAAATGTCTACACCGCTTTCTGTGTAAACATGGAAATACCTACACCGCTATCTGTGTAAACATCGAAATACTTACACCGCCATCTGTATAAACATGGAAATATCTACACCGCCATCTGTATAAACGTGGAAATATCTACACTGCCAACCGTATGAAAATGGAAATATCTACACCGCCATATCTATAAAGGTGGAAATATCTACACCGCTGTCTGTATGAACTTGGAAATATTCACACTGCTATTAGTATAAAAATGGAAATATCTACACTGCTATATCTATAAGAATGGAAATATCTACACCGCTATCTGTATGAACAACGAAATATCTAGACCGCCATTTCTACAAACATGTAAATATCTACACTGCTCTGTGAATAAACATGGAAATAACTACACCGCTATCTGTATAAACATGGAAATATCTACACCGCTATCTCTATAAACTTGGAAATAACTACACCACTATCTCTATAAACGTGGAAATATCTACACCGCCATATCTATAAGCATGGAAATATCTACACCGCCATCTGTAGGAACATGAAAATATCTACACCGCCATCTCTATAAACATGGAAATACCTATACCGCCATCTCTATAAAGATGGAAATATCTAAACCGCCATCTGTATGAACATGTAGATATCTACACCGCTATGTATATAAAGAAGGAAGCATCTACACCGCCACCTGTATAAACGTAGAAATATCTACACCGCCATCTCTATAAACATGGAAATATCTACACCGACATCTGTATAAACGTGGAAATATCTACACCGCTATCTGTATAAAGATGGAAATATCTACACCGCTATCTGAATAAACATGGAAATATCTACACCGCCATCGCTATAAACATGGAAATATCTACACCGCCATCTGTACGAACATGGGAATATCTGCACCGCCATCTGTATGAACAAGGAAATATCTACAACGCCATCTGTATTAGGATGGAAATATCTACACCGCTATCTGTATAAACATGGAAATATTTACACCGCTACCTCTATAAACTTGGAAATATCTACATCACTACCTGTATAAACATGGAAATATCTTCACCGCTATCTGTATAAACATGGAAATATCTGCACCGCTATCAGTATAAACATGGAAATATCTACACCGCTATCTATATAAAGATGGAAATATCCACACCGCTATCTGTGTAAACATGGAAATATCTTCACCGCTATCTGTATAAACATGGAAATAACTACACCGCTATCTATATAAACATGTAAATATCTACAATGCTATATGACTAAACATGGAAATGTCTACACCACCATCTGTATGAACATTGAAATATCTACACCGCCATCTCTAGGAACATGGAAATATCTACACCACCATCTGTATTAAGATGGAAATATCTACACCGCTATGTGTATAAACATGGAAATATCCACACTCCTATCTGTGTAAACATGGAAATACCTTCAGCGCTATCTGTATAAACATGGATATAATTACACCACTATCTCTATAAACATGTAAATATCTACAACGATATCTGTGTAAACATGGAAAGGCCTACACCGCTGTCTGTGTAAACATGGAAATATCTACACCGCTTTCTGTATAAACATGGAAATAACTACACCGACTTCTCTATAAACATAGAAATATATACAGCGCCCTCTGTGTAAACATGGAAATATCCAAACCGCCATCTCTATAAACATATTAATATCTACACCACAATCTGAATGAATGTAGAAATATCTAAACCGCCATCTCTATAAAGGTGGAATTATCTACACTGCTATCTGTATGAACATGGAAATATCTACACAGCTATCTGCATGTACATGGAAATATCTACACAGCTTTATCTATAAACATGGAAATAACTACACCGCTATCTCTATAAACTTGGAAATATCTACAGCGCCATCTGTATGAACATGGAAATATCTACACCGCCATCTGTAGGAACATGGAAATATCTACACAGAAATCTGTATTAAGATGGAATATCTACACCGCTATCTGTATAAACATGGAAATATCTACACCGCTATCTGTATAAACATGGAGATATCCACACCGCTATCTGTGTAAACATGGAAATATCTACACCGCTGTCTGTATAAACATGGAAATATCTACACCGCCATCTCTATAAACATGGAAATATCTGCACCACCATCTGAATAAACATGGAAATATCTACACCTCCATCTCTATAAACATGGAAATGTCTACAACGCCCTCTGTATGAACACGGAAATATGTACACCGCCATCTCTATAAACGTGGAAATATCTACAACGCTATATGTATGGACATGGAAATATCTACACTTCTATCTGTATAAAATTGGAAACATCTACACCGCTATCTCTATAAAATTGGAAATATCTACACCGCTATCTCTGTAAACATGGAAATATCTGCAACGCTATCTGTATAAACAAGAAAATATCTAGACCGCCATCTCTATAAACATGTAAATATCTACACCGCTATCTGTATAAACATGGAAATATCTACACCGCTATCCGTATAAACATGGAAATATCTACACCGCTATCTCTATAAACTTGGAAATAACTACAACACTATCTCTGTAAACATGGAAATATCTACTCAGCTATCTGTATAAACATGGATATATCTACACCGCTATCTGTATAAACATGGAAATATCTACAACGCCATCTCTATGAACATGGAAATATCTACAAAGCCATTTGTATGAACATGGAAATATCTACACCGCCATCTCTAAGAACATGGAATTATCTACACCTCCATGTGTATGAACATGGGAATATCTACACTGCCATCTGTATGAACATGGAAATATCTTCACCGCCATCTGTATGAACATGGATATATCTACACGGCATCTGGATGAACATGGAAATATCTACACAGCTATCTGCATATACACGGAAATATCTACACAGCTTTCTCTATAAACATGGAAAGAACTACACCGCTATCTCTATAAACTTCAAAATATTTACACCACCATCTGTATGAACATGGAAATATCTACACCACCATCTGTAGGACCATGGAAATATCTACACCACCATCGGTATTAAGATGAAAATATCTACACCGCTATGTGTATAAACATGGAAATATCCACACTGCTATCTGTGTAAACATGGAAATACCTTCAGCGCTATCTGTATAAACGTGGAAATAACTACACCGCTATCTCTATAAACATGTAAATATCTACAACGATATCTGTGTAAACATGGAAAGGTCTACACCGCTGTCTGTGTAAACATGGAAATATCTACACTGCTTTCTGTATAAACATGGAAATATCTACACCGCCTAATCTATAAACATAGAAATATCTACACCGCCATCTGTATAAACATGGAAATATCCACACGGCCATCTCTATAAACATATTAATATCTACACCGCCATCTGAATGAACGTAGAAATATCAACACCGCCATCTCTATAAAGGTGGAATTATCTACACTGCTATCTGTATGAACATGGAAATATCTACACAGCTATCTGCATATACATGGAAATATCTACACAGCTCTATCCATAAACATGGAAATAAGTACACCGCTATCTCTATAAACTTGGAAATATCTACAGCGCCATCTGTATGAACATGGAAATATCTAAACCGCCATCTGTATGAACATGGAATTATCTACACCGCCATCTGTATAAACATGGAGATATCCACACCGCTATCTGTGTAAACATGGAAATAACTACACCGCTATCTGTATACACATGGAAATATCTACACCGCTATCTGTATATCAATGGAAATATCTACACTGCTATCTCTATAAACATGGAAATAACTACACTGCTATCTGTATAAACATGGAAAGATCTACACCGCCATCTCTATGAACATGGAAATATCTACACCGCCATTTGTATGAACATGGAAATATCTACACCGTCATCTCTATGAACATGGAAATATCTACACCGCCATTTGTATGAACATGGAAATATCTACACCGCTAACTGTATGAACATGGAAATATCTACACCGCCATCTGAACATGGAAATATCTACACCGCTATCTGTATGAACATGGAAATATCTACACCGCTCTCTGTATGAACATGGAAATATCTACACCGCTATCTGTATGAACATGGAAATATCTACACCGCTATGTGTATGAACATGCAAATATCTACACAGCTATCTGTATATCAATGGAAATATCTACACTGCTATCTCTATAAACATGGAAACATCTACACTGCTATCTGTATAAACATGGAAATATCTACACCGCCATTTGTATGAACATGGAAATATCTACACCGCTAACTGTATGAATATGGAAATATCTACACCGCTATCTGAATAAACATGGAAATATCTACGCCGCTATCTCTATGAACATGCAAATATCTATACAGCTATCTGTATATCAATGGAAATATCTACACTGCTATCTCCATAAACATGGAAATATCTACAATGCTATCTATATAAACATGGAAATATCTTCACCGCTATCTGTATAAACATGGAAATAACTACAACGCTGTCTCTATAAACTGGGAAATAACTACACCACTATCTCTGTAAACATGGAAATATCTAGACCGCCATCTCTCTAAACATGGAAATATCTACACCACCATCTGTATAAACATGGAAATATCTATACCGCTATCTGCATAAGCATGGAAATATCTACACCGCCATCTCTATGAACATGGAAATATCTATACTGCCATCTGTACGAACATGGAAATATCTATACCGCCATCTGTATGAACATGTAAATATCTGCACCGCCATCTGTATGAACATGGAAATATCTACACCGCTAACTGTATGAACATGGAAATATCTACACCGCTATCTGTATGAACATGGAAATATCTACACCGCCATCTGTATGAACATGGAAATATCTACACCGCCATCTGTATGAACATGGAAATATCTACACCGCCATCTGTATGAACATGGAAATATCTACACTGCCATCTGTAAGAACATGGAAATATCTACACCGCTATCTGTATGAACATGGAAATATCTACACCGCTATCTGTATGAACATGGAAGTATCTACAACGCTATCTGTATAAACATGGAAATATCTACACTGCTATCTGTATGAACATGCAAATATCTAAACAGCTATCTGTATATCAATGGAAATATCTACACTGCTATCTCTATAAACATGGAAATAACTACACTGCTATCTGTATAAACATGGAAATATCTACACCGCCATCTCTATGATCATGGAAATATCTACACCGACATTTGTATGAACATGGAAATATCTATACCGCCATCTCTATGAACATGGATATTCCTACACCGCCATTTTTATGAACATGGAAATATCTACACCGCCATCTGCATGAGCATGGAAATATCTACACCGCCATCTCTATAAACGTGGAAATATCTACACCGATATCTGTATGAACTTGGAAATATCAACACTGCTCTCGGTATAAATTGAAATTATCTACACCACTATCTCTATAAACATGGAAATATCTACACTGCTATCTGTATAAACATGGAAATATCTACACCGCTATCTGTATAAACATGGAAATATCTTCACCGCTATCTGTATAAACATGGAAATATCTACAATGCTGTCTCTATAAACTTGGAAATAACAACACCACTATCTCTGTAAACATGGAAATATCTAGACCGCCATCTCTATAAACATGGAAATATCTACACCACCATCTGAAAAAACATGGAAATATCTATACCGCTATCTGCATAAACATGGAAATATCTACACCGCCATCTCTATGAACATGGAAATATCTACACCGCCATCTGTATGAACATGGAAATATCTACACCGCTAACTGTATGAACATGGAAATATCTTCACCGCTATCTGTATGAACATGGAAATATCTACACCGTTATCTCTATGAACATGGAAATATTTACACCGCTAACTGTATGAACATGTCAATATCTACACCGCTATCTGTATGAACATGGAAATATCTACAGCGTTATCTGTATGAACATGGAAATATCTACACCGCTATTGGTATGAACATGGAAATAACTACACCGCTATCTGTATGAACATGGAAATATCTACACCGCCATCTGTATGAACATGGAAATATCTACACCGCCATCTGTATGAACATGTAAATATCTACACCACCATCTGTATGAACATGGAAATACCTACACCGCTAACTGTATGAACATGGAAATATCTACACCGCTATCTGTATGAACATGGAAATATCTACACCGCTATCTGTATGAACATGGAAGTATCTACACCGCTATCTGTATAAACATGGAAATATCTACACCGCTATCTGTATGAACATGCAAATATCTACACAGCTATCTGTATATCAATGGAAATATCTACACTGCTATCTCTATAAACATGGAAATAACTACACTGCTATCTGTATAAACATGGAAATATCTACACCGCCATCTCTATGTACATGGAAATATCTACACCGCCATTTGTATGAACATGGAAATATCTATACCGCCATCTCTATGAACATGGAAATACCTACACCACCATTTTTATGAACATGGAAATATCTACACCGCCATCTGCATGAGCATGGAAATATCTACACCGCCATCTCTATAAACGTGGAAATATCTACACCACTATCTGTATGAACTTGGAAATATCTACACTGCTCTTGGTATAAATTGAAATTATCTACACCACTATCTCTATAAACATGGAAATATCTACACTGCTATCTGTATAAACATGGAAATATCTAAACCGCTATCTCTATAAACATGGAAATATCTTAACCGCTATCTGTATAAACTTGGAAATATCTACAACGCTGTCTCTATAAACTTGGAAATAACAACACCACTATCTCTGTAAACATGGATATATCTAGACCGCCATCTCTATAAACATGGAAATATCTACACCACCATCTGTATAAACATGGAAATATCTATACCGCTATCTGCATAAACATGGAAATATCTACACCGCCATTTCTATGAAAATGGAAATATCTACACCGCCATCTGTATGAACATGGAAATATCTACACCGCCATCTGTATGAACATGTAAATATCTACACTGCCATCTGTAAGAACATGGAAATATCTACACCGCTATCTGTATGAACATGGAAATATCTACACCGCTAACTGAATGAACATGGAAATATCTACACCGCTATCTGTACGAACATGGAAATATCTACACCGCTATCTGTATGAACATGCAAATATCTACACAGCTATCTGTATTTCAATGGAAATATCTACAATGCTATCTCTATAAACATGGAAATAACTACACTGCTATCTGTATAAACATGGAAATATCTACACCACCATCTGTATGAACATGGAAATATCTACACTGCCATCCGTACGAACATGGAAATATCTACACCGCCATCTGTATGAACACGTAAATATCTGCACCGCCATCTATATGAACTTGGAAATATCTACACCGCTAACTGTATGAACATGGAAATATCTACACCGCTATCTGTATGAACATGGAAATATCTACACCGCTATCTGTATGACCATGGAAATATCTACAACGCCATCTGTATGAACATGGAAATATCTACACCGCCATCTGTATGAACATGGAAATATCTACACCGCTATCTGTATGAACATGGAAATATACACACCGCCAGCTGTATGAACATGGAAATATCTATACCGTTAACTGTATGAACATGTAAATATCTACACTGCCATCAGTAAGAACATGGAAATATCTACACCGCTAACTGTATGAACATGGAAATATCTACACCGCTATCTGTATGACCATGGAAGTATCTACACCAATATCTGTATGAGCATGGAAATATCTCCACCGCTATCTGAATAAACATGGAAAAACCTACACCGCTATCTGTATGAACATGCAAATATCTACAGAGCTATCTGTATATCAATGGAAATATCTACACTGCTATCTCTATAAACATGGTAATAACTACACTGCTGTCTGTATAAACATGGAAATATCTACACCGTCATGTCTATGAACTTGGAAATACCTTCACCGACATTTGTATGAACATGGAAATATCCACACAGCTATCTGTGTAAACATGGAAACGTCTACACCGCTATCTGTGTAAACATGGAATTATCTACACCGCCATCTGTGTAAACATGAAAATATCTACACCACCATCCCTATAAACTTGGAAATATCTACACTGCCATCTGTATGAACATGGAAATATCTACACCGCCATCTCTATAAACGTGGAAATATCTGCACCGCTATCTGTATGAACTTGGAAATATCTACACTGCTCTCTGTATAAAATTGAAATTATCTACACCACTATCTCTATAAACATGGAAATATCTACACTGCTATCTGTATAAACATGGAAATATCTACACCGCTATCTGCATAAACATGGAAATATCTTCACCACTATCTGTATAAACATGGAAATATCTACAACGCTGTCTCTATAAACTTGGAAATAACTACACCACTACGTCTGCAAACATGGAAATATCTAGACCGCCATCTCTATAAACATGGAAATATCTACACCACCATCTGTATAAACATGGAAATATCTATACCGCTATCTGCATAAACATGGAAATATCTACACCGCCATCTGTATGAACATGGAAATATCTACACCGCCATCTGTACGAACATGGAAATATCTACACCGCTATCTGTACGAACATGGAAATATCTACACCGCTATCTGTATGAACATGCAAATATCTACACAGCTATCTGTATTTCAATTGAAATATCTACAATGCTGTCTCTATAAACATGGAAATAACTACACTGCTATCTGTATAAACATGGAAATATCTACACCGCCACCTGTATGAACATGGAAATATCTACACCGCCATCTGTATGAAGATGGAAATATCTACACTGCTAACTGTATGAACATGGAAATATCTACACCGCTATTGGTATGAACATGGAAATAACTACACCGCTATCTGTATGAACATGGAAATATCTACAACACCATCTGTATGAACATGGAAATATCTACACCGCCATCTGTATGAACATGTAAATATCAACACCGCCATCTGTATGAACATGGAAATATCTACACCGCTAACTGTATGAACATGGAAATATCTACACCGCTATCTGTATGAACATGGAAATATCTACACCGCTATCTGTATAAACATGGAAATATCTATACCGCTATCTGTATGAACATGCAAATATCTACACAGCTATCTGTATATCAATGGAAATATCTACACTGCTATCTCTATAAACATGGAAATAACTACACTGCTATCTGTATAAAAATGGAAATATCTACACCGCCATCTCTATGAACATGGAAATATCTACACCGCCATTTGTATGAACATGGAAATATCTACACCGCCATCTCTATGAACATGGAAATATCTACACCGCCATTTGTATGAACATTGAAATATCCACACCGCTATCTGTGTAAACATGGAAATTTCTACACCGCTATCAGTGTAAACATGGAAATATCTACACCGCCATCTGTGTAAACATGAAAATATCTACACCGCCATCCCTATGAACGTGGAAATATCTACACTGCCATCTGTATGAACATGGAAATATCTACACCGCCATCACTATAAACGTGGAAATATCTACACTGCTATCTCTATGAACTTGGAAATATCTACACTGCTCTCTGTATAAAATTGAAATTATCTACACCACTATCTCTATAAACATGGAAATATCTACACTGCTATCTGTATAAACATGGAAATATCTACACCGCTATCTGTATAAACATGGAAATATCTTCACCGCTATCTGTATAAACATGGAAATATCTGCAACGCTGTCTCTATAAACTTGGAAATAACTACACCACTATCTCTGTAAACATGGAAATATCTAGACCGCCATCTCTATAAACATGGAAATATCTACACCACCATCTGTATAAACATGGAAATATGTATACCGCTATCTGCATAAACATGGAAATATCTACACCGCAATCTCTATGAACATGGAATTATCTACACCGCCATCTGTACGAACACGGAAGTATCTATACCGCCATCTCTATGAACATGTAAATATCTACACCGCCATCTGTATGAACATGGAAATATCTTCACCGCTAACTGTATGAACATGGAGATATCTACACCGCTATCTGTACGAACATGGAAATATCTACACCGCTATCTGTATGAACATGCAAATATCTACACAGCTATCTGTATTTCAATGGAAATATCTACAATGCTATCTCTATAAACATGGAAATAACTACACTGCTATCTGTATAAACATGGAAATATCTACACCACCATCTGTATGAACATGGAAATATCTACACTGCCATCCGTACGAACATGGAAATATCTACACCGCCATCTGTATGAACACGTAAATATCTGCACCGCCATCTGTATGAACATGGAAATATCTACACCGCTAACTGTATGAACATGGAAATATCTACACCGCTATCTGTATGAACATGGAAATATCTACACCGCTATCTGTATGAACATGGAAATATCTACAACGCCATCTGTATGAACATGGAAATATCTACACCGCCATCTGTATGAACATGGAAATATCTACACCGCTATCTGTATGAACATGGAAATAGACACACCGCCATCTGTATGAACATGGAAATATCTACACCGTTAACTGTATGAACATGTAAATATCTACACTGTCATCAGTAAGAACATGGAAATATCTACACCGCTAACTGTATGAACATGGAAATATCTACACCGCTATCTGTATGAACATGGAAGTATCTACAGCGATATCTGTATGAGCATGGAAATATCTACACCGCCATCTCTATGAACATGGAAATACCTACACCGCCATATGTATGAACATGGAAATATCTACACCGCCATCAGTATGAGCATGGAAATATCTACACCGCCATCTCTATAAACGTGGAAATATCTACACCGCTATCTGTATGAACTTGGAAATATCTACACTGCTCTCGGTATAAATTGAAATTGTCTACACCACTATCTCTATAAACATGGACATATCTACACTGCTATCTGTATAAACATGGAAATATCTACACCGCTATCTGTATAAACATGGAAATATCTTCACCGCTATCTGTATAAACATGGAAATATCTACAACGCTGTCTCTATAAACTTGGAAATAACTACAACACTATCTCTATAAACATGGAAATATCTACACCGTTATCAGTATGAACATGGAAATATCTACACCGCTATCTGTATAAACATGGAAATATCTACACCGCTATGTGTATGAACATGCAAATATCTACACAGCTATCTGTATATCAATGGAAATATCTACACTGCTATCTCTATAAACATGGAAATATCTACACTGCTATCTGTATAAACATGGAAATACCTACACCGACATTCGTATGAACATGGAAATATCTACACCGTTAACTGTATGAATATGGAAATATCTCCACCGCTATCTGAATAAACATGGAAATACCTACACCGCTATCTGTATGAACATGCAAATATCTACACAGCTATCTGTATATCAATGGAAATATCTACACTGCTATCTCTATAAACATGGTAATAACTACACTGCTGTATGTATAAACATGGAAATATCTACACCGTCATCTCTATGAACATGGAAATACCTTCACCGACATTTGTATGAACATGGAAATATCCACACAGCTATCTGTGTAAACATGGAAATGTCTACACCGCTATCTGTGTAAACATGGAAATATCTACACCGCCATCTGTGTAAACATGAAAATATCTACACCACCATCCCTATAAACGTGGAAATATCTACACTGCCATCTGTATGAACATGGAAATATCTACACTGCCATCTCTAAACGTGGAAATATCTACACCGCTATCTGTATGAACTTGGAAATATCTACACTGCTCTCTGTATAAAATTGAAATTATCTACACCACTATCTCTATAAACATGGAAATATCTACACTGCTATCTGTATAAACATGGAAATATCTACACCGCTATCTGCATAAACATGGAAATATCTTCACCACTCTCTGTATAAACATGGAAATATCTACAACGCTGTCTCTATAAACTTGGAAATAACTACACCACTACCTCTGTAAACATGGAAATATCTAGACCGCCATCTCTATAAACATGGAAATATCTACACCACCATCTGTATAAACATGGAAATATCTATACCGCTATCTGCATAAACATGGAAATATCTACACCGCCATCTCTCTGAACATGGAAATATCTACACCGCCATCTGTACGAACATGGAAATATCTTCACCGCTAACTGTATGAACATGGAAATATCTACACCGCTATCTGTACGAACATGGAAATATCTACACCGCTATCTGTATGAACATGCAAATATCTTCACAGCTATCTGTATTTCAATGGAAATATCTACAATGCTATCTCTATAAACATGGAAATAACTACACTGCTATCTGTATAAACATGGAAATATCTACACCGCCACCTGTATGAACATGGAAATATCTACACCGTCATCTGTATGAACATGTAAATATCTACACTGCCATCTGTAAGAACATGGAAATATCTACACGGCTAACTGTATGAACATGGAAATATCTACACCGCTATCTGTATGAACATGGAAATATCTACACCGCTATCCGTATAAACATGGAAATATCTACACCGCTATCTGTATGAACATGGAAATATCTACACCGCTATCCGTATAAACATGGAAATATCTACTCCGCTATCTGTATGAACATGCAAATATCTGCACAGCTATCTGTATATCAATGGAAATATCTACACTGCTATCTCTATAAACATGGAAATAACTACACTGCTATCTGTATAAACAAGGAAATATCTACATCGCCATCTCTATGAACATGGAAATATCTACACCGCCATTTGTATGAACATGGAAATATCTACACCGCCATCTCTATGAACATGGATATACCTACACCGCCATTTGTATGAACATGGAAATATCTACACCGCCATCTGCATGAACATGGAATTATCTACACAGCCATCTCTATAAACGTGGAAATATCTACACCGCTATCTGTATGAACTTGGAAATATCTACACTGCTCTCGGTATAAATTGAAATTATCTACACCACTATCTCTATAAACATGGAAATATCTACACTGCTATCTGTATAAACATGGAAATATCTACACCGCTATCTGTATAAATATGGAAATATCTTCACCGCTATCTGTATAAACATGGAAATATCTACAACGCTGTCTCTATAAACTTGGAAATAACTACACCACTATCTCTGTAAACATAGAAATATCTAGACCGCCATCTCTATAAACATGGAAATATCTACACCACCATCTGTATAAACAATGAAATATCTATACCGCTATCTACATAAACATGGAAATATCTACACCGCCATCTCTATGAACATGGAAATATCTACACCTCCATCTGTACGAACATGGAAATATCTACACCGCCATCTGTATGAACATGTAAATATCTACACCGCCATCTGTATGAACATGGAAATATCTACACCGCTAACTGTATGAACGTGGAAATATCTACACCGCTATCTGTATGAACATGGAAATATCTACACCGTTATCTCTATGAACATGGAAATATCTACACCGCTAACTGTATGAACATGGAAATATCTACACCGCTATCTGTATGAACATGGATATATCTACACCGTTATCTGTATGAACATGGAAATATCTACACCGCTATCTGTATGAAAATGGAAATATCTACACAGCTATCTGTACGAACATGGAAATATCTACACCGCTAACTGTATGAACATGCAAATACCTACACAGCTATCTGTATATCAATGGAAATATCCACACTGCAATCTCTATAAACATGGAAATACCTACACTGCTATCTGTATAAACATGGAAATATCTACACCGCCACCTATATGAACATGGAAATATCTACACTGCCATCCGTACGAACATGGAAATATGCACACAGCCATCTGTATGAACATGTAAATATCTACACCGCCATCTGTATGAACATGGAAATATCTACACCGCTAACTGTATGAACATGGAAATATCTACACCGCTATTGGTATGAACATGGAAATAACTACACCGCTATCTGTATGAACATGGAAATATCTACACCGCAATCTGTATGAACATGGAAATATCTACACCGCCATCTGTATGAACATGTAAATATCTACACCGCCATCTGTATGATCATGTAAATATCTGCACCGCCATCTGTATGAACATGGAAATATCTACACCGCTAACTGTATGAACATGGAAATATCTACACCGCTATCTGTATGAACATGGAAATATCTACACCGCTATCTGTATGAACATGGAAATATCTACACTGCCATCTGTATGAACATGGAAATATCTACACCGCCATCTGTATGAACATGTAAATATCTACACTGCCATCTGTAAGAACATGGAAATATCTACACCGCTAGCTGTATGAACATGGAAATAACTACACCGCTATCTGTATGAACAAGGAAATATCTACACCGCTATCTGTACAAACATGGAAATATCTACTCCGCTATCTGTATGAACATGCAAATATCTACACAGCTATCTGTATATCAATGGAAATATCAACACTGCTATCTCTATAAACATGGAAATAACTACACTGCTATCTGTATAAACATGGAAATATGTACACCGCCATCTCTATGAACATGGAAATATCTACACCACCATTTGTATGAACATGGAAATATCTACACCGCCATCCCTATGAACATGGAAATACCTACACCGCCATTTGTATGAACATGGAAATATCTACACCGCCCTCTGCATGAACATGGAAATATCTACACCGCCATCTCTATAAACGTGGAAATATCTACACCGCTATCTGTATGAACTTGGAAATGCCTACACTGCTCTCGGTATAAGTTGAAATTATCTACACCACTCTCTCTATAAACATGGAAATATCTACACTGCTATCTGTATAAACATGGAAATATCTACACCGCTATCTGTATAAATATGGAAATATCTTCACCGCTATCTGTATAAACATGGAAATATCTACAACGCTCTCTCTATAAACTTGGAAATAACTACACCACTATCTCTGTAAACATAGAAATATCTAGACCGCCGTCTCTATAAACATGGAAATATCCACACCACCATCTGTATAAACATGGAAATATCTATACCGCTATCTGCATAAACATGGAAATATCTACACCGCCATCTCTATGAACATGGAAATATCTACACTGCCATCTGTACGAACATGGAAATATCTACACCGCCATCTGTATGAACATGTAAATATCTACACCGCCATCTGTAGGAACATGGAAATATCTACACCGCTAAGTGTATAAACATGGAAATATCTACACCGCTATCTGTATGAACATGGATATATCTACACCGTTATCTGTATGAACATGGAAATATCTACACCGCTATCTGTATGAACATGGAAATATCTACACAGCTATCTGTACGAACATGGAAATATCTACACCGCTATCTGTATGAACATGCAAATACCTACACAGCTATCTGTATATCAATGGAAATATGCACACTGCTATCTCTATAAACATGGAAATAACTACACTGCTATCTGTATAAACATGGAAATGTCTACACCGCCACCTATATGAACATGGAAATATCTACACTGCCATCCGTACGAACATGGAAATATCTACATCGCCATCTGTATGAACATGTAAATATCTACACCGCCATCTGTATGAACATGGAAATATCTACACCGCTAACTGTATGAACATGGAAATATCTACACCGCTATTGGTATGAACATGGAAATAACTACAACGCTATCTGTATGAACATGGAAATATCTACACCGCCATCGGTATGAACATGGAAATATCTACACCGCCATCTGTATGAACATGTAAATATCTACACCGCTATCTGTATGAACATGGAAATATCTACACCGCTAACTGTATGAACATGGAAATATCTACACCGCTATCTGTATGAACATGGAAATATCTACACCGCCATCTGTATGAACATGGAAATATCTACACTGCTATCTCTATAAACATGGAAATAACTACACTGCTATCTGTATAAACATGGAAAGATCTACACCGCCATCTCTATGAACATGGAAACATCTACACCGCCATTTGTATGAACATGGAAATATCTACACCGCCATCTCTATGAACATGGAAATATCTACACCGCCATTTGTATGAACATGGAAATATCTACACCGCTAACTGTATGAACATGGAAATATCTACACCGCCATCTGTATGAACATGGAAATATCTACACCGCTCTCTGTATGAACATGGAAATATCTACACCGCTCTCTGTACGAACATGGAAATATCTACACCGCTATCTGTATGAACATGGAAGTATCTACACCGCTATGTGTATGAACATGCAAATATCTACACAGCTATCTGTATATCACTGGAAATATCTACACTGCTATCTCTATAAACATGGAAACATCTACACTGCTATCTGTATAAACATGGAAATATCTACACCGCCATTTGTATGAACATGGAAATATGTACACCGCTAACTGTATGAATATGGAAATATCTACACCGCTATCTGAATAAACATGGAAATATCTACACCGCTATCTCTATTAACATGCAAATATCTACACAGCTATCTGTATATCAATGGAAATATCTACACTGCTATGTCTATAAACATGGTAATAACTACACTGCTACATGTATAAACATGGAAATACCTACACCGTCATCTCTATGAACATGGAAATATCTACACCGACATTTGTATGAACATGGAAATATCCACACCGCTATCTGTGTAAACATGGAAATGTCTACACCGCTATCTGTGTAAACATGGAAATATCTACACCGCCATCTGTGTAAAGATGAAAATATCTACACCGCCATCCCTATAAACATGGAAGTATCTACACCGCCATCTGTATAAACATGGAAACATCAACACCTCCCTCTCTATAATCATGGAAATATCTACACCGCCATCTGTATGAACATTTAAATATCTACACTGCCACCTGCATAAAGATGCAAATATCTACACCGCTATCTGTATGAACATGGAAATACCTACACTGCTATCTGTATAAACATGGAAATATCTACACCGTGATCTCTATGAACATGGAAATATCTTCACCGCTATCTCTATAAACAAGAAAATATCTACACCACCATCTCTTTAAACATGGAAACACCTACACCGCTATCTGCATGAACATGAAAATATCTACAGTGCCATCTGTATAAACATGGAGGCATCAACAACGCTATCTCTGTAAACATGGAAATAACTACTCCGCCATCTGAATGAACATGGAAGTATCTTCAACGCTATCTGTATGAACGTGGAAATATCTACACCGCTATCTGTATGAACATGGAAATATCTACAGCGCTATCTGAATGAACATGGAAATATCAACTCCGCTATCTCTCTAAACATGGAAATACCTACACCGCTATCTTCATAAACATGAAAATATCTAGACCGCCATCTCCATAAACATGGAAATACGTACACCGCCATCTGTATAAACATGGAAATATCTACACCGCCATCTGTATAAACATGGAAATATCTACAAGGCTATCTGTAAAAACATTGAAATATCTACACCGCTATCTGTATAAACATGAAAATATCTAAACCGCTGTCTGTACGAACATGGAAATATCTACACCGCTATCTTTATAAGCGTGGAAATATCTTCACAGCTATCTGTATAAACATGGAAATATCTACAACGCTATCTCTATAAACATGGAAATACCTACAACGGTATCTGTGTAAACATGGAAATGTCTACACCGCTATCTGTGTAAACATGGAAATTTCTACACCGCCATCTGTTTGAACATGGAAATATTCACAGCGCCGTCACTATAAAGATGGAAATACCTATACCGCTATCTGCATAAACATGGAAATATCTACACCGCTATCTGTATAAACATGGAAATATCTACACCGCTAAGTGTATAAGCATGGAAATATCTACAACGCTATCTGTATAAACATGGAAATATCTACACGGCTATCTGTATAAACATGGAAATATGTACACCGCTATCTGTATAAACATGGAAATATCTACACCGCTATCTGTATAAACATGGAAATATCTACACCGCTATCTGTATAAACTTGGAAATATCAACACTGCTATCTGTAAAACAGCTAAGTGTCTACACCGCTATCTCTATAAACATGGAGATATCTACACTACTATCTGTATGAACATTGAAATATCTACACTGCTATCTGTAGAAACATGGAAATATCTAGAATGCTATCTCTATTAACATGGAAATGTCTACACCGCTGTCTCTATAAACATGGAAATATTTACACCGCTATGTTCATAAACATGGAAATATCTACACCGTTATCTCTATAAACAGGGAAATATCTGCACCGCCATCTGTATAAACATGGAAATATCTACACCACCATCTCTATAAACATGGAAATATCTACTCCGCCATCTGTATAAACTTGGAAATATCTACACCGCCATCTCTATAAACATGGAAATATCTAAACCGCTATCTGTATGAACATGGAAATATCTACACCGCTATCTCTATAAAGATGGAAATATCTTCATCGCAATCTGTATGAACATGGAAATATCTACACCGCTATCTGTATAAAATGGAAATATTTACACTGCCATCTGAATAAAAATGGGAATATCTACACGGCCATCTGTATAAACATGGAAATATCTTCACCGCAATCTCTATAAACATTGAAATATCTACACCGCCATCTGTATGAACATGGAAATATCTACACCGCCATCTGTATGAACTTGGAAATATCTACCGCGAAATCTGTATGAACATGGAAATATCTACACCACCATCTGTATTATCATGGAAATATGTACACATACATCTGTATGAACATGCAAATATCTTCACCGCCATCTGTATGAACATGGAAATACCTACACCGCCCTCTGTAGGAACATGGAAATATCTACTCCGCCATCTCTATAAACATGGAAATATCTACACTGCCATCTGTATAAACATGGAAATATCTACACCGCTATCTGTATATACATGGAAATATCTGCACCGCTATCTGTATAAAAATGGAAATATCTATACCGCTATCTCTATAAACATGGAAATATCTACACCACTATCTGTATAAACATGGAAATGTCCACACCGCTATCTGTATAGACATGGAAATATCTACACCGCTAACTGTATAAACATTGAAATATCTACACCGCTATCGGTATAAACATCCGTATTTGCTCTTAATTTATACCCGAGGCTGGGAAGTTTCATATGAAAAAAGACCAAGTACATAATTAGTCTATATTTGGTCTGGAAATTGATCTCTGCAATAATGAAACCTCAAAGACAATCAAATCTGAAATCTAAGCTACATATTAAATAGCTTGGTTTTTAGGTAGCACGTTGCTGTGTATGCTGGCTTCATAGAACATGCAAGTAGCAATGGCCATTTTTTAATATTCATGAGCCTTGAAGTTCTCCTAATTTTTAATCACATAGAAATAGAAATCTAATCTCACTACATTTTTTTTTTTTTAAACAGTGTCTGGCTTCGTTGCCCAGGGTGAAGAGCAGGGCATGATCTTGGCTCACACCTCTGCCTCTCGGACTCAAGCCATCCACCCACCTCAGACTTGGGGTAGCTGGGACCACAGGCATGTGCCACCATATCCAGCTAATATTTTTATTTTTGTACAAATGGGGTTTGTCATCTTTCCCAGGCAGGCCTCAAACTCCAAGACTCAAGCAATCCACCTGCCTTGAATTCCCAAACTACTGGGTTTACAGGTGACAGCCATTACGCCCAGCAACTAAACTTCTAAAAATCAATTTTACATAAAATTATCTAAGTGTGCAAGGAAAGATAAGAAGCCTAAGGAACCAGTGAGTTGAAGAATAAATGCAGTTTAAATCATACATGTAAACAACATGATGTGATGTGGTAGGAATCATCTAACATGCTTTAAAGCATGAGTAAAAGGTCTTTTCTCAGAAAACTGGATCTTAGTTTAGGATATCTTTAGATAAGAGTATGAAAAGTCACATCACATTGATAAGTGAAGTGCTTCCTTTGGCTAATTTTAGGGATAGGACATTTACTTTCATATAATTCATAGGAATCTTAGACTTAAAAATAAAATTTCCCTTCTCAAATCCTTACTTTCATACATTTTTTGCATTTCTTTCACTTTTGTGTTAATGGCCTATGTCTCAACATATTCTATTAAGCCTTCTGGAAACACATACTTTGTTTCCAGCCTCTTCAGAGAACCATCACTCCACTTCCTAGGCTTCTGAAGAAGCAGACCCAAGCTTATAGTTATTACATATTTCTAAATCTAGGTGACCAAGAAAAATTGATACTTTTCCCATCATACCTTTAAGTTAATAATCAGGGGAATGCTGAGAGGTAAAGACCCAAGAGTGTTGGTTGTCTAATTGTGCAGCTGTATAAACAAATCTTAATGCTTGAAAATATTCAAAGGTTATTCTCACGTTGATTGTTGGTAACTATGTGTAACAACATGAAAAGAAAAAAAATCAAAGAATTACGTCTGAGGATAATACACAATCTCTAAGGGTAAGAAGAGCAACAAAAATTCTGCTTCAATTACCACTGAAATAATATATTTATCCTGTAAAATCTATGGTGGCTGGTTGTAAAAATTAGGCATTAGCAAACTGATAAAGACTTTTTAATGAAAACATTATGAAACATAGTTTTTAAAAAGTTAAATACACCCACACCAGTTTTTCAAATTCTTTGGGCTGCTTTAATGCTGCCATTAAATAGTTGATTTAGTTGTGACATAGATCCTATGTTCCATTGAGTCTACCATTCATAAAGATGCAATGTAAGGTAACAAAAGTATAAATTGTGTGTGTGAGGGGGAGAAGTCAAGAGTATTTTTATGTGACAGATGTTAAGTTGTTATCAGTGTAAAATAGTCTGTTACAAATACAGGACTCTGTATGTTAGTTTCACTTACCAGAAAGAAATGAATTACAGCAGATACACACACACACACCAAAAAAGGGAAAAGAAACAAAGCTTAGCACCACAGAAAACCACCAAACTAGAGAGATGAACAATAAGAAAGGAAGAAGTGAACAAGTAATCTAAAAAACAACTAATGAAATGGTAGAAGGAAGTCCTAATTTATCAATAATAAACTTGAATAGAAGTGGATTAAACTCTACTTAAAAGATATAAAGTGGATGAATGGATTCAGACAGCAAAAGCCACCTATGTGCTGCCTACATGATACTTACCTCACTATTAAAGACAAATAGACTGAAAGTGAAGAGATGGAAAAATATATTTTATGCAAACAAATGAAAAGCAAGCAGGAGTAGCCACAGTCATGTCATATTTTAAAAGGCTTTAAATAAAAGAACTATATAAAAAAAGAATGTCACTGTATAAAGAAATGATAAAAGGTCCAATTCAATAAGAGGACGTAACATATATGTTACTTAGGTGTAACTATATATGTACCCAACACCAGAACAACCAGATATGTAAAGCAAATATTAGATTTAAAGGTAGAGATAGACTGCAATACAATATTAGTAGGAAATTTCAACACTCCACTTTAAAAATGGACAGATTATATGAAGAGAAAATCAACCAAAAAATGACAGACTCAAACTATACCATAGACCAAATGGACCTAGCAGGTAAAGAAGATCTCACCTGATATGGTTTGGCTGTATATCCCCACCGAAATCTCATCTTGATTATAGCTCCCATAATTCATACATGTTGTGGGAGGGAACCAGTGGGAGATAATTGAATCATGGGGGCGGTTTCCCCCATACTGTTCTTGTGGTAGTGAATACGTCTAACAAGATCTGATGGTTTTATAAGGGGGAACCCTTTCACTTGGTTCTCAATTCTATTTTGTTTGCTACCATGTAAGATGTGCCTTTCGCCTTCCATCATGATTGGGAGACCTCCCCAGCCACGTGGAACTATGAGTCCACTAAACCTCTTTTTCTCTGTAAATTACCCAGTCTCGGGTATGTCTTTATCAGCAGTATGAAAACAGACTAATACATCATCCAACAGCTGCAGAATACAAATTATTCTCAACTGTACACCAAACATTCTCTAGGACCAATCATACATTATGACACATAATAAGTCTTAACAAACTTAAGAAGACAGATATCATATGAAGTATCTTTTCTGATTACAGTGATATAAAGCCAGAAATCAACAACAGGAAAGCCCTTGGAAATTTTATGAAAACATGGAAATTAAATAGCATGCACCCAAGAAATCAATAGGTCTCATTAAGACATTAATAGGAAAATTTCAAAAGTCGCTGAGACAAGTAAGAATGAAAATCCAACATACCCAAACCTATGGAACGTAGCAAAAGCAGTTCTAAGAGGGAAATTTATAGCAATAAAAGCCTACACCAAAAATGAAGAAAGATTTTCAAATCACAAAGCAAAATTATACACTTCAAGTAACTAGAACATCAAAAACAAACTAAACCCAAAATTGGTAGAAGGAAGGAAATAATAAAGCTCACAGCAGATATAAAGGAAACAGACACTAAAAAATATTTCAAAAGATAAATAAGACAAAGTGTAAAGGTAAAACTGACAAACCTTTAGCTAAACTAAGACAAAAGGAGAGAAAATTCAAATAAATAAAAGATGAAAAAGGAGACATTACAACTGATACACCACAGAAATAGAAGGGATTGTAAGACATTACTCATAACTATATGCCAACAAATTTGATAATGTAGAATAAAATGAATAAATTTCTGCACACATACAACTACCCAGATTAAATTGTGAGGAAATATAACATCTGAACACATCAATAATGAGTTTGGAAATTGAATCAATAATAAAACATCTTCCATCAAAACAACAACAACAACCAACACCCAGGACCTGATGTCTTCACTGCTGAATTCTACCAAACAGTTAAAGAATAACTACCAATTCTCCACAAACTTTTCCACAAAAGTAATGAGGAAGGAATACTTCCATACTCATCTTATGAGGCTCGCAATATCCTGATTCTAAAACCAGACAAAGACATGCACAAAATGAAAATAACAGGCCAATATTCCTGAAGAACATAGATACAAAAATTCTCAACAAGATACAAGTGAACTGACTTCGACAGCACACTAAAAAGAGTATTCACTATAATCAAGTGGGATTCATCCCAGGGATGAAAGGATGGCTTAACATGCACAAATCAGTAAATATGATACACCACCACAATAGAAAGAAAAACAAAAACCATGTGATCATTTCAACAGATGCAAAAAGAACACTTGACAAAAGTCAACATTTGTTTATGATAAAAACTGTCAAGAAAGTAGGTATAGGAGTGTACCTCAACGCAGTAAAGGCCATATGTGACAAACCCACAGCTAACATCTTATTTATGGTGAATAGTTAAATGCTTTTCCTCTATGATATGGAGGAAGACAAGGATGTCAACTTCTACCACTTCTATTTAGCATAGTACTGGAGGTCAGAGCCAGAGCAATTAGACAAAAGAAATAAATAAGAGGGATCCAAACTGGAAAGAAGGAAGTCAGATTGTTTCTGTTTGTAGAAAATGTGATCTCACATACATATGTATACATCTATATATATGATCATATAGATATATATGATCTCTCTCTCTTTAGGGTTCTTTCTATATATACTTATATAGAGTGAGAACCCTAAAGACTTGACCAAAAACTACTAGAAATCATAAATAAATTCAGTAAAGTTGTAGTATACAAAATCAACACAGAAAATGCAGTGGTGTTTCTATACACTAATAGTGAACTATCTGAAAAAGTCCTCAAGAAAGGAATTCCATTTACAATAGCTACCAAGAAATCTGCAGATAAATTTAATCAAGGTCGTGAAAGATCTCTTCAATGAAAACTATAACACACTGATGGAAAAATTTACAATACACAAAAAATGGACACTATATACTCATGGAATGGAAGAATTGATACTATTGAAATGACCATACTAACAAAATGTCCTACAGATTCAATGCAATCCCTATCAAAATAACAATGAAATTCTTCACAGAAATAGAAAAAAATACCCTAAAATTTGTATGAAACCAGAAAAGACCCCAAATAACCAAAGCAATCCTGTGCAAAAATAACAAAGCTGGAGGCACCACACTACCTGACTTCAAAATATACTACAAAGCCATAGTAAGCAAAACAGCATGGCACTGCCATAAAGCAAACACATAGACCAATGGAAGAGAATATACAGCTCAGAAATAAATTCTCATACCTAAAGTCAACTGATTTTCAAAAAAGGAGTCAAGAGCACACACAGGGGTAAAGACAGTGTCTTCATTAAATGGTACTGAGAAGATTGGATATCTATATGTGGGATAATGAAATCAGACCCCTATCTTTTACCTTATACAAAAATCAACTCAAATGCGATTAAAGACCTAAAGGTAAGATTGAAAACTATGAAAAACTACTAGAAGATAACATGTGGGAAATTCTCTATAACTTTGGGTTGTACAAGGATTTTTTAAATGAGACGTCAAAAGCACAGGCAACAAAAGCAAAAATAGATAAATGGGGTTTCATCAAACTAAAATGCTTCTGCACAGCAAAGGAAACTTAACAGAGTGAAAAAACAACTTACAGAATGGGATACAATATTTGCAAACTATACATCTGCTAAGGAGTTAATGCCCAGATTATATAAGAAACTTAAACAACTCAACAGCAAAAACATAAATAACTTATTTAAAAATGGGCAAAACTGGGAGGCTGAGGCAGGTGGATTGCCTGAGGTCAGGAGTTTGAGACCAGCCTGACCAATATGGTGAAATCATTTCTCTACTAAAAATACAAAAATTTAGCCAAACATGATGGCGTGTGCCTGTAACCCCAGCTACTCAGCAGGCTGAGGCAGGGGAATTGCTTGAACCAGGGAGATGGAGGTTGCCGTGAGCCCCGATTGCACCACTGTACTCCAGCTTGGGCAACAGAGCAAGACTCCTTCTCAAAAAAAAAAAAAAAAAAGGACAAAATAAACTAAAAGACATGCCACAAGAGAAAATATAGAAATGGTCAAGACGAATATATAATAAAATCATGTTCAACATCACTAACCATCAGGGAAATGCAAATCAAAACCACAATGAGATACCAGTTCACCCATTAGAATGGCTATTACCAAAAAGGTAAAAGATAACAAGAGTTGGCAAGGAAGTGGAGAAAAGGGAACACTTACACACTGTTGATGGGGTTGTAAACTAGTACAACCATTAAGCAAAACTTTATGGAAATTCGCTAAAAAATAAAAAAAAAAACAAAGCAACAATCATTCGATCACATAACCCAGCAATCCCACTACTGGGTATACATCCATAGGAAATGAAATCATTGTGTTTGAAAAATATCTGCACTCTTATGTTTACTGTAGCACTATTTCTAATAATCAGATATGGAATCAATCTATGTGTCTAAAAACAAACAAGTGAATTATATATATACGATATATATTATGTATATTATATATAATATAAATTATGTATATTATATATAATATAAATTATGTATAATATATATAATATATATTATGTATATTATATATAATATATATTATGTATATTATATATAATATATATTATGTATATTATATATAATATATATTATGTATATTATATATAATATATATAATGTATATTATATATAATATATATTATGTATATTATATATTATATATATTATGTATATTATATATTATATATATTATGTATATTATATATTATATATATTATGTATATTATATATTACATATTATGTATATTATATATAATATATATTATGTATATTATATATAATATATATTATGTATATTATATATAATATTATACATAATATATATTATATATATAATATATACTATGTATATTATATAATATATATGATATAATATATTATGTATATTATATATAATACATATTATGTATATTATATATAATATATATTATGTATACTATACATAATATGTATATAATATACATAACATATTATGTATATTATATATAATATATAACGTATAATATATATACATACATATATAATACATATATACATATATAATATACATAACGTATATTATGTATAATATACATAACGTATATTATGTATATTATATATATTATGTATAATATATATTATTATATGTATAATTACGTATAATTATAACTATAATTATATATAATTTTATGTGTAATTATAATATACATAAAATTAATTATATATATATATATGTATATGGACACACACACAATGAACTACTATTCAGCCATAAAAAAAGAATGAAATTCTGCCAGTTGCAACAACATGGATGACCCTGCAGGATACAATGTTAAGTGAAATAAGCCAGACACGGAAAGCAAATACCGCATGATCTCTCTCATATGTGAAATCTTAAAAAAAAAAAGTTAATAGAGAAGTAGAGTAGAATAGTGGTTACCAAACAGTGAGGAAGAAGTGGGGAGGGCAAAATGGAGATAGATTGGTTAACAGTTATGAAATCACAATTATATAGGAAGAATAAGTTGAAGTGTTCTTTGCAAAGCAGGGTGAATGTAGTTAAAAGTAAAGTATTGTATATTACAAAGTATCTAGAAGAAAGGATTTTGAAATTTCTTATGAAAAAGAAATGATAAATGCATGAGGTAATTAATACACTAACTATCCTTATTGGATCATTAGACAACATACATATTCATTGAAACATCAAATTGTATCCTATAAATCTATATGATTACAATGTGAAAATTTTTAAAAATAAATTAATGAATTAAATAACAATTTTAAAATGTTCTCAATCACCAATGCAAAGTTTAGGAGCTTTGTTCTTGACTCAGCCTTAAGACTGAAAACTAATGTGTTAGAAATATTTGTAGATCCTCTCAATTTTGAAAGAATCCTAGCTAAACTACTGAAATATAAAATATATTTTATGTAATATGCTCTTAGGTGTATTCTTAGGTGAACTCTGCTTTTAGATGAAGCTTATAAAAATGAAAAACGTATCTGAAATAAAATTTTAAAGTATTTGGAAAATTACACCTTAATCTATTAAAGACAAATTTTCTATACAGTAACCTTTTTATGTGCTTTTGAAATGGGATATACAATTATTTTCCCTGATGTGAAACAAAATATAGAAAGTTGGCATTTTATCTAAGAAGTTAACTTAGGAAGAAAGAGTGAGAGGCAGAGGAATGAGGGAAGAAAGGAAGGCTGATGATGGGATACCTTATCAAGTTGCCTAATGCTGTATTGGAACCTAATAGGCCTTCTAAGGAGTTTTATTACATAATGCAAGACTCCTCAATCTGGGAGGAGGAAAGGGCTTTATTTTTGAGTGGTCACAGGTTGCCCCATGGGCATAAACTCTACCAAGCTTCTAGGTTACACCTACATGAGCATCCCACCTGCTTAAGTGAGAGCAGCCACAAACTGTGGGCCATTCCAGGTAAGTGTCATATCACACCTGCACCAACTAGTCAAAGCCTGGGTCAAAGCCTGTGCAGAACTGATTGCTACAGCAGAGGCTAAAATAAGAAATGGGGCTAAGAGAATGAAAAGCAGTGCCCATATGTATCCAAAAACAGGTTGAAGATATCTTTAGGAAGGAACAGATAATTTTTTTTATTCATACAATAACAGATGCATATGAACTCCTCGAGTAGTCACCCATTCCTGTCAGCCCTTGGGCTTCATAACTAAATCACTCTTCCTTTGTAATCCAGTCCCACATTTTCAGCTATCTCTCTATGTTTATTATCTTAAATATTTCTTTGCTCTATACTCTTCCCCTAGTCTTCAACCAATTTCTTTCTTTATTGTCCCAACCCACAGACTGTTATTTCCACTTCGATGTCCCATAGAAGCTTCAAGGGTTTGAAATACCTAAAAAAAACTCATCTTTCTCCCTAAAACTCCCTCTCCTTCTCCCACTTCAAAATTTCAACTAATGGCTCCCCCTGTTATCCCTACCAGAATCCTGAATGATCCCTGTTTCTCCTCATTCACTCCATACATGTAAATCTCATTAACGTTACTTTCTAGATATTTCATGAATCCTTTCCATTCATTCTGTACTAGAAAGTGTTCCCAGTTTAGACCCTGGTGGTTGGTGGCCTCTTACCTAAGCGCTCTCTCTCTCTCTCTCTGTGGGTGTGGGTGTGGGTGTGTGTGTCCTGAGAATTTATTTACTTCTGGTTTTTGTTTGTTTTTTAGTATCCAGAATCTACAGGGAACTTAAATCAATTAGAAAAAAAATAACCCAATTAAAAAATGGGCAAAGGACATGAACAAACTCATCTCAAAAGAGCACATACAAATGGCCAACAAATACAAAAAAAAAAGGTTAGAATCACTAATCATCAGAAAATTGCAAATCAAAACACAATGAGATACCATTTCATACCGGTTGGAATGGCTATTATTAAAAAGTCAAAATACAACAGATGCCAGCAGGGCTGTAGACAAGAGGAAGTGTCTGTATATTTTTAGCTATAGCCCTACTTCAAACGTGTCCCCCTTACAGCCAAAAGAGCGGCCTATCTAAAGGACTGTTCTGATCAGCTCACTTACCTGACTGAAACCTTCAGTGACTCCCATGGCCTGCAGGTCAATGCACTAATTCATGACTATAACATCTGAGATATCCTTGATCTGGCTACTGGTCTAGCCCTCTCTGACTCACGCTTTATAAACCATGCATTCTGGAACTTTTTAGTTGTTTCCCACATCAGCATGCTACTTCCCATCCATGTAGATTTGCAGAGACCTCCTCATCTTTTTAATTCCCAGTTCCCACTCTCAACATGGGCCATCTCCTACCCACACTTCAAAACCTAAGCAAAACAACACCTTCCGTGACACCTCCATGCTGAGTCAGATGCCATCCCCTTTGTATTGTAGTTCTTTGCTTGTGTGCCTTTGTCTCACTTTGTTCTCTTTAAAATAAACTCCATGAGGACAATGATCACCTGCTATTTGTGTTAATATCTGCACCAAGTGGCATAGTGTCTGGAGTATAGTAGGATCTATTTTCAAGGAACAAAAGATTATATCTATACCAATAGACATGAATTAGCGCTTTTTTTTTAAAGATAAGCTCCCTTTGAACTAAGTCAATGTTTACAAGAAGAGTTATACTCAAAGGTTCACTTTTGCTGCTTACGTTTCATTTATTTCAGGCAATTAATTCATTGTTATTGGTAAATCGATACTTTTTATTGATACTGAAAAGAGAGAAATAAACAAATGACTATCTCTGTTAGAGTAGATTTGTTCATATCTATCAGTAAAATGTTAATTATCTGAAAGTCAATAATAAAACATAAACTGTGATCTTAAATATTTTTTAGGGGCTCAAAAATAATTAGAATTCATGTCAGCATATAAAAAAGATCAGAGTATTTTTAAGATATGATAAAATTTTATTTTAGTTTCTTAATAGGGATTTTTGTGACCTTACAGAGTTCAACTAATTACAATTTTAAAAATAGGATTGATAGAGTTTTAGAATTAGAAACCATTTATAGATTATTTTATTTTTCTTTTGAGGAATCAGGTCATCAGAAGATCAAGGAACACCTATAATGTCACTAGATCCTAATTTAATTTAAATTTTAGAATCCAGGTATTCTAACTCCTGTCTTGATACTATTTCTACTTTATTATGTTGCTTCCCAGGGCTTTAAAAAATAAAAGCTGGGAAATTACATTTGCTTTGCACATACAGCACCAATTATCAAATTCAGCATAAAAGCATAACATGTATACATCAAAAAGAAAACATAAAAACTTCATATTAAAAGCATCTCAAAACAATTGAATATAATAGGGAAACCTTATACAAATGCAACACTCCCCCATTAATAAAAAGAAACCAATTGGAGAAAAAAGAAATTCAATATAAACATGTTGGAATATAACCTAATTCATTTTAATCCAATGCTTCAAATTGAAAAAAATTAGCACTAGTGTTATTTTCCTTTATCATTACAATCTTGCTTTTCATTACATTATGCTATGTTTTGTATTAAACATAAAATCAATTTTTCACCTTAACACATGCTAGAAATACAGAGTCACCATGCTGGAAATCAGTAGAAAGTGTCTTTGTTTCTACTTTTTTTTTTCTTTGGAAAAGCTTTGGGAAAAAATATCATTTACAATGTTTAATTTTAATAACTTAAAGAATGTAATTGATTTTTGTTTGTTTTTGACATGGAGTTTCACTCTTGTCACTCAGGCTGGAGTACAATGGCATGATCTCGGCTCACTGTAACCTCCACCTCCCAGGTTCAAATGATTCTCCTGTCTCAGCCTCCCGAGTAGCTGGGATGACAGGCACTCGCCACCACACCTGGCTAATTTTTGTATTTTTAGTAGAGATGGGGTTTCATCATGTTGGCCAGGCTGGTCTCAAACTCCTGACCTCAGGCGATCCGCCCACCTCGGCCTCCCAAAGAGCTGGGACTACAGGCGTGAGCCACCGCGCCCAGCCAATTGAATAGTTTTTAACTCAGAGGATAAATGCTTGAGGGGATGGAAAGCCCATTCCTCATGACGTGATTATTTCACACTGCATGCCTGTATTAAAACATCTCATGTACCCCACAAATATATAAACCTCCTATGTACCCACAAAAATTTTATAAAATAATGAAAATATTTTAAAACTAAAAAAATCGTTTTTTAATTAAGCAACCTTATTTAAATAAAATCATTCTTCCTCATCCTCAGTCCTGGGATCTACCAGAAAGAATTAGCAACATCTTAAAGATGACAAAGTGTTAAAGATAAGCTGCTATTAAGTAAAAGTGTGAAGTGTGGAGGGGACAAGCTGGATGCCTGAACCATTTTGTTCTGTCTTTAGGACAGTGAAAGAGCAAGATGCAGGGTTGGGGTGGGGGACACTTATTCTGTTGAGCATTGTCACCACTATATTCACTGAAATTCATCTGCATGCTTGTATGTATACTGTTGATTCACCTGATACACTGAAAATTATATGAAATTGTTCTCTATTCTTTAGATAATTATAATCTAAGTGCTAATATGAAGCTGAGAATTTATATGAAATAATTATGCCCACAACAAGACATTTCAGCTAATTCCTAGATAAAAATCTCACTTCACCCTGCACAAAACAGGCACATGATCATGTCACTCTGACCTGGTTTGAGTCCAAGGAGACTTTTGTTTTTAAAATAATTTAGGTTAGTAGTTAAAATATGAACTTTGGGCCAGGAGTGGTGGCTCATGCCTATAATCCCAGCACTTCGGGAGGCTGAGGCGGGCGGATGACTTGAAGTCAGGAGTTGGAGACTGGCCTGGCCAACATGCTGAAACCCCATCTCTACTAAAAAAAAATACAAAAATTAGCTGGGTGTGGTGGCAGGCACCTATAATCCCAGCTACTTGGGAGACTGAGGCAGGATAATTGCTTGAGCCTGGGAAGTGGAGGTTGCAGTGAGCAGAGATCTTACCACTACACTCCAAAACAAACAACAAACAAAAAAATTCTAGAGTCACACTGAAAATCTTAACAACCTGCTACTACTTCTCATTTTTTTTTATTTTGACCTGATTTTAGACTGATGGTAAAATGCACAAATAACACAAAGTGCCACCTATGTCCCTCACCCTGCTTCCCCTACTACTAACATTTTCAGAGCCATCCTTATTTTCTCTATAAAAAAGCAGAATTCTCCTTTTAGAGATTTGGAAAGATTATTAAAAGATAAGTTACAAAATACAGTACCTGACACGTATAAAATATTAAATAAATATTAGCCATGCTTAATTATTTTGTTTTGAGTCTTTATGAGTCAAGTTTTAGTAGAAATATGGGCTAGAAAAAAAAAGAAACAGAAAGCGGGACTCTGTGATCCGACTTGGGCTTATAGAACAGACTGTACTAGTTTGTTGTCATGCTGCTAATAAAGTCCTACCCAAGACCGGGTAATTTATAAAGGAAAGAGGTTTAATGAACTCACAATTCCACATGGCTGGGGAGGCCTCACAGTCACGGCAGAAGGCAAAAAAGAAGCAAAGGCACATCTTAAATGGTAGCAGAGAAGAAAGCTTGTGTAGGGAAACTCCCATTTTAAAAGCATCAGATCTGGTGAGACTTATTCGCTACCAGGAGAACAGTAGGGGGAACCCGCCCCTATGATTCAATTATCTCCACCTGACTCCATCCTTGACATGCGGGGATAATTACAATCAAGGTGAGATTCGGGCAGAGACACAGCCGAATCATATCAATGACTAATGAGAGTTATGTCCAGAACCTAATGAAAACCTGTCTGAGGCCACATTCCCTGTAAAGCAGATTTGAGATAGAGATTTGTGTAGAGAACATTTAACTGGGTAAAATCCTAGGAACCAACAACTGTGGCGAAAAAGCTGAATTGGATAAAGGGAGTTGAGATGTGACGCAGTCGCAACAAGTACCTCAGCTAATCTCAAGGGGGAGCTGAGAAGCTGGGGTGACCCTTCAGAGTTGCCCTAAATTGAGGCAGGAGTATGGAGTTTTAATACCTTTCACTGGCCATTCTTCAGATACGAGTTGTCCCCAAGGATGGACATCAGCTTGACAAGTTATTAATTAGATCTCCTGAGAATAAATTCTAGAGAGAATCAGCTGAGAGGCATGATTTGCCAACACTCCCAATAGCTGGGCAAACTTCAGTTTTGAGGGAGGATTTGGGTCACACACAAAAGTCTCCACAAATAATTATTCATGGGAAATTCTATGTAGGCAGAGCTATTTCATGGCCAGTTAATCAAAACTACATAATCTATTTGGTTAAGCAAAAGAAATTAAAAAGATAAAATAAAATCTATACATTAACACTCAAAAGTTTTTAATGCATTTGCCTTGCATTTTGTATGTTTTGCCTTGCATATCATATGTTTTGCCTTGCATTTGTTTATTTGCTTTTAAGAACCTTTAGAGAACAATAATTACTAATATAATATGCAGTAGCACAGCATAAACGAGGGAAGCTAACTCTCTCCCTTTTCCCAGGACCTGGAACAGCTAAAGATCCTAAGCATTGTCAGCTTTGGTATCTGACATAGTTTGGATGTTTGTCCCCTTCAAATCTCACGCTAAAATGTGATCCCCAATGTTGGAGACAGATGCCTCCTGAATGGCTTGGTGCTGTCCTCTTGGTAATGAATGAGTTCTTACCCTGTGAGTTCATGCGATATCTGGTTGTTCAAAAGAGACTGACACCTCCTCCCTGTCTCTCTTGCTTCCTCTCTCACCATGTGATATGCTGGTTTCCCTTCACCTTCCACCATGCTTGGAAGGTTCCTGAGGCCCTCCCTGGAAGCAGGTGCCAGTACTATGCTACACGTACAGCCTTCAGAACAAGGAGCCAAATAAACCTCATTTCTTTATAAACCACCCAGCCTCAGGTATTTCTTTATAACAATGCAAATGGGCTAACAGAGAATCATTCATGGACAGTGAGTGTATTAGTCAATTTTCATGCTGCTGATAAAGACATACCCAAGACTGGGTAATTTATAAAGAAGAAGAGGTTTAATGAATTCACATATCTGCACCGCTACCTGTATAAATATGGAAATGTCTTCACCGCTACCTGTACAAACATGGAAATATCAACACCGCCATCTCTATAAAAATGGAAATATCTACACCGACATCTGTATAAACATGGAAAAATCTATACCGCCATCTCTATAAACATGGAAATATCTGAACCGCCATCTGAAGGAACATGGAAATATCTACACCGCTATCTCTATAAAGGTTGAAATATCAACACCACCATCTGTATAAACATGGAAATATCTACACAGCTATCTGTATAAAGATGGAAATATCTACACCACCATCTCTATAAACGTGGAAATATCTACACCGCCATCCGTATGAACATGGAAATATCTACACCGCCGTCTGTATGAACATGGAAATATCTACACCGCCATATCTAGGAACATGGAAATATCTACACCGCCATCTGTATGAACATGGAAATATCTACACTACTATCTGTATGAACATGGAAATATCTACACCGCTATCTGTATAAACATAGAAATATCTACACCGCTATCACTATAAACATGGAAATATCTACACCGCTATCTGTATCAACACGGAAATATCTACACCGCCATCTCTATAAACATGGAAATATCTGCACTGCAATCTGCATAAACATGGAAGTATCTACACCGCTATCTGTATATACATGGAAATATCTACACCGCTATCCATATAAACATGGAAATATCTACACCGTTATCTGTATAAATGTGGAAATAACAACACCGCTCTGTCTACAAACATGGAAATATCTACACCGCTATCTGCATAAACATGGAAATATCTACACCGCCATCTCTATGAACATGGAAATATCTACACAGCCATCTGTACGAACACGGAAATATCTACACCGCAATCTGTATGAACATGTAAATATCTACACCGCCATCTGTATGAACATGGAAATAACTACCCCGCTATCTGTATGAACATGGAAATATCTATACCGCTATCTGTATGAACATGCAAATATATACACAGCTATCTGTTTATCAATGGAAATATCTGCACTGCTATCTCTATAAACATGGAAATAACTACACTGCCATCTGTATAAACATGGAAATATCTACACCGCCACCTGTATGAACATGGAAATACCTACACTGCCACCCATACGAACATGGAAATATCTACACCGCCATCTGTATGAATATGTAAATATCTACAATGCCATCTGTATGAACATGGAAATACCTACACCGCTGACTGTATGAACATGGAAATATCTACACCGCTAACTGCATGAACATGGAAATATCTACACCGCTATCTGTATGAACATGGAAATAACTACACCGCTATCTGTGTAAACATGGAAATGTCTACACCGCTATCTGTGTAAACATGGAAATGTCTACACCGCTATCTGTGTAAACATGGAAATATCTGCACCAGAATCTGTATAAACATGGAAATATCCGCACCGCTATCTGTATAAACATGGAAATATCTATACCGCTATCTGCATAAACATGGAAATATCCACACCGCTATCTGTGTAAACTTGGAAATGTCCACACCGCTATCTGTGTTAATATGGAAATATCTACAACGCTATCTGTGTAAACATGAAAATATCTACACTTCCATCAGTGTAAACATGAAAATATCTACAACGCTGTCTCTATAAACTTGGAAATATCTACACCACTATCTCTATAAACATGGAAATATCTAGACCGCCATCTCTATAAACATGGAAATATCTACACCACCTTCTGTATAAACATGGAAATACCTATACCGCTATCTGCATAAACATGGAAATATCTACACCGCCATCTCTACGAACATATAAATATCTTCACCGCCATCTGTATGAACATGGAAATATCTACACCGCTATCTGTATGAACATGGAAATATCAATACCGCTATGTGTATGAACATGCAAATATCTACACAGCTATCTGTTTATCAATGGAAATATCTGCACTGCTATGTCTATAAACACGGAAATAACTACACTGCTATCTGTATAAACATGGAAATATCTACATCGCCACCTGTATGAACATGGAAATATCTACACTGCCATCCGTACGAACATGGAAATATCTACACCGCCATCTGTATGAACATGTAAATATCTACAATGGCATCTGTATGAACATGGAAATATCTACACCGCTGACTGTATGAGCATGGTAATATCTACAACGCTATCTGTATGAACATGGAAATATCTACACCGCTATCTGTATGAACATGGAAATAACTACACCGCTATCTGTATGAACATGGAAATATCTACACCGCTCTCTGTATGAACATGGAAATATCTACACCGCTATCTGTACGAACATGCAATTATCTACACAGCTATCTGTATATCAATGGAAATATCTACACTGCTATCTCTATAAAGATGGAAATAACTACACTGCTATCTGTAAAAACATGGAAATATCCACACCGCCACCTGAATGAACATGGAAATATCTCCACTGCCATCCATACGAACATGGAAATAACTACACCGCCCTCTGAATGAACATGGAAATATCTACATGGCTAACTGTATGAAAATGGAAATATCTACACCGCCATCTCTATGAACATGGAAATATCTACACCGCCATTTGTATGAACATGGAAATATCTACACCGCCCTCTGTATGAACATGTAAATATCTACAATGGCATCTGTATGAACATGGAAATATCTACACCGCTGACTGTATGAGCATGGTAATATCTACAACGCTATCTGTATGAACATGGAAATATCTACACCGCTATCTGTATGAACATGGAAATAACTACACCGCTATCTGTATGAACATGGAAATATCTACACCGCTCTCTGTATGAACATGGAAATATCTACACCGCTATCTGTACGAACATGCAATTATCTACACAGCTATCTGTATATCAATGGAAATATCTACACTGCTATCTCTATAAAGATGGAAATAACTACACTGCTATCTGTAAAAACATGGAAATATCCACACCGCCACCTGAATGAACATGGAAATATCTCCACTGCCATCCATACGAACATGGAAATAACTACACCGCCCTCTGAATGAACATGGAAATATCTACATGGCTAACTGTATGAAAATGGAAATATCTACACCGCCATCTCTATGAACATGGAAATATCTACACCGCCATTTGTATGAACATGGAAATATCTACACCGCCCTCTGTATGAACATGTAAATATCTACAATGCCATCTGTATGAACATGGAAACATCTACACCGCTGACTGTATGAGCATGGTAATATCTACAACGCTATCTGTATGAACATGGAAATATCTACACCGCTATCTGTATGAACATGGAAATATCTACACCACTATCTCTATGAACATGCAAATATCTACACAGCTATCTGTATATCAATGGAAATATCTACACTACTATCTCTATAAACATAGAAATAACTACACTGCTATCTGTATAAACATGGAAATATCTACACCGCCATCTCTATGAACATGCAAATATCTACACCGCCATTTTTATGAACACGGAAATATCTACACCGCCATCTGTATGAACATGGAAATATCTTCAACGCCATCTGTATGAGCATGGACATATCTACACCGGCATCTGGATGAACATGGAAATATCTACACCGCTATCTGCATGAACATGGAAATATCTACAAAGCTATCTGCATATACATGGAAGTATCTACACAGATTTCTAAAAAAATATGGAAATAACTACAGCGCTATCTCTATAAACTTCAAAATATCTACACCGCCATCTGTATGAACATGGAAATATGTACAACGCCATCTGTACGAACATGGACATATCTACACCGCCATCTGTATTAAGATGGAAATATCTACACTGCTATCTGTATAAACATGGAAATATCTGCCCAACTATCTGTATAAACATGGAAATATCCGCACCACTATCTGTATAAACATGGAAATATCTACACCGCTATCTGTATGAACATGGAAGTATCTACACCACTATCTGTATGAACATGCAAATATCTACTCAGCTATCTGTATATCAATGGAAATATCTACACTGCTATCTCTATAAACTTGGAAATAACTACACTGCTATCCGTATAAACATGGAAATATCTACACCGCCACCTGTATGAACATGGAAATATCTACACTGCCATCTGTATGAACATGGAAATATCTACACCGCCATCTGTAAGAACATGGAAATATGTACACCGCTAACTGTAAGAACATGGAAATACCTACACCGCTATCTGTACGAACATGGAAATATCTACACCGCTATCTGTATGAACATGGAAATATCTACATCGCTATCTGTATGAACATGCAAATATCTACACCGGCATCTGGATGAACATATAAATATCTATACCGCTATCTGCATGATCATGGAAATATCTACACAGCTATCTGCATATACATGGAAATATCTACACAGATTTCTCTATAAATATGGAAATAACTACAGCGCTATCTCTATAAACTTCGAAATATCTACACCGCCGTCTGTATGAACATGGAAATATCTACACCGCCATCTGTACGATACTGGACATATCTACACCGCCATCTGTATTAAGATGGAAATATCTACACCGCTATCTTTATAAACATGGAAATATCTTCACCACTATCTGCATAAACATGGAAATACCCGCACCGCTATCTGTATAAAGATGGAGATATCTACACCGCTATCTGCATAAACATGGAAATATCCGCAACGCTATCTGTATAAACATGGAAATATCCGCACCGCTATCTGTATAAACATGGAAATATCTACACCGCTATCTGCGTAAACATGGAAATATCCACACCGCTATCTGTGTAAACATGGAAATATCTACACCGCTATCTGTGTAAACATGGAAATATCTACACCGCCATCTGTGTAAACATGAAAATATCTACACCGCCATCTCTATAAACATGGAAATATCTACACCGCCACCTGTATGAAGATGGAAATATCTACACCGCCATCTCTATAAACGTGGAAATATCTACACTGCTCTCTGTATGAACTTGGAAATATCTCAATGCTATCTGAATAAATTGAAATTTTCTACACCACTATCTCTATAAACTTGGAAATATCTACACTTCTGTCTGTATAAACATGGAAATATCTACACCGCTATCTGTATAAACATGGAAATATCTTCACCGCTATCTGTATAAACATGGAAATATCTACAAAGCTGTCTCTATAAACTTGGAAATAACTACACCACTATCTCTATAAACATGGAAATATCTAGAACGCCATCTATATAAACATGGAAATATCTACACCGCCATCTCTATGAACATGGAAATATCTACACAGCCATCTGTACGAACATGGAAATATCTACACCGCCATCTGTATTAAGATGGAAATATCTACTCCGCTATCTGTATAAACATGGAAATATCTGCCAATTTGTATAAACATGGAAATATCTACACCGTTATCTGCATAACCATGGAAATATCCACAAAGCTATCAGTTTAAACATGGAAATGTCTACACCGCTATCTGTGTAAACATGGAAATATATGAACCGCCATCTGTGTAAACATGAAAATATCTACAACGCCATCTTTATAAACATGGAAATACCTACACCGCCATCTGTACAAATATGGACATATCTACACCGCCATCTGTATTAAAATGGAAATATCTACACCGCTATCTGTATAAACATGGAAATATCTGCCCAACTATCTGTATAAACAAGGAAATATCCGCACCGCTATCTGTATAAACATGGAAATATCTACACTGCTATCTGCATAAACATGGAAATATCCACACCGCTATCTGTGTAAACATGGAAATGTCTACACCGCTATCTGTGTAAACATGGAAATATCTACACCGCCATCTGTGTAAACATGACAATATCTACACCGCCATCCCCATAAACATGGATATATCTACACCACCATCTGTATATACCTGGAAATATCTATACCGCTATCTGCATAAACATGGAAATATCTACACCGCCATCTATATGAACATGGATACATCTACACCGCCATCTGTACGAACATGGAAATATCTACAACGCCATCTGTATTAACATGTAAATATCTACACCGCCATCTGTATGAACATGGAAATATCTACACCGCTAACTGTATGAACATGGAAATATCTACACCGCTATCTGTATGAACATGGAAATATCTACACCGTCATCTGTATGAACATGGAAATATCTACACCGCTATCTGTATGAACATGGAAATATCTACACTGCTATCTGTTCGAACATGGAAATAACTACACCGCTATCTGTATGAACATGCAAATATCTACACAGCTATCTGTATATCAATGGAAATATCTACATTGCTATCTCTATAAATATGGAAATATCTACACTGCTATCTGTATAAACATGGAAATATCTACACCGCCACCTGTACGAACATGGAAATATCTACACTGCCATCCGTACGAACATGGAAATATCTACACCGCCATCTGTATGAACATGTAAATATCTACATTGCCATCTGTATGGACATGGAAATATCTACACTGCTAATTGTATGAACATGGAAATATCTACACCGCTAACTGTATGAACATGGAAATATCTACACCACTATCTGTATGAACATGGAAATATCTACCCCGCTATCTGTATGAACATGGAAATATCTACACCGATATCTGTATGAAGATGCAAATATCTACACAGCTATCTGTATATCAATGGAAATATCTACACTGCTATCTCTATAAACATGGAAATTACTACACTGCTATCTGTATAAACATGGAAATATCTCCACCACCATCTCTATGAACATGGAAATATCTACACCGCCATTTGTATGAACATGGAAATATCTACACCGCCGTCTCTAAGAACATGGAAATATCTACATTGCCATCTCTATAAACATGGAAATATCTACATCGCTATCTGTATGAACTTGGAAATATCTACACTGCTCTCGGTATAAAATTGAAATTATCTACACCACTATCTCTATAAACATGGAAATATCTACACCGCTATCTGTATAAACATGGAAATATCTACACCGCTATCTGTATAAACATGGAAATAACTTCACCGCTATCTGTATAAACATGGAAATATCTAGACCGCCATCTCTATAAACATTGAAATACCTACACCACCATCTGTATAAACATGGAAATATCTATACCGCTATCTGCATAAACATGGAATTATCTACACCGCGATCTCTATGAACATGGAAATATCTACACCGCCATCTGTACGAACATGGAAATATCTACACCGCCATCTGTATGAACATGTAAATGTCTACACCGCCATCTGTATGAACATGGAAATATCTTCACCGCTAACTGTATGATCATGGAAATATCTACACCGCTATCTGTATGAACATGGAAATATCTACACCGTTATCTGTATGAACATGGAAATATCTACACCGCTATCTGTATGAACATGGAAATATCTACACCGCTCTCTGTACGAACATGGAAATATCTACACCGCTATCTGTATGAAAATGCAAATAACTACACAGCTATCTGTATGAAAATGCAAATATCTACACAGCTATCTGTATATCAATGGAAATATCTACACTGCTATCTCTATAAACATGGAAATAACTACATTGCTATCTGTATAAACAAGGAAATATCTACACCGCCACCTGTATGAACATGGAAATATCTACACTGCCATCCGTACGAACATGGAAATATCAACACCGCCATCTGAATGAACATGTAAATATCTACACCGCCATCTGTATGAACATGGAAATATCTACAACGCTAACTGTATGGACATGGAAATATCTACACAGCTATTGGTATGAATATCGAAATATCTACACCGCTATCTGCATGAACATGGAAATATTTACACTGCTATCTGTATAAAATTGAAATTATCTACACCACTATCTCTATAAACATGGAAATATCTACACTGTTATCTGTATAAACAAGGAAATATCTACACCGCTATCTGTATAAACATGGAAATATCTTCACCGCTATCTGTATAAACTTGGAAATATCTACAAAGCTGTCTCTATAAACTTGGAAATAACTACATCTCTATCTCTATCAACATGGAAATATCTAGACCGCCATCTCAATAAACATGGAAATATCTACACCACCATCTGTATAAACATGGAAATATCTATACCGCTATCTGAATAAACATTGAAATATGTACACAGCCATCTCTATGAACATGGAAATATCTACACTGCCATCTGTACGAACATGGAAATATCTACACTGCCATCTGTATGAACACATAAATATCTACACCGCCATCTGTATGAGCATGGAAATATCTACACCGCTAACTGTATGAACATGGAAATATATACACCGCTGTCTGTATGAAGATGGAAATATCTACACCGTTATCTGTATGAACATGGAAATATCTACACCGTTATCTGTATGAACATGGAAATATCTACACCTCTATCTGTATGAACATGGAAATATCTACACCGCTATCTGTATGAAAATGGAAATATCTATACCGCTATTGGTATGAACATAGAAATATCTACACCGTTATCTGAATGAACATGGAAACATCTACACCGCTAACTGTATGAACATGGAAATATCTACATCGCTATCTGTATGAACATGGAAATATCTACACCGCTATCTGTATTAACATGCAAATATCTACACAGCTATCTGTATGAAATTGAAATTATCTACACCACTATCTCTATAAACATGGAAATAACTTCACTGCTATCTGTATAAACATGGAAATATCTACACCGCCATCTCTATGAACATGGAAATATCTACAACGCCATTTGTATGAACATGGAAATATCTACACGGCCATCTCTATGAACATGGAAATATCTACACCGCTAACTGTATGAACATGGAAATATCTACACCGCTATCTGTATGAACATGGAAATATCTACACCGTTATCTCTATGAACATGGAAATATCTACACCGCTATCTGTATGAACATGGAAATATCTACACCGCTATCTGTACGAACATGGAAATATCTACACCGCTATCTGTATGAACATGCAAATATCTACACAGCTATCTGTATATCAATGGAGATATCTACAATGCTATGTCTATAAACATGAAAATAACTACACTGCTATCGGTTTAAACATGGAAATATCTACACCGCCACCTGTATGAACATGGAAATGTCTACACTGCCATCCATACGAACATGGAAATATCTACGCCGCCGTCTGTATGAACATGGAAATATCTACACCGCCATTTGTATGAACATGGAAATATCTACACCGCCATCTGTATGAACATGGAAATATCTACACTGCCATCTCTATAAACGTGGAAATATCTACATCGCTATCTGTATGAACTTGGTAATATCTACACTGCTCTCGGTAGAAAATTGAAATTATCTACACCACTATCTCTATAAACATGGAAATATCTACACTGCTATCTGTATAAACATGGAAATATCTACACCGCTATCTGTATAAACATGGAAATATCTTCACCGCTATCTGTATAAACATGGAAATATCTAGACCACCATCTCTATAAACATGGAAATATCTACACCACCATCTGTATAAACATGGAAATATCTATACCGCTATCTGCATAAACGTGGAAATATCTACACCGCCATCTCTATGAACATGGAAATATCTACACCGCCATCTGTACGAACATGGAAATATCTACACCGCCATCTGTATGAACATGTAAATATCTACACCGCCATCTGTATGAACATGGAAATATCTACACCGCTAACTGTATGATCATGGAAATATCTACACCGCTATCTGTATGAACATGGAAATATCTACACCGTTATCTGTATAAACATGGAAATATCTGCCCAACTATCTGTATAAACATGGAAATATCTGCACTGCTATCTGCAGAAACATGGAAATATCCAATCCGCTATCTGTGTAAACATGGAAATGTCTACACTGCTATCTGTGTAAACATGGAAATATCTACACCGCCATCTGTGTAAACATGAAAATATCTACACCGCCATCCCCATAAACATGGAAATATCTACACAGCCATCTCTATAAACGTGGAAATATCTACACCGCTATCTGTATGAACTTGGAAACATCTACACTGCTCTCTGTATAAAATTGAAATTATCTACACCACTATCTCTATAAACGTGGAAATATCTACACTGCTATCTGTATAAACACGGAAATATCTACACCGCTATCTGTATAAACATGGAAATATCTTCACCGCTATCTGTATAAACATGGAAATATCTACAACGTTGTCTCTATAAACTTGGAAATAACTACACCACTATCTCTGTAAACATGGAAATATCTACACCGCCATCTCTATGAACTTGGACATATCTACACCGCCATTTGTATGAACATGGAATTATCTACACCGCCATCTCCATGAACATGGAAATATCTACACCGCCATTTGTATGAACATGTAAATATCTACAACGCCATCTGTATGAACATGGAAATACCTACACCGCTAACTGTATGAACATGGAAATATCTACACCGCTATCTGTATGAACATGGAAATATCTAGAACGCCATCTCTATAAACATGGAAATATCTACACCACCATCTGTATAAACATGGAAATACCTATATCGCTATCTGCATAAACATGGAAATATCTACACAGCCATCTCTATGAACATGGAAATATCTACACAGCCATCTGTACGAACATGGAAATATCTACAACGCCATCTGCATGAACATGTAAATATCTACACGGCCATCTGTATGAACATGGAAATATCTACACCACTAACTGTATGAAAATGGAAATATCTACACCGCTATCTCTATGAACTTGCAAATGTCTACACAGCTACCTGTATGTCAATGGAAATATCTACACTGCTATCTCTATAAACATGGAAATAACTACACTGCTATCTGTATAAACATGGAAATATCTACACCGCCGCCTGTATGAACATGGAAATATCTACACTGCCATCCGCACGAACATGGAAATATCTACACTGCCATCTGTATGAACATGTAAATATCTACACCGCCATCTGTATGAACATGGAAACATCTACACTGCTAATTGTATGAACATGGAAATATCTACACCGCTATCTGTATGAACATGGAAATATCTACACCGCTATCTGTATGAACATGGAAATATCTACAACGCTAACTGTATGGACATGGAATTATCTGCACCGCTATTGATATGAACATGGAAATATCTACACCGCTATCTGCATGAACATGGAAATATCTACACCGCTATCTGTATGAACATGGAAATATCTACATCGCCCTCTGTATGAACATGGATATATCTACACCGCTATTTGTATGAACATGCAAATATCTACACAGCTATCTGTATATCAATGGAAATATCTACACTACTATCTCTATAAACATGGAAATAACCACACTGCTATCTGTATAAACATGCAAATATCTACACCGCCATCTCTATGAACATGGAAATATCTACCCCGCCATTTGTATGAACATGGAAATATCTACACCGCCATCTCTATGAACATGGAAATATCTACACCGCCATTTGTATGAACCTGGAAATATCTACACCGCCATCTGTATGAACATGGAAATATATTCACCGCCATCTGTATGAACATGGATATATCTACACCGGCATCTGGATGAACATTGAAATATCTACTCCGCTATCTGCATGAACATGGAAATATCTACACAGCTCTCTGCATATACATGGAAATATCTACACAGATTTCTCTATAAATATGGAAATAACTACAGCGCTATCTCTATAAACTTCGAAATATCTACACCGCCATCTGTATGAACATGGAAATATCTACACCGCCATCTGTACGAACATGGACATATCTACACCGCCATCTGTATTAAGATGGAAATATCTACTCCGCTATCTGTATAAACATGGAAATATCAGCCAATGTGTATAAACCTGGAAATATCTACACCGCTATCTGCATAACCATGGAAATATCCACAAAGCTATCAGTTTAAGCATGGAAATGTCTACACCTCTATCTGTGTAAACATGGAAATATATGCACCGCCATCTGTGTAAACATGAAAATATCTACACCGCCATCTTTATAAACATGGAAATATCTACACCGCCATCTGTACAAATATGGACATATCTACACCGCCATCTGTATTAAGATGGAAATATCTACACCGCTATCCATATAAACATGGAAATATCTGCCCAACTATCTGTATAAACATGGAAATATCCGCACCGCTATCTGAATAAACATGGAAATATCTACACTGCTATCTGCATAAACATGGAAATATCCACACCGCTATCTGTGTAAACATGGAAATGTCTACACCGCTATCTGTGTAAACATGGAAATATCTACACCGCCATCTGTGTAAACATGACAATATCTACACCGCCATCCCCATAAACATGGAAATATCTACACCACCATCTGTATAAACATGGAAATATCTATACCGGTATCTGCATAAACATGGAAATATCTACACCGCCATCTTTATGAACATGGATACATCTACACCGCCATCTGTACGAACATGGAAATATCTACAACGCCATCTGTATTAACATGTAAATAACTACACCGCCATCTGTATGAACATGGAAATATCTACACCGCCAACTGTATGAACATGGAAATATCTACACCGCTATCTGTATGAACATGGAAATATCTACACCGTCATCTGTATGAACATGGAAATATCTACACCGCTATCTGTATGAACACGGAAATATCTACACCGCTATCTGTTCAAACATGGAAATAACTACACCGCAATCTGTATGAACATGCAAATATCTACACAGCTATCTGTATATCAATGGAAATATCTACATTGCTATCTCTATAAATATGGAAATATCTACACTGCTATCTGTATAAACATGGAAATAACTACACCGCCACCTGTACGAACATGGAAATATCTACACTGCCATCCGTACGAACATGGAAATATCTACACCGCCATCTGTATGAACATGTAAATATCTACACCGCCATCTGTATGAACATGGAAATATCTACACCGCTAATTGTATGAACATGGAAATATCTACACCGCTAACTGTATGAACATGGAAATATCTACACCACTATCTGTATGAACATGGAAATATCTACCCCGCTATCTGTATGAACATGGAAATATCTACACCGCTATCTGTATGAACATGCAAATATCTACACAGCTATCTGTATATCAATGGAAATAACTACACTGCTATCTCTATAAACATGGAAATTACTACACTGCTATCTGTATAAACATGGAAATATCTCCACCACCATCTCTATGAACATGGAAATATCTACACCGCCATTTGTATGAACATGGAAATATCTACATCGCCATCTCTAAGAACATGGAAATATCTACACTGCCATCTCTATAAACATGGAAATATCTACATCGCTATCTGTATGAACTTGGAAATATCTACACTGCTCTCGTTATAAAATTGAAATTATCTACACCACTATCTCTATAAACATGGAAATATCTACACTGCTATCTGTATAAACATGGAAATATCTACACCGCTATCTGTATAAACATGGAAATATCTTCACCGCTATCTGTATAAACATGGAAATATCTAGACCGCCATCTCTATAAACATTGAAATATCTACACCACCATCTGTATAAACATGGAAATATCTATACCGCTATCTGCATAAACATGGAATTATCTACACCGCCATCTCTATGAACATGGAAATATCTACAACGCCATCTGTACGAACATGGAAATATCTACACCGCCATCTGTATGAACATGTAAATGTCTACACCGCCATCTGTATGAACATGGAAATATCTTCACCGCTAACTGTATGAACATGGAAATATCTACACCGCTATCTGTATGAACATGGAAATATCTACACCGTTATCTGTATGAACATGGAAATATCTACACCGCTATCTGTATGAACATGGAAATATCTACTCCGCTATCTGTACGAACATGGAAATATCTACACCGCTATCTGTAGGAAAATGCAAATAACTACACAGCTATCTGTATGAAAATGCAAATATCTACACAGCTATCTGTATATCAACGGAAATATCTACACTGCTATCTCTATGAACATGGAAATAACTACACTGCTATCTGTATAAACATGGAAATATCTACACCGCTACCTGTATGAACATGGAAATATCTACACTGCCATCTGTACGAACATGGAAATATCAACACCGCCATCTGAATGAACATAGAAATATCTACAACGCTAACTGTATGGACATGGAAATATCTACACAGCTATTGGTATGAATATGGAAATATCTACACCGCTATCTGCATGAACATGGAAATATCTACACTGCTATCTGTATAAAATTGAAATTATCTACACCACTATCTCTATAAACATGGAAATATCTACACTGTTATCTGTATAAACATGGAAATATCTACACCGCTATCTGTATAAACATGGAAATATCTTCACCGCTATCTGTATAAACTTGGAAATATCTACAACGCTGTCTCAATAAACTTGGAAATAACTACATCTCTATCTCTATCAACATGGAAATATCTAGACCGCCATCTCAATAAACATGGAAATATCTACACCACCATCTGTATAAACATGGAAATATCTATACCGCTATCTGCATAAACATGGAAATATGTACACAGCCATCTCTATGAACATGGAAATATCTACACTGCCATCTGTACGAACATGGAAATATCTACACTGCCATCTGTATGAACACATAAATATCTACATCGCCATCTGTATGAGCATGGAAATATCTACACCGCTAACTGTATGAACATGGAAATATCTACACCGCTGTCTGTATGAACATGGAAATATCTACACCGTTATCTGTATGAACATGGAAATATCTACACCGTTATCTGTATGAACATGGAAATATCTACACCTCTATCTGTATGAACATGGAAATATCTACACCGCTATCTGTATGAACATGGAAATATATACACCGCTATTGGTATGAACATAGAAATATCTACACCGCTATCTGAATGAACATGGAAACATCTACACCGCTAACTGTATGAACATGGAAATATCTACATCGCTATCTGTATGAACATGGAAATATCTACACCGCTATCTGTATGAACATGCAAATATCTACACAGCTATCTGTATGAAATTGAAATTATCTACACCACTATCTCTATAAACATGGAAATAACTACACTGCTATCTGTATAAACATGGAAATATCTACACCGCCATCTCTATGAACATGGAAATATCTACAACGCCATTTGTATGAACATGGAAATATCTACACCGCCATCTGTATGAACATGGAAATATCTACACCGCTATCTGTATGAACATGGAAATACCTACACCGCTATCTGTATGAACATGGAAATACCTACACCGCTATCTGTATGAACAAGGAAATATCTACACAGCTATCTGTATATCAATGGAGATATCTACAATGCTATGTCTATAAACATGGAAATAACTACACTGCTATCGGTTTAAACATGGAAATATCTACACCGCCACCTGTATGAACATGGAAATGTCTACACTGCCATCCATACGAACATGGAAATATCTACACCGCCATCTCTATGAACAAGGAAATATCTACACCGCCATTTGTATGAACATGGAGATATCTAAACCGCCATCTGTATGAACATGGAAATATCTACACCGCCATCTCTATAAACGTGGAAATATCTACATCGCTATCTGTATGGACTTGGAAATATCTACGCTGCTCTCGGTATAAAATTGAAATTATCTACACCACTATCTCAATAAACATGGAAATATCTACACTGCTATCTGTATAAACATGGAAATATCTACACCGCAATTTTTATAAACATGGAAATATCTTCACCGCTATCTGTATAAACATGGAAATATCTAGACCGCCATCTCTATAAACATGGAAATATCTACACCACCATCTGTATAAACATGGAAATATCTATACCGCTATCTGCATAAACGTGGAAATATCTACACCACCATCTCTATGAACATGGAAATATCTACACCGCCATTTGTATGAACCTGGAAATATCTACACCGCCATCTCTATGAACATGGAAATACCTACACCGCCATTTGTATGAACATGGAAATACCTACACCGCCATCTGTATGAACATGGAAATATCTTCACCGCCATTTGTATGAACATGGATATATGTACACCGGCATCTGGATGAACATGGAAATATCTACACCGTAATCTGCATGAACATGGAAATATCTACGCAGCTATCTGAATATACATGGAAATATCTACAAAGATTTCTCTATAAATATGGAAATAACTACATCGCTATCTCTATAAACTTCGAAATATCTACACCGCCGTCTGTATGAACATGGAAATATCTACACCACCATCTGTACAAACATGGACATATCTACACCGCCATCTGTATTAAGATGGAAATATCTACACCGCTATCTGTATAAACATGGAAATATCTGCCCAACTATCTGCATAAACATGGAAATATCCGCACCGCTATCTGAATAAACATGGAAATATCCGCACCGCTATCTGTATAAACATGGAAATATATACACTGCTATCTGCATAAACATGGAAATATCCACACCGCTATCTGTGTAAACATGGAAATGTCTACACCGCTATCTGTGTAAACATGGAAATATCTACACCGCCATCTGTGTAAACATGAAAATATCTACACCGCCATCCCTATAAACATGGAAATATATACACCGTCCTCTGTATGTACATGGAAATATCTACACCGCCATCTCTATAAACATGGAAATATCTACACCGCTATCTGTATGAACTTGGAAATATCTACACTGCTCTCTGTATGAAATTGAAATTATCTACAACACTATCTCTATAAACATGGAAATATCTACACTGCTATCTGTATAAACATGGAAATATCTACACCGCAATCTGTATAAACATGGAAATATCTTCACCGCTATCTGTATAAACATGGAAATATCTACAATGCTGTCTCTATAAACTTGGAAATAACTACACCACTATCTCTGTAAACATGGAAATATCTAGACCGCCATCTCTATAAACATGGAAATATCTACACCACCATCTGTATAAACATGGAAATATCTATACCGCTATGTGCATAAACATGGAAATATCTACACCGCCATCTCTATGAACATGCAAATATCTACACCGCCATCTGTACGAACATGGAAATATCTATACCGCCATCTGTATGAACATGTAAATATCTACACCGCCATCTGTATGAACATGGAAATATCTACACTGCTAACTGTATGAACATGGATATATCTACACCGCTATCTGTATGAACATGGAAATATCTACACCGTTATCTGTATGAACATGGAAATATCTACACCGCTATCTGTATGAACATGGAAATATCTAAACCGCTATCTGTATGAACATGGAAATATCTACACCGCTATCTGTATGAACATGCAAATATCAACACCGCTATCTGTATATCAATGGAAATATATACACAGCTGTCTCTATAAACATGGAAATAACTACCCTGCTATCTGTATAAACATGGAAATATCTACACCGCCACCTGTATGAACATGGAAATATCTACACTGCCATCCGTACGAACATGGAAATATCTACACCGCCATCTGTATGAACATGTAAATTACTACACCGCCATGTGTATGAACATGGAAATATCTTCACCGCTAACTATATGAACATGGAAATATCTACACCGCTATCTGTATGAACATGGAAATATCTACACCGCTATCTGCATGGACATGCAAATATCTACACCAATATCTGTATGAACATCCAAATATCTACACAGCTATCTGTATATCAATGGAAATATCTACACCGCTATCTCTATTAACATGGAAATAACTACACTGCTATCTGTATAAACATGGAAATATCTACACCGCTACCTGTAGGAACATGGAAATATCTACACTGCCATCCGTACAAACATGGAAATATATACACTGCCATCTGTATGAACATGTAAATATCTTCACCGCCATCTGTATGAACATGGAAATATCTACACCGCTAAATGTATCAACATGGAAATGTCTACACCGCTATTGGTATGAACATGGAAATATCTACAACGCTATCTGCATGAACATGGAAATATCTACACCGCAATCTGTATGAACATGGAAATATCTACACCGCTATCTGTATGAACATGGAAATATCTACACCGATATCTGCATGAACATGCAAATATCTACACAGCTATCTGTATAAAATTGAAATTATCTACACCACTATCTCTATAAACATGGAAATAACTACACTGCTATCTGTATAAACATGGAAATATCTACACCGCCATCTCTATGAACATGGAAATATCTACACCGCCATCTCTATGAACATGGAAATATCTACACCGCCATTTGTATGAACATGGAATTATATACACTGCCATCTGTATGAACATGGAAATAACTTCACCGCCATCTGTATGAACATGGATATATCTACACCGGCATCTGGATGAACATGGAAGTATCTACACCGTTATCTGCATGAACATGGAAATATCTACACAGCTGTCTGCATAAACATGGAAATATCTACACGGATTTCTCTATAAATATGGAAATAACTACAGCGCTATCTCTATAAACTTCGAAATATCTACACCGCCATCTGTATGAACATGGAAATATCTACAACGCCATCTGCACGAACATGGACATATCTACACCGCCATCTGTATTAACATGGAAATATCTACACCGCTATCTGTATAAACATGGAAATATCTGCCCAACTATCTGTATAAACATGGAAATATCTGCACTGCTATCTGCATAAACATGGAAATATCCACTCCGCTATCTGTGTAAACATGGAAATGTCTACACCGCTATCTGTGTAAACATGGAAATATCTAAACCGCCATCTGTGTAAACATGAAAATATCTACACCGCCATCCCCATAAACATGGAAATATCTACACCGCCATCTGTATGAACATGGAAATATCTACACCGCCATCTCTATAAACGTGGAAATATCTACACCGCTATCTGTATGAACTTGGAAACATCTACACTGCTCTCTGTATAAAATTGAAATTATCTACACCACTATCTCTATAAACGTGGAAATATCTACACTGCTATCTGTATAAACATGGAAATATCTACACCGCTATCTGTATAAACATGGAAATATCTTCACCACTATCAGTATAAACATGGAAATATCTACAACGTTGTCTCTATAAACTTGGAAATAACTACACCACTATCTCTGTAAACATGGAAATATCTACACCGCCATCTCTATGAACATGGAAATATCTACACCGCAATTTGTATGAACATGGAAATATCTACACCGCCATCTCCATGAACATGGAAATATCTACACCGCCATTTGTATGAACATGGAAATATCTACACCGCCATCTGTATGAACATGCAAATATCTTCACCACCATCTGTATGAGCATGGATATATCTACACCGGCATCTGGATGAACATGGAAATATCTACACCGCTAACTGTATGATCATGGAAATATCTACACCGCTATCTGTATGAACATGGAAATATCTACACCGTTATCTGTATGAACATGGAAATATCTACACCGCTATCTGTAGGAACATGGAAATATCAACACCGCTATCTGTACGAACATGGAAATATCTACACCGCTATCTGTATGAACATGCAAATATCTACACAGCTATCTGTATATCAATGGAAATATCTACACTGCTATCTCTATAAACATGGAAATATCTACACTGCTATCTGTATAAACATGGAAATATCTACACCGCCACCTGTATGAACATGGAAATATCTACACTGCCATCCGTACAAACATGGAAATATCTACACCGCCATCTGTATGAACATGGAAATATCTACACCGCTATCTGTATGAACATGGAAATAACTACACCGCTATCTGTATGAACATGGAAATATCTACACCGCTCTCTGTATGAACATGGAAATATCTACACCGCTATCTGTACGAACATGCAATTATCTACACAGCTATCTGTATATCAATGGAAATATCTACACTGCTATCTCTATAAAGATGGAAATAACTACACTGCTATCTGTATAAACATGGAAATATCCACACCGCCACCTGAATGAACATGGAAATATCTCCACTGCCATCCATACGAACATGGAAATAACTACACCGCCCTCTGAATGAACATGGAAATATCTACATGGCTAACTGTATGAAAATGGAAATATCTACACCGCCATCTCTATGAACATGGAAATATCTACACCGCCATTTGTATGAACATGGAAATATCTACACCGCCCTCTGTATGAACATGTAAATATCTACAATGCCATCTGTATGAACATGGAAACATCTACACCGCTGACTGTATGAGCATGGTAATATCTACAACGCTATCTGTATGAACATGGAAATATCTACACCGCTATCTGTATGAACATGGAAATATCTACACCGCTATCTGTATGAACATGGAAATATCTACACCGTTATCTGTATGAACATGGAAATATCTACACCGCTATCTGTATGAACATGGAAATATCTACACCGCTATCTGTACGAACATGGAAATATCTACACCGCTATCTGTAGGAAAATGCAAATAACTACACAGCTATCTGTATGAAAATGCAAATATCTACACAGCTATCTGTATATCAACGGAAATATCTACACTGCTATCTCTATGAACATGGAAATAACTACACTGCTATCTGTATAAACATGGAAATATCTACACCGCTACCTGTATGAACATGGAAATATCTACACTGCCATCTGTACGAACATGGAAATATCAACACCGCCATCTGAATGAACATAGAAATATCTACAACGCTAACTGTATGGACATGGAAATATCTACACAGCTATTGGTATGAATATGGAAATATCTACACCGCTATCTGCATGAACATGGAAATATCTACACTGCTATCTGTATAAAATTGAAATTATCTACACCACTATCTCTATAAATATGGAAATATCTACACTGTTATCTGTATAAACATGGAAATATCTACACCGCTATCTGTATAAACATGGAAATATCTTCACCGCTATCTGTATAAACTTGGAAATATCTACAACGCTGTCTCAATAAACTTGGAAATAACTACATCTCTATCTCTATCAACATGGAAATATCTAGACCGCCATCTCAATAAACATGGAAATATCTACACCACCATCTGTATAAACATGGAAATATCTATACCGCTATCTGCATAAACATGGAAATATGTACACAGCCATCTCTATGAACATGGAAATATCTACACTGCCATCTGTACGAACATGGAAATATCTACACTGCCATCTGTATGAACACATAAATATCTACATCGCCATCTGTATGAGCATGGAAATATCTACACCGCTAACTGTATGAACATGGAAATATCTACACCGCTGTCTGTATGAACATGGAAATATCTACACCGTTATCTGTATGAACATGGAAATATCTACACCGTTATCTGTATGAACATGGAAATATCTACACCTCTATCTGTATGAACATGGAAATATCTACACCGCTATCTGTATGAACATGGAAATATATACACCGCTATTGGTATGAACATAGAAATATCTACACCGCTATCTGAATGAACATGGAAACATCTACACCGCTAACTGTATGAACATGGAAATATCTACATCGCTATCTGTATGAACATGGAAATATCTACACCGCTATCTGTATGAACATGCAAATATCTACACAGCTATCTGTATGAAATTGAAATTATCTACACCACTATCTCTATAAACATGGAAATAACTACACTGCTATCTGTATAAACATGGAAATATCTACACCGCCATCTCTATGAACATGGAAATATCTACAACGCCATTTGTATGAACATGGAAATATCTACACCGCCATCTGTATGAACATGGAAATATCTACACCGCTATCTGTATGAACATGGAAATACCTACACCGCTATCTGTATGAACATGGAAATACCTACACCGCTATCTGTATGAACAAGGAAATATCTACACAGCTATCTGTATATCAATGGAGATATCTACAATGCTATGTCTATAAACATGGAAATAACTACACTGCTATCGGTTTAAACATGGAAATATCTACACCGCCACCTGTATGAACATGGAAATGTCTACACTGCCATCCATACGAACATGGAAATATCTACACCGCCATCTCTATGAACAAGGAAATATCTACACCGCCATTTGTATGAACATGGAGATATCTAAACCGCCATCTGTATGAACATGGAAATATCTACACCACCATCTCTATAAACGTGGAAATATCTACATCGCTATCTGTATGGACTTGGAAATATCTACGCTGCTCTCGGTATAAAATTGAAATTATCTACACCACTATCTCAATAAACATGGAAATATCTACACTGCTATCTGTATAAACATGGAAATATCTACACCGCAATTTTTATAAACATGGAAATATCTTCACCGCTATCTGTATAAACATGGAAATATCTAGACCGCCATCTCTATAAACATGGAAATATCTACACCACCATCTGTATAAACATGGAAATATCTATACCGCTATCTGCATAAACGTGGAAATATCTACACCACCATCTCTATGAACATGGAAATATCTACACCGCCATTTGTATGAACCTGGAAATATCTACACCGCCATCTCTATGAACATGGAAATATCTACACCGCCATTTGTATGAACATGGAAATACCTACACCGCCATCTGTATGAACATGGAAATATCTTCACCGCCATTTGTATGAACATGGATATATGTACACCGGCATCTGGATGAACATGGAAATATCTACACCGTAATCTGCATGAACATGGAAATATCTACGCAGCTATCTGAATATACATGGAAATATCTACAAAGATTTCTCTATAAATATGGAAATAACTACATCGCTATCTCTATAAACTTCGAAATATCTACACCGCCGTCTGTATGAACATGGAAATATCTACACCGCCATCTGTACAAACATGGACATATCTACACCGCCATCTGTATTAAGATGGAAATATCTACACCGCTATCTGTATAAACATGGAAATATCTGCCCAACTATCTGCATAAACATGGAAATATCCGCACCGCTATCTGAATAAACATGGAAATATCCGCACCGCTATCTGTATAAACATGGAAATATATACACTGCTATCTGCATAAACATGGAAATATCCACACCGCTATCTGTGTAAACATGGAAATGTCTACACCGCCATCTGTGTAAACATGAAAATATCTACACCGCCATCCCTATAAACATGGAAATATCTACACCGTCCTCTGTATGTACATGGAAATATCTACACCGCCATCTCTATAAACATGGAAATATCTACACCGCTATCTGTATGAACTTGGAAATATCTACACTGCTCTCTGTATGAAATTGAAATTATCTACAACACTATCTCTATAAACATGGAAATATCTACACTGCTATCTGTATAAACATGGAAATATCTACACCGCAATCTGTATAAACATGGAAATATCTTCACCGCTATCTGTATAAACATGGAAATATCTACAATGCTGTCTCTATAAACTTGGAAATAACTACACCACTATCTCTGTAAACATGGAAATATCTAGACCGCCATCTCTATAAACATGGAAATATCTACACCACCATCTGTATAAACATGGAAATATCTATACCGCTATGTGCATAAACATGGAAATATCTACACCGCCATCTCTATGAACATGCAAATATCTACACCGCCATCTGTACGAACATGGAAATATCTATACCGCCATCTGTATGAACATGTAAATATCTACACCGCCATCTGTATGAACATGGAAATATCTACACTGCTAACTGTATGAACATGGATATATCTACACCGCTATCTGTATGAACATGGAAATATCTACACCGTTATCTGTATGAACATGGAAATATCTACACCGCTATCTGTATGAACATGGAAATATCTAAACCGCTATCTGTATGAACATGGAAATATCTACACCGCTATCTGTATGAACATGCAAATATCAACACCGCTATCTGTATATCAATGGAAATATTTACACAGCTGTCTCTATAAACATGGAAATAACTACCCTGCTATCTGTATAAACATGGAAATATCTACACCGCCACCTGTATGAACATGGAAATATCTACACTGCCATCCGTACGAACATGGAAATATCTACACCGCCATCTGTATGAACATGTAAATTACTACACCGCCATGTGTATGAACATGGAAATATCTTCACCGCTAACTATATGAACATGGAAATATCTACACCGCTATCTGTATGAACATGGAAATATCTACACCGCTATCTGCATGGACATGCAAATATCTACACCAATATCTGTATGAACATCCAAATATCTACACAGCTATCTGTATATCAATGGAAATATCTACACCGCTATCTCTATTAACATGGAAATAACTACACTGCTATCTGTATAAACATGGAAATATCTACACCGCTACCTGTATGAACATGGAAATATCTACACTGCCATCCGTACAAACATGGAAATATATACACTGCCATCTGTATGAACATGTAAATATCTTCACCGCCATCTGTATGAACATGGAAATATCTACACCGCTAAATGTATCAACATGGAAATGTCTACACCGCTATTGGTATGAACATGGAAATATCTACAACGCTATCTGCATGAACATGGAAATATCTACACCGCAATCTGTATGAACATGGAAATATCTACACCGCTATCTGTATGAACATGGAAATATCTACACCGATATCTGCATGAACATGCAAATATCTACACAGCTATCTGTATAAAATTGAAATTATCTACACCACTATCTCTATAAACATGGAAATAACTACACTGCTATCTGTATAAACATGGAAATATCTACACCGCCATCTCTATGAACATGGAAATATCTACACCGCCATCTCTATGAACATGGAAATATCTACACCGCCATTTGTATGAACATGGAATTATATACACTGCCATCTGTATGAACATGGAAATAACTTCACCGCCATCTGTATGAACATGGATATATCTACACCGGCATCTGGATGAACATGGAAGTATCTACACCGTTATCTGCATGAACATGGAAATATCTACACAGCTGTCTGCATAAACATGGAAATATCTACACGGATTTCTCTATAAATATGGAAATAACTACAGCGCTATCTCTATAAACTTCGAAATATCTACACCGCCATCTGTATGAACATGGAAATATCTACAACGCCATCTGCACGAACATGGACATATCTACACCGCCATCTGTATTAACATGGAAATATCTACACCGCTATCTGTATAAACATGGAAATATCTGCCCAACTTTCTGTATAAACATGGAAATATCTGCACTGCTATCTGCATAAACATGGAAATATCCACTCCGCTATCTGTGTAAACATGGAAATGTCTACACCGCTATCTGTGTAAACATGGAAATATCTAAACCGCCATCTGTGTAAACATGAAAATATCTACACCGCCATCCCCATAAACATGGAAATATCTACACCGCCATCTGTATGAACATGGAAATATCTACACCGCCATCTCTATAAACGTGGAAATATCTACACCGCTATCTGTATGAACTTGGAAACATCTACACTGCTCTCTGTATAAAATTGAAATTATCTACACCACTATCTCTATAAACGTGGAAATATCTACACTGCTATCTGTATAAACATGGAAATATCTACACCGCTATCTGTATAAACATGGAAATATCTTCACCACTATCAGTATAAACATGGAAATATCTACAACGTTGTCTCTATAAACTTGGAAATAACTACACCACTATCTCTGTAAACATGGAAATATCTACACCGCCATCTCTATGAACATGGAAATATCTACACCGCAATTTGTATGAACATGGAAATATCTACACCGCCATCTCCATGAACATGGAAATATCTACACCGCCATTTGTATGAACATGGAAATATCTACACCGCCATCTGTATGAACATGCAAATATCTTCACCACCATCTGTATGAGCATGGATATATCTACACCGGCATCTGGATGAACATGGAAATATCTACACCGCTAACTGTATGATCATGGAAATATCTACACCGCTATCTGTATGAACATGGAAATATCTACACCGTTATCTGTATGAACATGGAAATATCTACACCGCTATCTGTATGAACATGGAAATATCAACACCGCTATCTGTACGAACATGGAAATATCTACACCGCTATCTGTATGAACATGCAAATATCTACACAGCTATCTGTATATCAATGGAAATATCTACACTGCTATCTCTATAAACATGGAAATATCTACACTGCTATCTGTATAAACATGGAAATATCTACACCGCCACCTGTATGAACATGGAAATATCTACACTGCCATCCGTACAAACATGGAAATATCTACACCGCCATCTGTATGAACATGGAAATATCTACACCGCTATCTGTATGAACATGGAAATAACTACACCGCTATCTGTATGAACATGGAAATATCTACACCGCTCTCTGTATGAACATGGAAATATCTACACCGCTATCTGTACGAACATGCAATTATCTACACAGCTATCTGTATATCAATGGAAATATCTACACTGCTATCTCTATAAAGATGGAAATAACTACACTGCTATCTGTATAAACATGGAAATATCCACACCGCCACCTGAATGAACATGGAAATATCTCCACTGCCATCCATACGAACATGGAAATAACTACACCGCCCTCTGAATGAACATGGAAATATCTACATGGCTAACTGTATGAAAATGGAAATATCTACACCGCCATCTCTATGAACATGGAAATATCTACACCGCCATTTGTATGAACATGGAAATATCTACACCGCCCTCTGTATGAACATGTAAATATCTACAATGCCATCTGTATGAACATGGAAACATCTACACCGCTGACTGTATGAGCATGGTAATATCTACAACGCTATCTGTATGAACATGGAAATATCTACACCGCTATCTGTATGAACATGGAAATATCTACACCACTATCTCTATGAACATGCAAATATCTACACAGCTATCTGTATATCAATGGAAATATCTACACTACTATCTCTATAAACATAGAAATAACTACACTGCTATCTGTATAAACATGGAAATATCTACACCGCCATCTCTATGAACATGCAAATATCTTCACCGCCATTTTTATGAACACGGAAATATCTACACCGCCATCTGTATGAACATGGAAATATCTTCACCGCCATCTGTATGAGAATGGACATATCTACACCGGCATCTGGATGAACATGGAAATATCTACACCGCTATCTGCATGAACATGGAAATATCTACAAAGCTATCTGCATATACATGGAAGTATCTACACAGATTTCTAAAAAAATATGGAAATAACTACAGCGCTATCTCTATAAACTTCAAAATATCTACACCGCCATCTGTATGAACATGGAAATATGTACAACGCCATCTGTACGAACATGGACATATCTACACCGCCATCTGTATTAAGATGGAAATATCTACACTGCTATCTGTATAAACATGGAAATATCTGCCCAGCTATCTGTATAACCATGGAAATATCCGCACCACTATCTGTATAAACATGGAAATATCTACACCGCTATCTGTATGAACATGGAAGTATCTACACCACTATCAGTATGAACATGCAAATATCTACTCAGCTATCTGTATATCAATGGAAATATCTACACTGCTATCTCTATAAACTTGGAAATAACTACACTGCTATCCGTATAAACATGGAAATATCTACACCGCCACCTGTATGAACATGGAAATATCTACATTGCCATCTGTATGAACATGGAAATATCTACACCGCCATCTGTAAGAACATGGAAATATGTACACCGCTAACTGTAAGAACATGGAAATACCTACACCGCTATCTGTACGAACATGGAAATATCTACACCGCTATCTGTATGAACATGGAAATATCTACACCGCTATCTGTATGAACATGCAAATATCTACACCGGCATCTTGATGAACATGGAAATATCTATACCGCTATCTGCATGATCATGGAAATATCTACACAGCTATCTGCATATACATGGAAATATCTACACAGATTTCTCTATAAATATGGAAATAACTACAGTGCTATCTCTATAAACTTCGGAATATCTACACCGCCATCTGTATGAACATGTAAATATCTACACCGCCATCTGTACGAACACGGACATATCTACACCGCCATCTGTAATAAGATGGAAATATCTACACCGCTATCTGTATAAACATGGAAATATGTGCACCACTATCTGTATAAACATGGAAATATCCGCACCGCTATCTGTAAAAAGATGGAAATATCTACACCGCTATCTGCATAAACATGGAAATATCCACACCGCTATCTGTGTAAACATGGAAATGTCTACACTGCTATCTGTGTAATCATGGAAATATCTACACCGCCATCTGTGTAAGCATGAAAATATCTACACTGCCATCTCTATAAACATGGAAATATCTACACTGCCATCTGTATGAACATGGAATTATCTTCACCGCCATCTCTATAAATGTGGAAATATCTACACAGATTTCTCTATAAATATGGAAATAACTACAGCACTCTCTCTATAAACTTCGAAGTATCTACACCGCCATCTGTATGAACATGGACATATCTACACCGCCATCTGTACGAACATGGACATATCTACACGGCCATCTGTATTAAGCTGGAAATATCTACACCGCTGTCTTTATAAACATGGAAATATCTGCACCAGAATCTGTATAAACATGGAAATATCTACATCGCCACCTGTATGAACATGGAAATATCTACACTGCCATCCGTACGAACATGGAAATATCTACACCGCCATCTGTATGAACATGTAAATATCTAAAATGGCATCTGTATGAGCATGGAAATATCTACACCGCTGACTGTATGAGCATGGTAATATCTACAACGCTATCTGTATGAACATGGAAATATCTACACCGCTATCTGTATGAACATGGAAATAACTACACCGCTATCTGTATGAACATGGAAATATCTACACCGCTCTCTGTATGAACATGGAAATATCTACACCGCTATCTGTACGAACATGCAATTATCTACACAGCTATCTGTATATCAATGGAAATATCTACACTGCTATCTCTATAAAGATGGAAATAACTACACCGCTATCTGTATAAACATGGAAATATCCACACCGCCACCTGAATGAACATGGAAATATCTCCACTGCCATCCATACGAACATGGAAATAACTACACCGCCCTCTGAATGAACATGGAAATATCTACATGGCTAACTGTATGAAAATGGAAATATCTACACCGCCATCTCTATGAACATGGAAATATCTACACCGCCATTTGTATGAACATGGAAATATCTACACCGCCCTCTGTATGAACATGTAAATATCTACAATGCCATCTGTATGAACATGGAAACATCTACACCGCTGACTGTATGAGCATGGTAATATCTACAACGCTATCTGTATGAACATGGAAATATCTACACCGCCCTCTGTATGAACATGGAAATATCTACACCACTATCTCTATGAACATGCAAATATCTACACAGCTATCTGTATATCAATGGAAATATCTACACTACTATCTCTATAAACATAGAAATAACTACACTGCTATCTGTATAAACATGGAAATATCTACACCGCCATCTCTATGAACATGCAAATATCTACACCGCCATTTTTATGAACACGGAAATATCTACACCGCCATCTGTATGAACATGGAAATATCTTCACCGCCATCTGTATGAGCATGGACATATCTACACCGGCATCTGGATGAACATGGAAATATCTACACCGCTATCTGCATGAACATGGAAATATCTACAAAGCTATCTGCATATACATGGAAGTATCTACACAGATTTCTAAAAAAATATGGAAATAACTACAGCGCTATCTCTATAAACTTCAAAATATCTACACCGCTAACTGTATGAACATGGAAATATCTAACCACTATCTGTATGAACATGTAAATATCTACCCCGCTATCTGTATGAACATGGAAATATCTACACCGCCATCTGTACGAACATGGAAATATCTACACCGCCATCTGTATGAACATGTAAATATCTACACCGCCATCTGTATGAACATGGAAATATCTACACCGCTAACTGTATGATCATGGAAATATCTACACCGTTATCTGTATGAACATAGAAATATCTACACCGCTATCTGTATGAACGTGGAAATAGCTACACCGCTATCTGTACGAACATGGAAATATCTACACCGCTATCTGCATGAACATGCAAATATCTACACAGCTATCTGTATATCAATGGAAATATCTACACCGCTATCTCTATTAACATGGAAATAACTACACTGCTATCTGTATAAACTTGGAAATATCTACACCGCCACCTGTATGAACATGGAAATATCTACACTGCCATCCGAACAAACATGGAAATATCTACACCGCCATCTGTATGAACATGTAAATATCTTCACCGCCATCTGTATGAACATGGAAATATCTACACCGCTAAATGTATGAACATGGAAATGTCTACACCGCTATTGGTATGAACATGGAAATATCTACACCGCCACCTGTATGAGCATGGAAATATCTACACTTCTATCCGTACGAACATGGAAATATCTACACCGCCATCTGTATGAACATGTAAATAACTACACCGCCATCCCTATAAACATGGAAATATCTACACCGTCCTCTGTATGAACATGGAAATATCTACACCGCCATCTCTATAAACATGGAAATATCTACACCGCTATCTGTATGAACTTGGAAATATCTACACTGCTCTCTGCATGAAATTTAAATTATCAACAACACTATCTCTATAAACATGTAAATATCTACACTGCTATCTGTATAAACATGGAGATATCTACACCGCTATCTCTATTAACATGGAAATAACTACACTGCTATCTGTATAAACATGGAAATATCTACACCGCCACCTGTATGAACCTGGAAATATCTACACTGCCATCCGTACAAACATGGAAATATCTACACCGCCATCTGTATGAACATGTAAATATCTTCACCGCCATCTGTATGAACATGGAAATATCTACACCGCTAAATGTATCAACATGGAAATGTCTACACCGCTATTGGTATGAACATGGAAATATCTACACCGCTATCTGTATGAACATGGAAATATCCACACCGCTATCTGTATGAACATGGAAATATCTGCACCGCTATCTGTATGAACATGGAAATATCTACATGGCCATCTGTATCAACATGTAAATAACTACACCGCCATCTATATGAACATGGAAATATCTACACCGCTAACTGTATGAACATTTAAATATCTACACCGCTATCTGTATGAACATGGAAATATCTACTCCGCTATCTGTATTAACATGGAAATATCTACACCGCTATCTGTATGAACGTGGAAATATCTACACCACTATCTGTATGAACATGGAAATATCTACACCGCTATCTGTATGAACATGCAAATATCTACACAGCTATCTGTATATCAATGGAAATATCCAGACTGGTATCTCTATAAACATGGAAATAACTACACTTCTATCTGTATAAACATGGAAATATCTACACCGCCGTCTCTATGAACTTGGAAATATCTACAACGCCATTTGTATGAACCTGGAAATATCTACACCGCCATCTCTATGAACATGGAAATATCTACACCGCCATTTGTATGAACATGGAAATACCTACACCGCCATCTGTATGAACATGGAAATATCTTCACCGCCATTTGTATGAACATGGATATATGTACACCGGCATCTGGATGAACATGGAAATATCTACACCGTAATCTGCATGAAAATGGAAATATCTACACAGCTATCTGAATATACATGGAAATATCTACACAGATTTCTCTATAAATATGGAAATAACTACATCACTATCTCTATAAACTTCGAAATATCTACACCGCCTTCTGTATGAACATGGAAATATCTACACCGCCATCTGTACGATCATGGACATATCTACACTGCCATCTGTATTAAGATGGAAATATCTACACCGCTATCTGTATAAACATAGAAATATCTGCCCAACTATCTGTATAAACATGGAAATATCCGCACCGGTATCTGAATAAACATGGAAATATCCGCACCGCTATCTGTATAAACATGGAAATATATACACTGCTATCTGCATAAACATGGAAACATCCACACCGCTATCTGTGTAAACATGGAAATGTTTACACCGCTATCTGTGTAAACAGGGAAATATCTACACGCCATCTGTGTAAACATGAAAATATCTACACCGCCATCCCTATAAACATGGAAATATCTACACCGTCCTCTGTATGAACATGGAAATATCTACACCGCCATCTCTATAAACATGGAAATATCTACACCGCTATCTGTATGAACTTGGAAATATCTACACTGCTCTCTGCATGAAATTTAAATTATCTACAACACTATCTCTATAAACATGTAAATATCTACACTGCTATCTGTATAAACATGGAGATATCTACACCGCTATCTGTATAAACATGGAAATATCTTCACCGCTATCTGTGTAAACATGGAAATATCTACAACGCTGTCTCTATAAACTTGGAAATAACTACACCACTATCTCTGTAAACAATGAAATATATACACCACCATCTCTATAAACATGGAAATATCTACACCACCATCTGTATAAACATGGAAATATCTATACCGCTATGTGCATAAACATGGAAATATCTACACCGCCATCTCTATGAACATGCAAATATCTACACCGCCATCTGTGCGAACATGCAAATATCTATACTGCCATCTGTATGAACATGAAAATATCTACACCGCCATCTGTATGAACATGGAAATATCTACACCGCTAACTGTATGAACATGGAAATATCTACACTGCTATCTGTATGAACATGGAGATATCTACACCGCTATCTGTATGAACATGGAAATATCTACACCGCTATCTGTATGAACATGGAAATATCTACACCGCTATCTGTATGAACATGGAAATATCTACACCGCTATCTGTATGAACATGCAAATATCTACACAGCTATCTGTATATCAATGGAAATATCTACACAGCTGTCTCTATAAACGTGGAAATAACTACACTGCTATTTGTATAAACATGGAAACACCTACACCGCCACCTGTATGAACATGGATATAACTACACTGCCATCCGTACGAACATGGAAATATCTACACCGCCATCTGTATGAACATGTAAATATCTACACCGCCATCTGAATGAACATTGAAATATCTACACCGCTAACTGTATGAACATGGAAATATCTACACCGCTATCGGTATGAACATGGAAATATCTACACCGCTATCTGTATGAACATGGAAATATCTACACCGTTATCTGTATGAACATGGAAATATCTACACTGCTATCTGTATGAACATGGAAATATCTACACCGCCATCTCTATGAACATGGAAATATGTACACCGCCATTTGTATGAACATGGAAATATCTACACCGCCATCTCTATGAACATGGAAATATCTACACCACCATCTGTATGAACATGGAAATACCTTCACCGCCATCTGTATGAACATGGATATATGTACACCGGCATCTGGATGAACATGGAAATATCTACACCGCTATCTGCATGAACATGGAAATATCTACACAGCTATCTGAATATACACGGAAATATCTACACAGATTTCTCTATAAATATGGAAATAACTACAGCGCTATCTCTATAAACTTCGAAATATCTACACCGCCATCTGTATGAACATGGAAATATCTACACCGCCATCTGTACAAACATGGACATATCTACACCACCATCTGTATTAAGATGGAAATATCTACACCGCTATCTGTATAAACATGGAAACATCTGCCCAAATATCTGTATAAACATTGAAATATCCGCACCGCTATCTGTATAAACATGGAAATATCTACACTGCTATCTGCATAAACATGGAAATACCCACACCGCTATCTGTGTAAATATGGAAATGTCTACACCGCTATCTGTGTAAACATGGAAATATCTACACCGCCATCTGTGTAAACATGAAAATATCTACACCGCCATCCCTATAAACATGGAAATATTTACACCGCCATCTGTATGAACATGGAAATATCTATACCGCTATCTGCATAAACATGGAAATATCTACACCACCATCTCTATGAACATGGAAATATCTACACCCCCATCTGTACGAACATGGAAATATCTACACCGCTATCTGTATGAACATGGAAATTTCTTCGCCATCTGTATGAACATGGAAATATCTACAACGCTAAATTCATGAACATGGAAAAGTCTACACCGCTATTGGTATAAACATGGAAATATCTACACCGCTATCTGTATGAACATGGAAATATCTACACCGCTATCTGTATGAACATGGAAATATCTACACTGCTATCTGTATGAACATGGAAATAACTACACCGCCATCTGTATGAACATGTAAATATCTACACCGCCATCTGTATGAACATGGAAATATCTTAACCGCTAACTGTATGAACATGGAAATATCAACACCGCTATCTGTATGAACATGGAAATATCTACACCGCTATCTGTATGAACTTGGAAATATCTATACCGCTATCTGTATGAACATGGAAATATCTACACCGCTATCTGTATGAACATGGAAATATCTACACTGATATCTCTTTGAACATGCAAATATCTACACAGCTATCTGTATATCAATGGAAATATCTACACTACTATCTCCATAAACATGGAAATAACTACACTGCTATCTCTATAAATATGGAAACATCAACACCGCCATCTCTATGAACATGGAAATATCTACACCGCCATTTTTATGAACATGGAAATATCTACACCGCCATCTCTATGAACATGGAAATATCTACACCGCCATTAGTATGAACATGGAAATATCTACACGACCATCTGTATGAACATGGAAATATCTTCACCGCCATCTGTATGAACATGGATATATGTACACCGGCATCTGGATGAACATGGAAATATCTACACCGCTATCTGCATGAACCTGGATCTATCTACACAGCTATCTGAATATACATGGAAATATCTCCACAGATTTCTCTATAAATATGGAAATAACTACAGCGCTATCTCAATAAACTTCGAAATATCTACACCGCCATCTGTATGAACATGGAAATATCTACACCGCCATCTGTACAAACATGGACATATCTACACCGCCATCTGTATTAAGATGGAAGTATCTACACCTCTATCTGTATAAACATGGAAATATCTGCCCAACTATCTGTATAAACATGGAAATATCCGCACCGCTATCTGAATAAACATGGAAATATCTGCACCGCTATCTGTATAAACATGGAAATATCTACACTGCTATCTGCATAAACATGGAAATATCCACACCGCTATCTGTGTAAACATGGAAATGTCTACACCGCTATCTGTGTAAACATGGAAATATCTACACCGCCATCTGTGTAAACATGAAAATATCTACACCGCCATCCCAATAAACATGGAAATATCTACACCGTCCTCTGTATGAACATGGAAATATCTGCACCGCCATCTCTATAAACGTGGAAATATCTACACCGCTATCTTTATGAACGTGGAAATATCTACACTGCTCTCTGTATAAAATTGAAATTATCTACACCACTATCTCTATAAACATGGAAATATCTACACTGCTATCTGCTTTAACATGGAAATATCTACACCGCTATCTGTATAAACATGGAAATATCTTCACCGCTATCTGTATAAACATGGAAACATCTACAACGCTGTCTCTATAAACTTGGAAATAACTACGCCACTATCTCTGTAAACATGGAAATATCTAGACCGTCATCTCTATAAACATGGAAATATCTACACCACCATCTGTATGAACATTTAAATATCTACACCGCCATCTGTATGAACATGGAAATATCTACACCGCTAACTGTATGAACATGGAAATGTCTACACCGCTATTGGAATGAACCTGGAAATATCTAGACCGCTATCTGTATGAACATGGAAATATCTACACCGCTATCTGTATGAACATGGAAATCTCTACACCGCTATCTGTACGAACATGGAAATATCTACACCGCCATCTGTATGAACATGTAAATATCTACACCGCCCTATGTATGAACATGGAAATATCTACACCGCTAACTGTATGAACATGGAAATATCTACACCGCTATCTGTATGAACATGGAAAAACCTACACCGCTATCTGTATGAACATGGAAATATCTACACCGCTATCTGTATGAACATGGATATATGTACACTGGCATCTGGATGAACATCGAAATATCTACACCGCTATCTGTATGAACATGGAAATATCTACACAGCTATCAGCATATACATGGAAATATCTACACAGATTTCTCTATAAATATAGAAATAACTACAGCGCTATCTCTATAAACTTCGAAATATCTACACCGCCATCTGTATGAACATGGAAATATCTACACCGCCATCTGTACGAACATGGACATATCTACACCTCCATCTGTTTTAAGAAGGAAATATCTACACCGATATCTGTATAAACATGGAAATATCTGCACGACTATCTGTATAAACATGGAAATAACCGCACCGATATCTGTATAAACATGGAAATATCTACACCGCTATCTGCATAAACATGGAAATATCCACACCGGTATCTGTGTAAACATAGAAATGCCTACACCGCTATCTGTGTAAACATGGAAATATCTACAATGCCGTCTGTTTAAGCATGAAAATATCTACACCACCATCTCTATAAACATGGAAATATCTACACCGCCATCTGTATGAACATGGAAATATCTACACCGCCATCACTATAAACGTGGAAATATCTACACTGCTATCTGTGTGAACTTGGAAATATCTACACTGCTATCTGTATAAAATTGGAATTATCTACCCCTCTGTGTCTATAAACATGGAAATATCTACCCCGCTATCTGTATAAACATGGAAAATCTACACCGCTGTCTGTATAAACATGGAAATACCTTCACCGCTATCTGTATAAACATGGAAATATCTACAATGCTGTCTCTATAAGCTTTGAAATATCTACACCACTATTTCTATAAACATGGAAATATCCAGACAGCCATCTGTATAAACATGGAAATATCTACACCACCATCTGTATAAACATGGAAATATCTATACCGCTATCTGCATAAACATGGAAATATCTACGCCGCCATCTCTATGAACATGGAAATATCTACAATGCCATCTGTACGAACATGGAACTATCTACACCGACATCTGAATGAACATGGAAATATCTACACCGCCATCTCTATGAACATGGAAATATCTACACCGCCATTTGTATGAACATGGAAATATCTACACCACCATCTGTATGAACATGGAAATATCTACACCGCTATCTGCATGAACATGGAAATATCTACACAGCTATCTGAATATACATGGAAATATCTACACAGATTTCTCTAAAAATATGGAAATAACTAAAGCGCTATCTCTATAAACTTCAAAATATCTACACCGCCATCTGTATTAACATGGAAATATCTACACCGCCATCTGTACAAACATGGACATATCTACACCGCCATCTGTATTAAGATGGAAATATCTACACCGCTATCTGTATAAACATGGAAATATCTGCCCAACTATCTGTATAAACATGGAAATATCTACACTGCTATCTGCATAAACATGGAAATATCCACACCGCTATCTGTGTAAACATGGAAATGTCTACACCGCTATCTGTGTAAACAGGAAATATCCACACTGCCATCTGTGTAAACATGAAAATATCTACACCGCCATCCATATAAACATGGAAATATCAACAACGCCCTCTGTATGAACATGGAAATATCTACACCGCCATCTCTATAAACGTGGAAATATCTACACCGCTATCTGTATGAACTTGGAAATATCTACACTGCTCTCTGTATAAAATTGAAATTATCTACACCATTATCTCTATAAACATGGAAATATCTACACTGCTATCTGTAGAAACATGGAAATATCTACACCACTATCTGTATAAACATGGAAATATCTTCACCGCTATCTGTATAAACATGGAAATACCTACAACGCTGTCTCAATAAACTTGGAAATAACTACACCACTATCTCTGTAAACATGGAAATATCTAGACCGCCATCTCTATAAACATGGAAATATCTACACCACCATCTGTATAAACATGGAAATATCTATACCGCTATCTGCATAAACATGGAAATATCTACACCGCCATCTGTATGAACATGTAAATATCTACACCGCCATCTGTATGAACATCGAAATATCTACACCGCTAACTGTATGAACATGGAAATATCTACACTGCTATCTGTATGAACATGGAAATATCTACACCGTTATCTGTATGAACATGGAAATATCTAAACCGGTATCTGTATGAACATGGAAATATCTAAACCGCTATCTGTATGAACATGGAAATATCTACACCGCTATCTGTATGAACATGCAAATATCTACACCGCTATCTGTATATCAATGGAAATATATACGCAGCTGTCTCTATAAACATGGAAATAACTACACTGCTATCTGTATAAACATGGAAATAACTACACCGCCACCTGTATGAACATGGAAATATCTACACTGCCATCCGTACGAACATGGAAATATCTACACCGCCATCTGTATGAACATGGAAATAGCTACACCGCCATGTGTATGAACATGGAAATATCTTCACCGCTAACTGTATGAACATGGAAATATCTACACCGCTATCTGTATGAACATGGAAATATCTACACCGCTATCTGTATGAACATGGAAATTTCTACACCGCTATCTGTATGAACATGCAAATATCTACACAGCTATCTGTATATCAATGGAAATATCTACACTGCTATCTCTATAAACATGGAAATATCTTCACCGCTATCTGTGTAAACATGAAAATATCTACAACGCTGTCTCTATAAACTTGGAAATAACTACACCACTATCTCTGTAAACATGGAAATATCTAGACCACCATCTCTGTAAACATGGAAATATCTACACCACCATCTGTATAAACATGGAAATATCTATACCGCTATGTGCATAAACATGGAAATATCTACACCGCCATCTCTATGAACATGCAAATATCTACACCGCCATCTGTGCGAACATGCAAATATCTATACTGCCATCTGTATGAACATGTAAATATCTACACCGCCATTTGTATGAAGATGGAAATATCTACACCGCTATCTGTATGAACATGCAAATATCTACACAGCTATCTGTATATCAATTGAAATATCAACACTGCTATCTCTATAAACATGGAAATAACTACTCTGCTATCTGTATAAACATGGAAATATCTACACCGCCACCTGTATGAACATGGAAATATCTACACTGCCATCTGGATGAACATGGAAATATCTACACCGCTATCTGCATGAACATGGAAATATCTACACAGCTATCTGCATATACATGGAAATATCTACACAGATTTCTAAAAAAATATGGAAATAACTACAGCGCTATCTCTATAAACTTCAAAATATCTACACCGCCATCTGTACAAACATGGAAATATGTACACCGCCATCTGTATGAACATGGAAATATCTTCACCGCCATTTGTATGAACATGGATATATGTACACCGGCATCTGGATGAACATGGAAATATCTACACCGTAATCTGCATGAAAATGGAAATATCTACACAGCTATCTGAATATACATGGAAATATCTACACAGATTTCTCTATAAATATGGAAATAACTACATCACTATCTCTATAAACTTCGAAATATCTACACCGCCTTCTGTATGAACATGGAAATATCTACACCGCCATCTGTACGATCATGGACATATCTACACTGCCATCTGTATTAAGATGGAAATATCTACACCGCTATCTGTATAAACATGGAAATATCTGCCCAACTATCTGTATAAACATGGAAATATCCGCACCGGTATCTGAATAAACATGGAAATATCCGCACCGCTATCTGTATAAACATGGAAATATATACACTGCTATCTGCATAAACATGGAAACATCCACACCGCTATCTGTGTAAACATGGAAATGTCTACACCGCTATCTGTGTAAACAGGGAAATATCTACACGCCATCTGTGTAAACATGAAAATATCTACACCGCCATCCCTATAAACATGGAAATATCTACACCGTCCTCTGTATGAACATGGAAATATCTACACCGCCATCTCTATAAACATGGAAATATCTACACCGCTATCTGTATGAACTTGGAAATATCTACACTGCTCTCTGCATGAAATTTAAATTATCTACAACACTATCTCTATAAACATGTAAATATCTACACTGCTATCTGTATAAACATGGAGATATCTACACCGCTATCTGTATAAACATGGAAATATCTTCACCGCTATCTGTGTAAACATGGAAATATCTACAACGCTGTCTCTATAAACTTGGAAATAACTACACCACTATCTCTGTAAACAATGAAATATATACACCACCATCTCTATAAACATGGAAATATCTACACCACCATCTGTATAAACATGGAAATATCTATACCGCTATGTGCATAAACATGGAAATATCTACACCGCCATCTCTATGAACATGCAAATATCTACACCGCCATCTGTGCGAACATGCAAATATCTATACTGCCATCTGTATGAACATGAAAATATCTACACATCCATCTGTATGAACATGGAAATATCTACACCGCTATCTGTATGAACATGGAAATATCTACACTGCTATCTGTATGAACATGGAGATATCTACACCGCTATCTGTATGAACATGGAAATATCTACACCGCTATCTGTATGAACATGGAAATATCTACACCGCTATCTGTATGAACATGGAAATATCTACACCGCTATCTGTATGAACATGCAAATATCTACACAGCTATCTGTATATCAATGGAAATATCTACACAGCTGTCTCTATAAACGTGGAAATAACTACACTGCTATTTGTATAAACATGGAAACACCTACACCGCCACCTGTATGAACATGGATATAACTACACTGCCATCCGTACGAACATGGAAATATCTACACCGCCATCTGTATGAACATGTAAATATCTACACCGCCATCTGAATGAACATTGAAATATCTACACCGCTAACTGTATGAACATGGAAATATCTACACCGCTATCGGTATGAACATGGAAATATCTACACCGCTATCTGTATGAACATGGAAATATCTACACCGTTATCTGTATGAACATGGAAATATCTACACTGCTATCTGTATGAACATGGAAATATCTACACCGCCATCTCTATGAACATGGAAATATGTACACCGCCATTTGTATGAACATGGAAATATCTACACCGCCATCTCTATGAACATGGAAATATCTACACCACCATCTGTATGAACATGGAAATACCTTCACCGCCATCTGTATGAACATGGATATATGTACACCGGCATCTGGATGAACATGGAAATATCTACACCGCTATCTGCATGAACATGGAAATATCTACACAGCTATCTGAATATACACGGAAATATCTACACAGATTTCTCTATAAATATGGAAATAACTACAGCGCTATCTCTATAAACTTCGAAATATCTACACCGCCATCTGTATGAACATGGAAATATCTACACCGCCATCTGTACAAACATGGACATATCTACACCACCATCTGTATTAAGATGGAAATATCTACACCGCTATCTGTATAAACATGGAAACATCTGCCCAAATATCTGTATAAACATTGAAATATCCGCACCGCTATCTGTATAAACATGGAAATATCTACACTGCTATCTGCATAAACATGGAAATACCCACACCGCTATCTGTGTAAATATGGAAATGTCTACACCGCTATCTGTGTAAACATGGAAATATCTACACCGCCATCTGTGTAAACATGAAAATATCTACACCGCCATCCCTATAAACATGGAAATATTTACACCGCCATCTGTATGAACATGGAAATATCTATACCGCTATCTGCATAAACATGGAAATATCTACACCACCATCTCTATGAACATGGAAATATCTACACCCCCATCTGTACGAACATGGAAATATCTACACCGCTATCTGTATGAACATGGAAATTTCTTCGCCATCTGTATGAACATGGAAATATCTACAACGCTAAATTCATGAACATGGAAAAGTCTACACCGCTATTGGTATAAACATGGAAATATCTACACCGCTATCTGTATGAACATGGAAATATCTACACCGCTATCTGTATGAACATGGAAATATCTACACTGCTATCTGTATGAACATGGAAATAACTACACCGCCATCTGTATGAACATGTAAATATCTACACCGCCATCTGTATGAACATGGAAATATCTAAACCGCTAACTGTATGAACATGGAAATATCAACACCGCTATCTGTATGAACATGGAAATATCTACACCGCTATCTGTATGAACTTGGAAATATCTCTACCGCTATCTGTATGAACATGGAAATATCTACACCGCTATCTGTATGAACATGGAAATATCTACACTGATATCTCTTTGAACATGCAAATATCTACACAGCTATCTGTATATCAATGGAAATATCTACACTACTATCTCCATAAACATGGAAATAACTACACTGCTATCTCTATAAATATGGAAACATCAACACCGCCATCTCTATGAACATGGAAACATCAACACCGCCTTCTCTATGAACATGGAAATATCTACACCGCCATTTTTATGAACATGGAAATATCTACACCGCCATCTCTATGAACATGGAAATATCTACACCGCCATTAGTATGAACATGGAAATATCTACACGACCATCTGTATGAACATGGAAATATCTTCACCGCCATCTGTATGAACATGGATATATGTACACCGGCATCTGGATGAACATGGAAATATCTACACCGCTATCTGCATGAACCTGGATCTATCTACACAGCTATCTGAATATACATGGAAATATCTCCACAGATTTCTCTATAAATATGGAAATAACTACAGCGCTATCTCAATAAACTTCGAAATATCTACACCGCCATCTGTATGAACATGGAAATATCTACACCGCCATCTGTACAAACATGGACATATCTACACCGCCATCTGTATTAAGATGGAAGTATCTACACCTCTATCTGTATAAACATGGAAATATCTGCCCAACTATCTGTATAAACATGGAAATATCCGCACCGCTATCTGAATAAACATGGAAATATCTGCACCGCTATCTGTATAAACATGGAAATATCTACACTGCTATCTGCATAAACATGGAAATATCCACACCGCTATCTGTGTAAACATGGAAATGTCTACACCGCTATCTGTGTAAACATGGAAATATCTACACCGCCATCTGTGTAAACATGAAAATATCTACACCGCCATCCCAATAAACATGGAAATATCTACACCGTCCTCTGTATGAACATGGAAATATCTGCACCGCCATCTCTATAAACGTGGAAATATCTACACCGCTATCTTTATGAACGTGGAAATATCTACACTGCTCTCTGTATAAAATTGAAATTATCTACACCACTATCTCTATAAACATGGAAATATCTACACTGCTATCTGCTTTAACATGGAAATATCTACACCGCTATCTGTATAAACATGGAAATATCTTCACCGCTATCTGTATAAACATGGAAACATCTACAACGCTGTCTCTATAAACTTGGAAATAACTACGCCACTATCTCTGTAAACATGGAAATATCTAGACCGTCATCTCTATAAACATGGAAATATCTACACCACCATCTGTATGAACATTTAAATATCTACACCGCCATCTGTATGAACATGGAAATATCTACACCGCTAACTGTATGAACATGGAAATGTCTACACCGCTATTGGAATGAACCTGGAAATATCTAGACCGCTATCTGTATGAACATGGAAATATCTACACCGCTATCTGTATGAACATGGAAATCTCTACACCGCTATCTGTACGAACATGGAAATATCTACACCGCCATCTGTATGAACATGTAAATATCTACACCGCCCTATGTATGAACATGGAAATATCTACACCGCTAACTGTATGAACATGGAAATATCTACACCGCTATCTGTATGAACATGGAAAAACCTACACCGCTATCTGTATGAACATGGAAATATCTACACCGCTATCTGTATGACCATGGAAATATCTACACCGCTATCTGTATGAACATGGATATATGTACACTGGCATCTGGATGAACATCGAAATATCTACACCGCTATCTGTATGAACATGGAAATATCTACACAGCTATCAGCATATACATGGAAATATCTACACAGATTTCTCTATAAATATAGAAATAACTACAGCGCTATCTCTATAAACTTCGAAATATCTACACCGCCATCTGTATGAACATGGAAATATCTACACCGCCATCTGTACGAACATGGACATATCTACACCTCCATCTGTTTTAAGAAGGAAATATCTACACCGATATCTGTATAAACATGGAAATATCTGCACGACTATCTGTATAAACATGGAAATAACCGCACCGATATCTGTATAAACATGGAAATATCTACACCGCTATCTGCATAAACATGGAAATATCCACACCGCTATCTGTGTAAACATAGAAATGCCTACACCGCTATCTGTGTAAACATGGAAATATCTACAATGCCGTCTGTTTAAGCATGAAAATATCTACACCACCATCTCTATAAACATGGAAATATCTACACCGCCATCTGTATGAACATGGAAATATCTACACCGCCATCACTATAAACGTGGAAATATCTACACTGCTATCTGTGTGAACTTGGAAATATCTACACTGCTATCTGTATAAAATTGGAATTATCTACCCCTCTGTGTCTATAAACATGGAAATATCTACCCCGCTATCTGTATAAACATGGAAAATCTACACCGCTGTCTGTATAAACATGGAAATACCTTCACCGCTATCTGTATAAACATGGAAATATCTACAATGCTGTCTCTATAAGCTTTGAAATATCTACACCACTATTTCTATAAACATGGAAATATCCAGACAGCCATCTGTATAAACATGGAAATATCTACACCACCATCTGTATAAACATGGAAATATCTATACCGCTATCTGCATAAACATGGAAATATCTACGCCGCCATCTCTATGAACATGGAAATATCTACAATGCCATCTGTACGAACATGGAAATATCTACACCGACATCTGAATGAACATGGAAATATCTACACCGCCATCTCTATGAACATGGAAATATCTACACCGCCATTTGTATGAACATGGAAATATCTACACCACCATCTGTATGAACATGGAAATATCTACACCGCTATCTGCATGAACATGGAAATATCTACACAGCTATCTGAATATACATGGAAATATCTACACAGATTTCTCTAAAAATATGGAAATAACTAAAGCGCTATCTCTATAAACTTCAAAATATCTACACCGCCATCTGTATTAACATGGAAATATCTACACCGCCATCTGTACAAACATGGACATATCTACACCGCCATCTGTATTAAGATGGAAATATCTACACCGCTTTCTGTATAAACATGGAAATATCTGCCCAACTATCTGTATAAACATGGAAATATCTACACTGCTATCTGCATAAACATGGAAATATCCACACCGCTATCTGTGTAAACATGGAAATGTCTACACCGCTATCTGTGTAAACAGGGAAATATCCACACTGCCATCTGTGTAAACATGAAAATATCTACACCGCCATCCATATAAACATGGAAATATCAACAACGCCCTCTGTATGAACATGGAAATATCTACACCGCCATCTCTATAAACGTGGAAATATCTACACCGCTATCTGTATGAACTTGGAAATATCTACACTGCTCTCTGTATAAAATTGAAATTATCTACACCATTATCTCTATAAACATGGAAATATCTACACTGCTATCTGTAGAAACATGGAAATATCTACACCGCTATCTGTATAAACATGGAAATATCTTCACCGCTATCTGTATAAACATGGAAATACCTACAACGCTGTCTCAATAAACTTGGAAATAACTACACCACTATCTCTGTAAACATGGAAATATCTAGACCGCCATCTCTATAAACATGGAAATATCTACACCACCATCTGTATAAACATGGAAATATCTATACCGCTATCTGCATAAACATGGAAATATCTACACCGCCATCTGTATGAACATGTAAATATCTACACCGCCATCTGTATGAACATCGAAATATCTACACCGCTAACTGTATGAACATGGAAATATCTACACCGTTATCTGTATGAACATGGAAATATCTAAACCGGTATCTGTATGAACATGGAAATATCTAAACAGCTATCTGTATGAACATGGAAATATCTACACCGCTATCTGTATGAACATGCAAATATCTACACCGCTATCTGTATATCAATGGAAATATATACGCAGCTGTCTCTATAAACATGGAAATAACTACACTGCTATCTGTATAAACATGGAAATAACTACACCGCCACCTGTATGAACATGGAAATATCTACACTGCCATCCGTACGAACATGGAAATATCTACACCGCCATCTGTATGAACATGGAAATAGCTACACCGCCATGTGTATGAACATGGAAATATCTTCACCGCTAACTGTATGAACATGGAAATATCTACACCGCTAACTGTATGAACATGGAAATATCTACACCGCTATCTGTATGAACATGGAAATTTCTACACCGCTATCTGTATGAACATGCAAATATCTACACAGCTATCTGTATATCAATGGAAATATCTACACTGCTATCTCTATAAACATGGAAATATCTTCACCGCTATCTGTGTAAACATGAAAATATCTACAACGCTGTCTCTATAAACTTGGAAATAACTACACCACTATCTCTGTAAACATGGAAATATCTAGACCACCATCTCTGTAAACATGGAAATATCTACACCACCATCTGTATAAACATGGAAATATCTATACCGCTATGTGCATAAACATGGAAATATCTACACCGCCATCTCTATGAACATGCAAATATCTACACCGCCATCTGTGCGAACATGCAAATATCTATACTGCCATCTGTATGAACATGTAAATATCTACACCGCCATTTGTATGAAGATGGAAATATCTACACCGCTATCTGTATGAACATGCAAATATCTACACAGCTATCTGTATATCAATTGAAATATCAACACTGCTATCTCTATAAACATGGAAATAACTACACTGCTATCTGTATAAACATGGAAATATCTACACCGCCACCTGTATGAACATGGAAATATCTACACTGCCATCTGGATGAACATGGAAATATCTACACCGCTATCTGCATGAACATGGAAATATCTACACAGCTATCTGCATATACATGGAAATATCTACACAGATTTCTAAAAAAATATGGAAATAACTACAGCGCTATCTCTATAAACTTCAAAATATCTACACCGCCATCTGTACAAACATGGAAATATGTACAACGCCATCTGTATGAACATAGACATATCTACACCGCCATCTGTATTAAGATGGAAATATCTACACTGCTATCTGTATAAACATGGAAATATCTGCCCAACTATCTGTATAAACATGGAAATCGCTGCACCACTATCTGTATAAACATGGAAATATCTACACCGCTATCTGTATGAACATGGAAGTATCTACACCGCTATCTGTATGAACATGCAGATATCTACTCAGCTATCTGTATATCAATGGAAATATCTACACTGCTATCTCTATAAACTTGGAAATAACTACACTGCTATCTGTATAAACATGGAAATATCTACACCGCCACCTGTATGAACATGGAAATATCTACACTGCCATCTGTATGAACATGGAAATATCTACACCGCCATCTGTAAGAACATGGAAATATGTACACCGCTAACTGTAAGAACATGGAAATACCTACACCGCTATCTGTACGAACATGGAAATATCTACACCGCTATCTGTATGAACATGGAATTATCTACACCGCTATCTGTATGAACATGGAAATATCTACACCGCTTTCTGTATGAACATGGAAATATCTACACCGCTATCTGTATGAACATGCAAATATCTACACCGGCTTCTGAATGAACATGGAAATATCTACACCGCTATCTGTATGAACATGGAAATATCTACACCGCCATCTGTATGAACATGGAAATATCTTCACCGCCATCTGTATGAACATGGATATATGTACACCGGCATCTGGATGAACCTGGAAATATCTACACCGCTATCTGCATGAACATGGAAATATCTACACAGCTATCTGCATATACATGGAAATATCTACACAGATTTCTCTATAAATATGGAAATAACTACAGCGCTATCTCTATAAACTTCGAAATATCTACACCGCTATCTGTATAAACATGGAAATATCTTCACCGCTATCTGTATAAACTTGGAAATATCTACAACGCTGTCTCTATAAACTTGGAAATAACTACATCTCTATCTCTATCAACATGGAAATATCTAGACCGCCATCTCAATAAACATGGAAATATCTACACCACCATCTGTATAAACATGGAAATATCTATACCGCTATCTGCATAAACATGGAAATATGTACACAGCCATCTCTATGAACATGGAAATATCTACACTGCCATCTGTACGAACATGGAAATATCTACACTGCCATCTGTATGAACACATAAATATCTACATCGCCATCTGTATGAGCATGGAAATATCTACACCGCTAACTGTATGAACATGGAAATATATACACCGCTGTCTGTATGAACATGGAAATATCTACACCGTTATCTGTATGAACATGGAAATATCTACACCGTTATCTGTATGAACATGGGAATATCTACACCTCTATCTGTATGAACATGGAAATATCTACACCGCTATCTGTATGAACATGGAAATATCTACACCGCTATTGGTAGGAACATAGAAATATCTACACCGCTATCTGAATGAACATGGAAACATCTACACCGCTAACTGTATGAACATGGAAATATCTACATCGCTATCTGTATGAACATGGAAATATCTACACCGCTATCTGTATGAACATGCAAATATCTACACTGCTATCTGTATGAAATTGAAATTATCTACACCACTATCTCTATAAACATGGAAAAAACTACACTGCTATCTGTATAAACATGGAAATATCTACACCGCCATCTCTATGAACATTGAAATATCTACAACGCCATTTGTATGAACATGGAAATATCTACACCGCCATCTGTATGAACATGGAAATATCTACACCGCTAACTGTATGAACATGGAAATACCTACACCGCTATCTGCATGAACATGGAAATATCTACACCGTTATCTCTATGAACATGGAAATATCTACACCGCTATCTGTATGAACATGGAAATATCTGCACCGCTATCTGTATGAACATGGAAATACCTACACCGCTATCTGTATGAACAAGGAAATATCTACACAGCTATCTGTATATCAATGGAGATATCTACAATGCTATGTCTATAAACATGGAAATAACTACACTGCTATCGGTTTAAACATGGAAATATCTACACCGCCACCTGTATGAACATGGAAATCTCTACACTGCCATCCATACGAACATGGAAAAATCTACACCGCCATCTCTATGAACAAGGAAATATCTACACCGCCATTTGTATGAACATGGAGATATCTAAACCGCCATCTGTATGAACATGGAAATATCTACACCGCTGACTGTATGAGCATGGTAATATCTACAACGCTATCTGTATGAACATGGAAATATCTACACCGCTATCTGTATGAACATGGAAATAACTACACCGCTATCTGTATGAACATGGAAATATCTACACCGCTCTCTGTATGAACATGGAAATATCTACACCGCTATCTGTACGAACATGCAATTATCTACACAGCTATCTGTATATCAATGGAAATATCTACACTGCTATCTCTATAAAGATGGAAATAACTACACTGCTATCTGTATAAACATGGAAATATCCACACCGCCACCTGAATGAACATGGAAATATCTCCACTGCCATCCATACGAACATGGAAATAACTACACCGCCCTCTGAATGAACATGGAAATATCTACATGGCTAACTGTATGAAAATGGAAATATCTACACCGCCATCTCTATGAACATGGAAATATCTACACCGCCATTTGTATGAACATGGAAATATCTACACCGCCCTCTGTATGAACATGTAAATATCTACAATGCCATCTGTATGAACATGGAAACATCTACACCGCTGACTGTATGAGCATGGTAATATCTACAACGCTATCTGTATGAACATGGAAATATCTACACCGCTATCTGTATGAACATGGAAATATCTACACCACTATCTCTATGAACATGCAAATATCTACACAGCTATCTGTATATCAATGGAAATATCTACACTACTATCTCTATAAACATAGAAATAACTACACTGCTATCTGTATAAACATGGAAATATCTACACCGCCATCTCTATGAACATGCAAATATCTACACCGCCATTTTTATGAACACGGAAATATCTACACCACCATCTGTATGAACATGGAAATATCTTCACCGCCATCTGTATGAGCATGGACATATCTACACCGGCATCTGGATGAACATGGAAATATCTACACCGCTATCTGCATGAACATGGAAATATCTACAAAGCTATCTGCATATACATGGAAGTATCTACACAGATTTCTAAAAAAATATGGAAATAACTACAGCGCTATCTCTATAAACTTCAAAATATCTACACCGCCATCTGTATGAACATGGAAATATGTACAACGCCATCTGTACGAACATGGACATATCTACACCGCCATCTGTATTAAGATGGAAATATCTACACTGCTATCTGTATAAACATGGAAATATCTGCCCAACTATCTGTATAAACATGGAAATATCCGCACCACTAACTGTATAAACATGGAAATATCTACACCGCTATCTGTATGAACATGGAAGTATCTACACCACTATCAGTATGAACATGCAAATATCTACTCAGCTATCTGTATATCAATGGAAATATCTACACTGCTATCTCTATAAACTTGGAAATAACTACACTGCTATCCGTATAAACATGGAAATATCTACACCGCCACCTGTATGAACATGGAAATATCTACATTGCCATCTGTATGAACATGGAAATATCTACACCGCCATCTGTAAGAACATGGAAATATGTACACCGCTAACTGTAAGAACATGGAAATACCTACACCGCTATCTGTACGAACATGGAAATATCTACACCGCTATCTGTATGAACATGGAAATATCTACACCGCTATCTGTATGAACATGCAAATATCTACACCGGCATCTTGATGAACATGGAAATATCTATACCGCTATCTGCATGATCATGGAAATATCTACACAGCTATCTGCATATACATGGAAATATCTACACAGATTTCTCTATAAATATGGAAATAACTACAGTGCTATCTCTATAAACTTCGGAATATCTACACCGCCATCTGTATGAACATGTAAATATCTACACCGCCATCTGTACGAACACGGACATATCTACACCGCCATCTGTAATAAGATGGAAATATCTACACCGCTATCTGTATAAACATGGAAATATGTGCACCACTATCTGTATAAACATGGAAATATCCGCACCGCTATCTGTAAAAAGATGGAAATATCTACACCGCTATCTGCATAAACATGGAAATATCCACACCGCTATCTGTGTAAACATGGAAATGTCTACACTGCTATCTGTGTAATCATGGAAATATCTACACCGCCATCTGTGTAAGCATGAAAATATCTACACTGCCATCTCTATAAACATGGAAATATCTACACTGCCATCTGTATGAACATGGAATTATCTTCACCGCCATCTCTATAAATGTGGAAATATCTACACAGATTTCTCTATAAATATGGAAATAACTACAGCACTCTCTCTATAAACTTCGAAATATCTACACCGCCATCTGTATGAACATGGACATATCTACACCGCCATCTGTACGAACATGGACATATCTACACGGCCATCTGTATTAAGCTGGAAATATCTACACCGCTGTCTTTATAAACATGGAAATATCTGCACCAGAATCTGTATAAACATGGAAATATCTACATCGCCACCTGTATGAACATGGAAATATCTACACTGCCATCCGTACGAACATGGAAATATCTACACCGCCATCTGTATGAACATGTAAATATCTACAATGGCATCTGTATGAGCATGGAAATATCTACACTGCTGACTGTATGAGCATGGTAATATCTACAACGCTATCTGTATGAACATGGAAATATCTACACCGCTATCTGTATGAACATGGAAATAACTACACCGCTATCTGTATGAACATGGAAATATCTACACCGCTCTCTGTATGAACATGGAAATATCTACACCGCTATCTGTACGAACATGCAATTATCTACACAGCTATCTGTATATCAATGGAAATATCTACACTGCTATCTCTATAAAGATGGAAATAACTACACTGCTATCTGTATAAACATGGAAATATCCACACCGCCACCTGAATGAACATGGAAATATCTCCACTGCCATCCATACGAACATGGAAATAACTACACCGCCCTCTGAATGAACATGGAAATATCTACATGGCTAACTGTATGAAAATGGAAATATCTACACCGCCATCTCTATGAACATGGAAATATCTACACCGCCATTTGTATGAACATGGAAATATCTACACCACCCTCTGTATGAACATGTAAATATCTACAATGCCATCTGTATGAACATGGAAACATCTACACCGCTGACTGTATGAGCATGGTAATATCTACAACGCTATCTGTATGAACATGGAAATATCTACACCGCTATCTGTATGAACATGGAAATATCTACACCACTATCTCTATGAACATGCAAATATCTACACAGCTATCTGTATATCAATGGAAATATCTACACTACTATCTCTATAAACATAGAAATAACTACACTGCTATCTGTATAAACATGGAAATATCTACACCGCCATCTCTATGAACATGCAAATATCTACACCGCCATTTTTATGAACACGGAAATATCTACACCGCCATCTGTATGAACATGGAAATATCTTCACCGCCATCTGTATGAGCATGGACATATCTACACCGGCATCTGGATGAACATGGAAATATCTACACCGCTATCTGCATGAACATGGAAATATCTACAAAGCTATCTGCATATACATGGAAGTATCTACACAGATTTCTAAAAAATATGGAAATAACTACAGCGCTATCTCTATAAACTTCAAAATATCTACACCGCTAACTGTATGAACATGGAAATATCTAACCACTATCTGTATGAACATGTAAATATCTACCCCGCTATCTGTATGAACATGGAAATATCTACACCGCCATCTGTACGAACATGGAAATATCTACACCGCCATCTGTATGAACATGTAAATATCTACACCGCCATCTGTATGAACATGGAAATATCTACACCGCTAACTGTATGATCATGGAAATATCTACACCGCTATCTGTATGAACATGGAAATATCTACACCGTTATCTGTATGAACATGGAAATATCTACACCGCTATCTGTATGAACATGCAAATATCTACACAGCTATATGTATATCAATGGAAATATCTACCCTGCTATCTCTATAAACATGGAAATATCTACACTACTATCTGTATAAACATGGAAATATCTACACTACTATATGTATAAACATGGAAATATCTACACCGCCACGTGTATGAACATGGAAATATCTACACTGCCATCCGTACAAACATGGAAATATCTACACCGCCATCTGTATGAACATGGAAATATCTACAACGCTAAATGTATGGACATGGAAATATCTACACCGCTATTGGTATGAACATGGAAATATCTACACCGCTATCTGCATGAACATGGAAATATCTACACCGCTATCTGTATGAACATGGAAATATCTACACCGCTATCTGTATGAACATGGAAATATCTACACCGATATCTGTATGAACATGCAAATATCTACACAGCTATCTGTATAAAATTGAAATTATCTACACCACTATCTCTATAAACATGGAAATAACTACACTGCTATCTGTATAAACATGGAAATATCTACACCGCCATGTCTATGTACATGGAAATATCTACACCGCCATCTCTATGAACATGGAAATATCTACACCGCCATTTGTATGAACATGGAAATATCTGCACTGCCATCTGTATGAACATGGAAATAACTTCACCACCATCTGTATGAACATGGATATATCTACACCGGCATCTGGATGAACATGGAAGTATCTACATCGTTATCTGCATGAACATGGAAATATCTACACAGCTATCTGCATAAACATGGAAATATCTACACAGATTTCTCTATAAATATGGAAATAACTACAGCGCTATCTCTATAAACTTCGAAATATCTACACCGCCATCTGTATGAACATGGAAATATCTACAACGCCATCTGTACGAAAATGGACATATCTACACCGCCATCTGTATTAAGATGGAAATATCTACACCGCTATCTGTATAAACATGGAAATATCTGCCCAACTATCTGTATAAACATGGAAATATCTGCACTGCTATCTGCATAAACATGGAAATATCCACTCCGCTATCTGTGTAAACATGGAAATCTCTACACCGCTATCTGTGTAAACATGGAAATATCTACACCGCCATCTGTGTAAACATGAAAATATCTACACCGCCATCCCCATAAACATGGAAATATCAACACCGCCATCTGTATGAACATGGAAATATTTACACCGCCATCTCTATAAAAGTGGAAATTTCTACACCGCTATCTGTATGAACTTGGAAACATCTACACTGCTCTCTGTATAAAATTGAAATTATCTACACCACTATCACTATAAACATGGAAATATCTACACTGCTCTCTGTATAAACATGAAAATATCTACACCGCCATCTCTATGAACATGGAAATATCTACACCGCCATTTGTATGAACATGGAAATATCTACACCGCCATCTCCATGAACATGGAAATATCTTCACCACCATCTGTATGAGCATGGATATATCTACACCGCCATCTGTATGAACATGGAAATATCTTCACCACCATCTGTATGAGCATGGATATACCTACACCGGCATCTGGATGAACATGGAGATATCTACACCACTAACTGTATGAACATGGAAATATCTACACCGCTATCGGTAAGAACATGGAAATATCTACATCGCTATCTGTATTAACATGGAAATATCTACACCGCTATCTGTATGAGCATGGAAATATCTACACCGCTATCTGTATGAACATGGAAATATCTACACCGCCATCTGTATGAACATGGAAATATCTACACCGCCATCTGTATGAACATGGGAATATCTACACCGCTAACTGTATGAACATGGAAATATCTACACCGCTATCTGTATGAACATGGAAATATCTACACCGCTATCTGTATGAACATGGAAATATCTACACCGCTATCTGTATGAACATGGAAATATATACACCGCTATCTCTATGAACATGCAAATATCTACACCGCTATCTCTATGAACATGCCAATATCTACACAGCTATCTGTATATCAATGGAAATATCTACACTGCTATCTCTATAAACATGGAAATAACTACACTGCTATCTCTATAAATATGGAAATATCTACACCGCCCTCTCAATGAACATGGAAATATCTACACCGCCATTTGTATGAACATGGAAATATCTACACCGCCATCTCTATGAACATGGAAATATCTACACCGCCATTTGTATGAACATGGAAATATCTACACCGCCATCTCTATGAACATGCAAATATCTACACCGCCATTTGTATGAACACGGAAATATCTACACCGCCATCTGTATGAACATGGAAATATCTTCACCGCCATCTGTATGAGAATGGACATATCTACACCGGCATCTGGATGAACATGGAAATATCTACACCGCTATCTGCATGAACATGGAAATATCTACACAGCTATCTGCATATACATGGAAATATCTACACAGATTTCTAAAAAAATATGGAAATAACTACAGCGCTATCTCTATAAACTTCAAAATATCTACACCGCCATCTGTACGAACATGGAAATATGTACAACGCCATCTGTATGAACATGGACATATCTACACCGCCATCTGTATTAAGATGGAAATATCTACACTGCTATCTGTATAAACATGGAAATATCTGCCCAACTATCTGTATAAACATGGAAATCTCTGCACCACTATCTGTATAAACATGGAAATATCTACACCGCTATCTGTATGAACATGGAAGTATCTACACCGCTATCTGTATGAACATGCAGATATCTACTCAGCTATGTGTATATCAATGGAAATATCTACACTGCTATCTCTATAAACTTGGAAATAACTACACTGCTATCTGTATAAACATGGAAATATCTACACCGCCACCTGTATGAACATGGAAATATCTACACTGCCATCTGTATGAACATGGAAATATCTACACCGCCATCTGTAAGAACATGGAAATATGTACACCGCTAACTGTAAGAACATGGAAATACCTACACCGCTATCTGTACGAACATGGAAATATCTACACCGCTATCTGTATGAACATGGAATTATCTACACCGCTATCTGTATGAACATGGAAATATCTACACCGCTTTCTGTATGAACATGGAAATATCTACACCGCTATCTGTATGAACATGCAAATATCTACACCGGCTTCTGAATGAACATGGAAATATCTACACCGCTATCTGTATGAACATGGAAATATCTACACCGCCATCTGTATGAACATGGAAATATCTTCACCGCCATCTGTATGAACATGGATATATGTACACCGGCATCTGGATGAACATGGAAATATCTACACCGCTATCTGCATGAACATGGAAATATCTACACAGCTATCTGCATATACATGGAAATATCTACACAGATTTCTCTATAAATATGGAAATAACTACAGCGCTATCTCTATAAACTTCGAAATATCTACACCGTCGTCTGTATGAACATGGAAATATCTACACCGCCATCTGTACGATCCTGGACATTTCTACACCGCCATCTGTATTAAGATGGAAATATCTACACCGCTATCTTTATAAACATGGAAATATCTGCACCACTATCTGTATAAACATGGAAATACCCGCACCGCTATCTGTATAAAGATGGAGATATCTAAACCGCTATCTGCATAAACATGGAAATATCCGCACAGCTATCTGTATAAACATGGAAATATCTACACCACTATCTGCATAAACATGGAAATATCCACAACGCTATCTGTGTAAACATGGAAATGTCTACACCGCCATCTCTATGAACTTGGAAATATCTACACCAACATTTGTATGAACATGGAATTATCTACACCGCCATCTCCATGAACATGGAAATATCTACACCGCCATTTGTATGAACATGTAAATATCTACAACGCCATCTGTATGAACATGGAAATATCTACACCACTATCTGTATGAACATGGAAATATCTACCCAGCTATCTGTATGAACATGGAAATATCTACACCGCTATCTGTATGAACATGCAAATATCTACACAGCTATCTGTATATCAATGGAAATAACTACACTGCTATCTCTATAAACATGGAAATTACTACACTGCTATCTGTATAAACATGGAAATATCTCCACCACCATCTCTATGAACATGGAAATATCTACACCGCCATTTGTATGAACATGGAAATATCTACATCGCCATCTCTAAGAACATGGAAATATCTACACTGCCATCTCTATAAACATGGAAATATCTACATCGCTATCTGTATGAACTTAGAAATGTCTACACTGCTCTCGTTATAAAATTGAAATTATCTACACCACTATCTCTATAAACATGGAAATATCTAAACTGCTATCTGTATAAACATGGAAATATCTACACCGCTATCTGTATAAACATGGAAATATCTTCACCGCTATCTGTATAAACATGGAAATAACTAGACCGCCATCTCTATAAACATTGAAATATCTACACCACCATCTGTATAAACATGGAAATATCTATACCGCTATCTGCATAAACATGGAATTATCTACACCGCCATCTCTATGAACATGGAAATATCTACAACGCCATCTGTACGAACATGGAAATATCTACACCGCCATCTGTATGAACATGTAAATGTCTACACCGCCATCTGTATGAACATGGAAATATCTTCACCGCTAACTGTATGAACATGGAAATATCTACACCGTTATCTGTATGAACATGGAAATATCTACACCGCTATCTGTATGAACATGGAAATATCTACACCGCTATCTGTACGAACATGGAAATATCTACACCGCTATCTGTATGAAAATGCAAATAACTACACAGCTATCTGTATGAAAATGCAAATATCTACACAGCTATCTGTATATCAATGGAAATATCTAAACTGCTATCTCTATAAACATGGAAATAACTACACTGCTATCTGTATAAAGATGGAAATATCTACACCGCTACCTGTATGAACATGTAAATATCTACACTGCCATCTGTACGAACATGGAAATATCAACACCGCCATCTGAATGAACATGGAAATATTTACAACGCTAACTGTATGGACATGGAAATATCTACACAGCTATTGGTATGAATATGGAAATATCTACACCGCTATCTGCATGAACATGGAAATATCTACACTGCTATCTGTACAAAATTGAAATTATCTACACCACTATCTCTATAAACATGGAAATATCTACACTGTTATCTGTATAAACATGGAAATATCTACACCGCTATCTGTATAAACATGGAAATATCTTCACCGCTATCTGTATAAACTTGGAAATATCTACAACGCTGTCTCTATAAACTTGGAAATAACTACATCTCTATCTCTATCAACATGGAAATATCTAGACCGCCATCTCAATAAACATGGAAATATCTACACCACCATCTGTATAAACATGGAAATATCTATACCGCTATCTGCATAAACATGGAAATATGTACACAGCCATCTCTATGAACATGGAAATATCTACACTGCCATCTGTACGAACATGGAAATATCTACACTGCCATCTGTATGAACACATAAATATCTACATCGCCATCTGTATGAGCATGGAAATATCTACACCGCTAACTGTATGAACATGGAAATATCTACACCGCTGTCTGCATGAACATGGAAATATCTACACCGTTATCTGTATGAACATGGAAATATCTACACCGTTATCTGTATGAACATGGAAATATCTACACCTCTATCTGTATGAACATGGAAATATCTACACCGCTATCTGTATGAACATGGAAATATCTACACCGCTATTGGTATGAACATAGAAATATCTACACCGCTATCTGAATGAACATGGAAACATCTACACCGATAACTGTATGAACATGGAAATATCTACATCGCTATCTGTATGAACATGGAAATATCTACACCGCTATCTGTATGAACATGCAAATATCTACACAGCTATCTGTATGAAATTGAAATTATCTACACCACTATCTCTATAAACATGGAAATAACTACACTGCTATCTGTATAAACATGGAAATATCTACACCGCCATCTCTATAAACATGGAAATATCTACAACGCCATTTGTATGAACATGGAAATATCTACACTGCCATCTGTATGAACATGGAAATATCTACACCGCTAACTGTATGAACATGGAAATACCTACACCGCTATCTGCATGAACATGGAAATATCTACACCGTTATCTCTATGAACATGGAAATGTCTGCACCGCTATCTGTATGAACATGGAAATATCTACACCGCTATCTGTATGAACATGGAAATACCTACACCGCTATCTGTATGAATATGCAAATATCTACACAGCTATCTGTATATCAATGGAGATATCTACAATGCTATGTCTATAAACATGGAAATAACTACACTGCTATCGGTTTAAACATGGAAATATCTACACCGCCACCTGTATGAACATGGAAATGTCTACACTGCCATCCATACGAACATGGAAATATCTACACCGCTATCTCTATGAACAAGGAAATATCTACACCGCCATTTGTATGAACATGGAAATATCTAAACCGCCATCTGTATGAACATGGAAATATCTACACCGCCATCTCTATAAACGTGGAAATATCTACATCGCTATCTGTATGGACTTGGAAATATCTACGCTGCTCTCGGTATAAAATTGAAATTATCTACACCACTATCTCAATAAACATGGAAATATCTACACTGCTATCTGTATAAACATGGAAATATCTACACCGCTATCTGTATAAACATGGAAATATCTTCACCGCTATCTGTATAAACATGGAAATATCTAGACCGCCATCTCTATAAACATGGAAATATCTACACCACCATCTGTATAAACATGGAAATATCTATACCGCTATCTGCATAAACGTGGAAATATCTACACCGCCATCTCTATAAACATGGAAATATCTACACCGCCATTTGTATGAACCTGGAAATATCTATACCGCCATCTCTATGAACATGGAAATATCTACACCGCCATTTGTATGAACATGGAAATACCTACACCGCCATCTGTATGAACATGGAAATATCTTCACCGCCACTTGTATGAACATGGATATATGTACACCGGCATCTGGATGAACATGGAAATATCTACACCGTAATCTGCATGAACATGGAAATATCTACGCAGCTATCTGAATATACATGGAAATATCTACAAAGATTTCTCTATAAATATGGAAATAACTACATCGCTATCTCTATAAACTTCGAAATATCTACACCGCCGTCTGTATGAACATGGAAATATCTACACCACCATCTGTACAAACATGGACATATCTACACCGCCATCTGTATTAAGATGGAAATATCTACACCGCTATCTGTATAAACATGGAAATATCTGCCCAACTATCTGTATAAACATGGAAATATCTGCACCGCTATCTGAATAAACATGGAAATATCCGCACCGCTATCTGTATAAACATGGAAATATATACACTGCTATCTGCATAAACATGGAAATATCCACACCGCTATCTGTGTAAACATGGAAATGTCTACACCGCTATCTGTGTAAACATGGAAATATCTACACCGCCATCTGTGTAAACATGAAAATATCTACACCGCCATCCCTATAAACATGGAAATATCTACACCGTACTCTGTATGAACATGGAAATATCTACACCGCCATCTCTATAAACATGGAAATATCTACACCGCTATCTGTATGAACTTGGAAATATCTACACTGCTCTCTGTATGAAATTGAAATTATCTACAACACTATCTCTATAAACATGGAAATATCTACACTGCTATCTGTATAAACATGGAAATATCTACACCGCTATCTGTATAAATATGGAAATATCTTCACCGCTATCTGTATAAACATTTAAATATCTACAATGCTGTCTCTATAAACTTGGAAATAACTACACCACTATCTCTGTAAACATGGAAATATCTAGACCGCCATCTCTATAAACATGGAAATATCTACACCACCATCTGTATAAACATGGAAATATCTATACCGCTATGTGCATAAACATGGAAATACCTACACCGCCATCTCTATGAACATGCAAATATCTACACCGCCATCTGTACGAACATGGAAATATCTATACCGCCATCTGTATGAACATGTAAATATCTACACCGCCATCTGTATGAACATGGAAATATCTACACTGCTAACTGTATGAACATAGAAATATCTACACCGCTATCTGTATGAACATGGAAATATCTACACCGTTATCTGTATGAACATGGAAATATCTACACCGCTATCTGTATGAACATGGAAATATCTAAACCGCTATCTGTATGAACATGGAAATATCTACACCGCTATCTGTATGAACATGCAAATATCAACACCGCTATCTGTATATCAATGGAAATATATACACAGCTGTCTCTATAAACATGGAAATAACTACCCTCCTATCTGTATAAACATGGAAATATCTACACCGCCACCTGTATGAACATGGAAATATCTACACTGCCATCCGTACGAACATGGAAATATCTACACCGCCATCTGTATGAACATGTAAATTACTACACCGCCATGTGTATGAACATGGAAATATCTTCACCGCTAACTGTATGAACATGGAAATATCTACACCGCTATCTGTATGAACATGGAAATATCTACACCGCTATCTGCATGAACATGCAAATATCTACACCAATATCTGTATGAACATCCAAATATCTACACAGCTATCTGTATATCAATGGAAATATCTACACCGCTATCTCTATTAACATGGAAATAACTACACTGCTATCTGTATAAACATGGAAATACCTACACCGCTACCTGTATGAACATGGAAATATCTACACTGCCATCCGTACAAACATGGAAATATATACACTGCCATCTGTATGAACATGTAAATATCTTCACCGCCATCTGTATGAACATGGAAATATCTACACCGCTAAATGTATCAACATGGAAATGTCTACACCGCTATTGGTATGAACATGGAAATATCTACAACGCTATCTGCATGAACATGGAAATATCTACACCGCAATCTGTATGAACATGGAAATATCTACACCGCTATCTGTATGAACATGGAAATATCTACACCGATATCTGCATGAACATGCAAATATCTACACAGCTATCTGTATAAAATTGAAATTATCTACACCACTATCTCTATAAACATGGAAATAACTACACTGCTATCTGTATAAACATGGAAATATCTACACCGCCATCTCTATGAACATGGAAATATCTACACCGCCATCTCTATGAACATGGAAATATCTACACCGCCATTTGTATGAACATGGAATTATATACACTGCCATCTGTATGACCATGGAAATAACTTCACCGCCATCTGTATGAACATGGATATATCTACACCGGCATCTGGATGAACATGGAAGTATCTACACCGTTATCTGCATGAACATGGAAATATCTACACAGCTATCTGCATAAACATGGAAATATCTACACGGATTTCTCTATAAATATGGAAATAACTACAGCGCTATCTCTATAAACTTCGAAATATCTACACCGCCATCTGTATGAACATGGAAATATCTACAACGCCGTCTGTACGAACATGGACATATCTACACCGCCATCTGTATTAAGATGGAAATATCTACACCGCTATCTGTATAAACATGGAAATATCTGCCCAACTATCTGTATAAACATGGAAATATCTGCACTGCTATCTGCATAAACATGGAAATATCCACTCCGCTATCTGTGTAAACATGGAAATGTCTACACCGCTATCTGTGTAAACATGGAAATATCTAAACCGCCATCTGTGTAAACATGAAAATATCTACACCGCCATCCCCATAAACATGGAAATATCTACACCGCCATCTGTATGAACATGGAAATATCTACACCGCCATCTCTATAAACGTGGAAATATCTACACCGCTATCTGTATGAACTTGGAAACATCTACACTGCTCTCTGTATAAAATTGAAATTATCTACACCACTATCTCTATAAACGTGGAAATATCTACACTGCTATCTGTATAAACATGGAAATATCTACACCGCTATCTGTATAAACATGGAAATATCTTCACCGCTATCAGTATAAACATGGAAATATCCACAACGTTGTCTCTATAAACTTGGAAATAACTACACCACTATCTCTGTAAACATGGAAATATCTACACCGCCATCTCTATGAACATGGAAATATCTACACCGCCATTTGTGTGAACATGGAAATATCTACACCGCCATCTCCATGAACATGGAAATATCTACACCGCCATTTGTATGAACATGGAAATATCTACACCGCCATCTGTATGAACATGCAAATATCTTCACCACCATCTGTATGAGCATGGATATATCTACACCGGCATCTGGATGAACATGGAAATATCTACACCGCTAACTGTATGATCATGGAAATATCTACACCGCTATCTGTATGAACATGGAAATATCTACACCGTTATCTGTATGAACATGGAAATATCTACACCGCTATCTGTATGAACATGGAAATATCAACACCGCTATCTGTACGAACATGGAAATATCTACACCGCTATCTGTATGAACATGCAAATATCTACACAGCTATCTGTATATCAATGGAAATATCTACACTGCTATCTCTATAAACATGGAAATATCTACACTGCTATCTGTATAAACATGGAAATATCTACACCGCCACCTGTATGAACATGGAAATATCTACACTGCCATCCGTACAAACATGGAAATATCAACACCGCCATCTGTATGAACATGGAAATATCTACAACGCTAAATGTATGGACATGGAAATATCTACACCGCTATTGGTATGAACATGGAAATATCTACAACGCTATCTGCATGAACATGGAAATATCTACACCGCTATCTGTATGAACATGGAAATATCTACACTGCTATCTGTATGAACATTGAAATATCTGCACCGATATCTGTATGAACATGCAAATATCTACACAGCTATCTGTATAAAATTGAAATTATCTACACCACTATCTCTATAAACATGGAAATAACTACACTGCTATCTGTATAAACATGGAAATATCTACACCGCCATCTCTATGAACATAGAAATATCTACACCGCCGTCTCTATGAACATGGAAATATCTACACCGCCATCTGTATGAACATGGAAATATCTACACTGCCATCTGTATGAACATGGAAATAACTTCACCGCCATCTGTATGAACATGGATATATCTACACTGACATCTGGATGAACATGGAAGTATCTACACCGTTATCTGCATGAACATGGAAATATCTACACAGCTAACTGTATGAACATGGAAATATCTACACCGCTATCGGTAAGAACATGGAAATATCTACATCGCTATCTGTATCAACATGGAAATATCTACACCGCCATCCCCATAAACATGGAAATATCTACACCGCCATCTGTATGAACATGGAAATATCTACACCGCCATCTCTATAAACGTGGAAATATCTACACCGCTATCTGTATGAACTTGGAAACATCTACACTGCTCTCTGTATAAAATTGAAATTATCTACACCACTATCTCTATAAACGTGGAAATATCTACTCTGCTATCTGTATAAACATGGAAATATCTACACCGCTATCTGTATAAACATGGAAATATCTTCACAGCTATCAGTATAAACATGGAAATATCTACAACGTTGTCTCTATAAACTTGGAAATAACTACACCATTATCTCTGTAAACATGGAAATATCTACACCGCCATCTCTATGAACATGGAAATATCTACACCGCCATTTGTATGAACATGGAAATATCTACACTGCCATCTCCATGAACATGGAAATATCTACACCGTCATCTGTATGAACATGGAAATATCTACACCGCCATCTGTATGAACATGCAAATATCTTCACCGCCATCTGTATGAGCATGGATATATCTACACCGGCATCTGGATGAACATGGAAATATCTACACCGCTAACTGTATGATCATGGAAATATCTACACCGCTATCTGTATGAACATGGAAATATCTACACCGTTATCTGTATGAACATGGAAATATCTACACCACTATCTGTATGAACATGGAAATATCAACACCGCTATCTGTACGAACAAGGAAATATCTACACCGCTATCTGTATGAACATGCAAATATCTACACAGCTATCTGTATATCAATGGAAATATCTACACTGCTATCCCTATAAACATGGAAATATCTACACTGCTATCTGTATAAACATGGAAATATCTACACCGCCACCTGTATGAACATGGAAATATCTACACTGCCATCCGTACAAACATGGAAATATCTACACCGCCATCTGCATGAACATGGAAATATCAACACAGCTATCTGAATATACATGGAAATATCTACACAGATTTCTCTAAAAATATGGAAATAACTAAAACGCTATCTCTATAAACTTCAAAATATCTACACCGCCATCTGTATGAACATGGAAATATCTACACCGCCATCTGTACAAACATGGACATATCTACACCGCCATATGTATTAAGATGGAAATATCTACACCGCTATCTGTATAAACATGGAAATATCTGCCCAACTATCTGTATAAACAAGGAAATATCTACACTGCTATCTGCATAAACATGGAAATATCCATACCGCTATCTGAGTAAACATGGAAATGTCTACACCGCTATCTGTGTAAACAGGGAAATATCTATACCGCCATCTGCATAAACATGAAAATATCTACACCGCCATCCCTATAAACATGGAAATATCTACACCGCCCTCTGTATGAACATGGAAATATCTACACCGCCATCTCTATAAACGTGGAAATATCTACACCGCTATCTGTATGAACTTGGAAATATCTACACTGCTCTCTGTATAAAATTGAAATTACCTACACAATTATCTCTATAAACATGGAAATATCTACACTGCTATCTGTAGAAACATGGAAATATCTACACCGCTATCCGTATAAACATGGAAATATCTTCACCGCTATCTGTATAAACATGGAAATATCTACAACGCTGTCTCTATAAACTTGGAAATAACTACACCACTATCTCTGTAAATATGGAAATATCTAGACCGCCATCTCTATAAACATGGAAATATCTACACCACCATCTGTATAAACATGGAAATATCTATACCGCTATCTGCATAAACATGGAAATATCTACACCGCCATCTCTATGAACATGGAAATATCTACACCGCCATCTGTATGAACATAGAAATATCTATACCGCCATCTGTATGAACATGTAAATATCTACACCGCCATCTGTATGAACATGGAAATATCTACACCGCTAACTGTATGAACATGTAAATATCTACACCGCAGTCTGTATGAACATGGAAATATCTACACCATTATCTGTATGAACATAGAAATATCTACACCGCTATCTGTATGAACGTGGAAATAGCTACACCGCTATCTGTACGAACATGGAAATATCTACACCGCTATCTGCATGAACATGCAAATATCTACACAGCTATCTGTATATCAATGGAAATATCTACACCGCTATCTCTATTAACATGGAAATAACTACACTGCTATCTGTATAAACTTGGAAATATCTACACCGCCACCTGTATGAGCATGGAAATATCTACACTGCTATCCGTACGAACATGGAAATATCTACACCGCCATCTGTATGAACATGTAAATAACTACACCGCCATCCCTATAAACATGGAAATATCTACACCGTCCTCTGTATGAACATGGAAATATCTACACCGCCATCTCTATAAACATGGAAATATCTACACCGCTATCTGTATGAACTTGGAAATATCTACACTGCTCTCTGCATGAAATTTAAATTATCTACAACACTATCTCTATAAACATGTAAATATCTACACTGCTATCTGTATAAACATGGAGATATCTACACCGCTATCTCTTTTAACATGGAAATAACTACACTGCTATCTGTATAAACATGGAAATATCTACACCGCCACCTGTATGAACATGGAAATATCTACACGGCCATCCGTACAAACATGGAAATATCTACACCGCCATCTGTATGAACATGTAAATATCTTCACCGCCATCTGTATGAACATGGAAATATCTACACCGCTAAATGTATCAACATGGAAATGTCTACACCGCTATTGGTATGAACATGGAAATATCTACACCGCTATCTGTATGAACATGGAAATATCCACACCGCTATCTGTATGAACATGGAAATATCTGCACCGCTATCTGTATGAACATGGAAATATCTACATGGCCATCTGTATCCACATGTAAATAACTACACCGCCATCTATATGAACATGGAAATATCTACACCGCTAACTGTATGAACATTTAAATATCTACACCGCTATCTGTATGAACATGGAAATATCTACTCCGCTATCTGTATTAACATGGAAATATCTACACCGCTATCTGTATGAACGTGGAAATATCTACACCACTATCTGTATGAACATGGAAATATCTACACCGCTATCTGTATGAACATGCAAATATCTACACAGCTATCTGTATATCAATGGAAATATCCAGACTGGTATCTCTATAAACATGGAAATAACTACACTTCTATCTGTATAAACATGGAAATATCTACACCGCCATCTCTATGAACTTGGAAATATCTACAACGCCATTTGTATGAACCTGGAAATATCTACACCGCCATCTCTATGAACATGGAAATATCTACACCGCCATTTGTATGAACATGGAAATACCTGCACCGCCATCTGTATGAACATGGAAATATCTTCACCGCCATTTGTATGAACATGGATATATGTACACCGGCATCTGGATGAACATGGAAATATCTACACCGTAATCTGCATGAACATGGAAATATCTACACAGCTATCTGAATATACATGGAAATATCTACACAGATTTCTCTATAAATATGGAAATAACTACAGCGCTATCTCTATAAACTTCGAAATATCTACACTGCCTTCTGTATGAACATGGAAATATCTACACCGCCATCTGTACGATCATGGACATATCTACACCGCCATCTGTATTAAGATGGAAATATCTACACCGCTATCTGTATAAACATGGAAATATCCGCACCGGTATCTGAATAAACATGGAAATACCCGCACCGCTATCTGTATAAACATGGAAATATATACACTGCTATCTGCATAAACATGGAAATATCCACACCGCTATCTGTGTAAACATGGAAATGTCTACACCGCTGTCTGTGTAAACATGGAAATATCTACACCGCCATCCCATTAAACATGGAAATATCTACACCGTCCTCTGTATGAACATGGAAATATCTACACCGCCATCTCTATAAACGTGGAAATATCTACACCGCTATCTGTATGAACTTGGAAATATCTACACTGCTCTCTGTATGAAATTGAAATTATCTACAACACTATCTCTATAAGCATGGAAATATCTACACTGCTATCTGTATAAACATGAAGATATCTACACCGCTATCTGTATAAACATGGAAATATCCGCACCGGTATCTGAATAAACATGGAAATACCCGCACCGCTATCTGCATGAACATGGAAATATCTACACAGCTATCTGAATATACACAGAAATATCTACACAGATTTCTCTATAAATATGGAAATAACTACAGCGCTATCTCTATAAACTTCGAAATATCTACCCCGCCATCAATATGAACATGGAAATATCTACACCGCCATCTGTACAAACATGGACATATCTACACCGCCATCTGTATTAAGATGGAAATATCTACACCGCTATCTGTACAAACATGGAAATATCTGCCCAACTATCTGTATAAACATGGAAATATCCGCACCGCTATCTGTATAAACATGGAAATATCTACACTGCTATCTGCATAAACATGGAAATATCCACACCGCTATCTGTGTAAACATGGAAATGTCTACACCGCTATCTGTGTAAACATGGAAATATCTACACCGCCATCTGAGTAAACATGAAAATATCTACACCGCCATCCCTATAAACATGGAAATATTTCCACCGCCATCTGTATGAACATGGTAATATCTACACCGCCATCTCCATAAACATGGAAATATCTACACCACCATCTGTATAAACATGGAAATATCTATACCGCTATCTGCATAAACATAGAAATATCTACACCACCATCTCTATGAACATGGAAATATCTACAACGCCATCTGTACGAACATGGAAATATCTATACCGCCATCTGTATGAACATGAAAATATCTACACCGCCATCTGTATGAACATGGAAATATCTACACCGCTAACTGTATGAACATGGAAATATCTACACCTCAATCTGTATGAACATGGAAATATCTACACCGTTATCTGTATGAACATGGAAATATCTACAATGCTATCTGTATGAACATGGAAATATCTACACTGCTATCTCTACGAACATGGAAATATCTACACCGCTATCTGTATGACCATGCAAATATCTACACAGCTATCTGTATATCAATGGAAATATCTACACTGCTATCTCTATAAACATGGAAATAACTACACTGCTATCTGTATAAATATTGAAATATCTACACCGCCATCTCTATGAACATGGAAATATCTACACCGCCATCTGTATGAACATGGAAATATCTACACCGCTAACTGTATGAACATGGAAATATCTACACCGCTATGTGTATGAACATGGAAATATCTTCGCCATCTGTATGAACATGGAAATATCTACACCGCTAAATACATGAACATGGAAATTTCTACACCGCAATTGGTATGAACATGGAAATATCTACACCGCTATATATATGAACATGGAAATATCTACACCGCTATCTGTATGAACATGGAAATATCTACAACACTGTCTCTATAAACTTGGAAATAACTACACCACTATCTCTGTAAACATGGAAATATCTAGACCACCATCTCTATAAACATGGAAATACCTACACCACCATCTGTATAAACATGGAAATATCTATACCGCTATGTGCATAAACATGGAAATATCTACACCGCCATCTCTATGAACATGCAAATATCTACACCGCCATCTGTGCGAACATGCAAATATCTATACTGCCATCTGTATGAACATGTAAATATCTACACCGCCATCTGTATGAACATGGAAATATCTACACCGCTAACTGTATGAACATGGAAATATCTACACTGCTATCTGTATGAACTTGGAGATATCTACACCGTTATCTGTATGAACATGGAAATATCTACACCGCTATCTGTATGAACATGGAAATATCTACACCGCTATCTGTATGAACATGGAAATATCTAAACCGCTAACTGTATGAACATGGAAATATCTACACCGCTATCTGTATGAACATGGAAATATCTACACCGCTATCTGTATGAACATGGAAATATCTACACCGCTATCTGTATGAACATGGAAATATCTACACCGCTATCTGTATGAACATGGAAATATCTTCACTGATATCTCTATGAACATGCAAATATCTACACAGCTATCTGTATATCAATGGAAATATCTAAACTACTTTCTCTATAAACATGGAAATAACTACACTGCTATCTCTATAAATATGGAAACATCAACACCGCCATCTCTATGAACATGGAAATATCTACACCGCCATCTGTATGAACATGGAAATATCTACACCGCCAACTCTATGAACATGGAAATATCTACACCGCCATTTGTATGAACATGGAAATATCTACACGACCATCTGTATGAACATGGAAATATCTTCACTGCCATCTGTATGAACATGGATATATGTACACAGGCATCTGGATGAACATGGAAATATCTACACCGCTATCTGCATGAACCTGGATCTATCTACACAGCTATCTGAATATACATGGAAATATCTCCACAGATTTCTCCATAAATATGGAAATAACTACAGCGCTATCTCTATAAACTTCGAAATATCTACACCGCCATCTGTATGAACATGGAAATATCTACACCGCCATCTGTACGATCATGGACATATCTACACCGCCATCTGTATGACAATGCAAATATCTACACAGCTATCTGTATATCAATGGAAATATCTACACTGCTATCTCTATAAACATGGAAATAACAACACTGCTATCTGTATAAACATGGAAATATCTACACCGCCATCTGTACGAACATGGAAATATCCATACCGCCATCTGTATGAACATGTAAATATCTACACCGCCATCTGTATGAACATGGAAATATCTACACCGCTAACTGTATGAACATGGAAATATCTACACCGCTATCTGTATGAACATGGAAATATCTACACTGCCATCCGTACAAACATGGAAATATCTACACCGCCATCTGTATTAAGATGGAAATATCTACACCGCCATCTGTATGAACATGGAAATATCTACACCGCTAACTGTATGAACATGGAAATGTCTGCACCGCTATTGGAATGAATCTGGAAATATCTAGACCGCTATCTGTATGAACATGGAAATTTCTACACCGCCATCTGTATGAACATGGAAATATCTACACCGCCATCTGTACAAACATGGACATATCTACACCGCCATCTGTATTAAGATGGAAATATCTACACCGCTATCTGTATAAACATGGAAATATTTGCCCAACTATCTGTATAAACATGGAAACATCTACACTGCTATCTGCATAAACATGGAAATATCCACACCGCTATCTGTGTAAACATGGAAATGTCTACACCGCTATCTGTGTAAACAGGGAAATATCTACACCGCCATCTGAGTAAACATGAAAATATCTACACCGCCATCCCTATAAACATGGAAATATCTACACCGCCCTCTGTATGAACATGGAAATATCTACACCGCCATCTCTATAAACGTGGAAATATCTACACCGCTATCTGTATGAACTTGGAAATATCTACACTGCTCTCTGTATAAAATTGAAATTATCTACACCATTATCTCTGTAAACATGGAAATATCTACACTGCTATCTGTATAAACATGGAAATATCTACACCGCTATCTGTATAAACATGGAAATATCTTCACCGCTATCTGTATAAACATGGAAATATCTACAACGCTGTCTCTATAAACTTGGAAATAACTACACCACTATCTCTGTAAACATGGAAATATCTAGACCGCCATCTCTATAAACATGGAAATATCTACACCACCATCTGTTTAAACATGGAAATATCTATACCGATATCTGCATAAACATGGAAATATCTACACCGCCATCTCTATGAACATGCAAATATCTACACCGCCATCTGTATGAACATGGAAATATCTATACCGCCATCTGTATGAACATGTAAATATCTACACTGCCATCTGCATGAACATGGAAATATCTACACCGCTAACTGTATGAACATGGAAATATCTACACCGCAGTCTGTATGAACATGGAAATATCTACACCGTTATCTGTATGAACATAGAAATATCTACACCGCTATCTGTATGAACGTGGAAATAGCTACACCGCTATCTGTACGAATATGGAAATATCTACACCGCTATCTGCATGAACATGCAAATATCTACACAGCTATCTGTATATCAATGGAAATATCTACACCGCTATCTCTATTAACATGGAAATAACTACACTGCTATCTGTATAAACTTGGAAATATCTACACCGCCACCTGTATGAACATGGAAATATCTACACTGCCATTCGTAGAAACATGGAAATATCTACACCGCCATCTGTATGAACCTGTAAATATCTTCACCGCCATCTGTATGAACATGGAAATATCTACACCGCTAAATGTATGAACATGGAAATGTCTACAACACTATTGGTATGAACATGGAAATATCTACACCGCTATCTGTATGAACATGGAAATATCTACACCGCTCTCTGTATGAACATGGAAATATCTACACCGCCATCTGTATCAACATGTAAATATCTACACCGCCATCTATATGAACATGGAAATATCTACACCGCTAACTGTATGAACATTTAAATATCTACACCACTATCTGTATGAAAATGGAAATATCTACACCACTATCTGTATTAACCTGGAAATATCTACACCGCCATCTGTATGAACATGGAAATATCTACACCGCTATCTGTATGAACATGGAAATACCTACACCGCTATCTGTATGAACATGCAAATATCTACACAGCTATCTGTATATCAATTGAAATATCCAGACTGGTATCTCTATAAACATGGAAATAACTACACTTCTATCTGTATAAACATGGAAATATCTACACCGCCATCTCTATGAACATTGAAATACCTACACCGCCATTTGTATGAACCTGGAAATATCTAAACCGCCATCTCTATGAACATGGAAATACCTACACCGCCATTTGTATGAACATGGAAATAGCTACACCGCCATCTGTATGAACATGGAAATATCTTCACCGCCATTTGTATGAACATAGATATATGTACACCAGCATCTGGATGAACATGGAAATATCTACACCGTAATCTGCATGAACATGGAAATATCTACGCAGCTATCTGAATATACATGGAAATATCTACACAGATTTCTCTATAAATATGGAAATAACTACATCGCTATCTCTATAAACTTCGAAATATCTACACCGCCGTCTGTATGAACATGGAAATATCTACACCACCATCTGTACAAACATGGACATATCTACACCGCCATCTGTATTAAGATGGAAATATCTACACCGCTATCTGTATAAACATGGAAATATCTGCCCAACTATCTGAATAAACATGGAAATATCCGCACCGCTATCTGTATAAACATGGAAATATATACACTGCTATCTGCATAAACATGGAAATATCCACACCGCTATCTGTGTAAACATGGAAATGTCTACACCACTATCTGTCTAAACATGGAAATATCTACACCGCTTCTTTGTAAACATGAAAATATCTACACCGAAATCCCTATAAACATGGAAATATCTACACCGTCCTCTGTATGAACATGGAAATATCTACACCGCCATCTCTATAAACATGGAAATATCTACACCGCTATCTGTATGAACATGGAAATATCTACACCGCTATCTGTATGAACATGGAAATATCTGCACCGCTATCTGTATGAACATGGAAATATCTACATGGCCATCTGTATCATCATGTAAATATCTACACCGCCATCTATATGAACATGGAAATATCTACACAGCTAACTGTATGAACATTTAAATATCTACACCGCCATCTGTATGAACATGGAAATATCTACACCGCTATCTGTATTAACATGGAAATATCTACACCGCTATCTGTATGAACATGGAAATATCTACACCACTATCTGTATGAACATTGAAATATCTACACCGCTATCTGTATGAACATGCAAATATCTACACAGCTATCTGTATATCAATGGAAATATCCAGACTGGTATCTCTATAAACATGGAAATAACTACACTGCTATCTGTATAAACATGGAAATATCTACACCGCCATCTCTATGAACATGGAAATATCTACACCGCCATTTGTATGAACCTGGAAATATCTACACCGCCATCTCTATGAACATGGAAATATCTACACCGCCATTTGAATGAACATGGAAATACCTGCACCGCCATCTGTATGAGCTTGGAAATATCTTCACCGCCATTTGTATGAACATGGATATATGTACACCGGCATCTGGATGAACATGGAAATATCTACACCGTAATCTGCATGAAAATGGAAATATCTACACAGCTATCTGAATATACATGGAAATATCTACACAGATTTCTCTATAAATATGGAAATAACTACAGCGCTATCTCTATAAACTTCGAAATATCTACACCGCTTCTGTATGAACATGGAAATATCTACACCGCCGTCTGTACGATCATGGACATATCTACACCGCCATCTGTATTAAGATGGAAATATCTACACCGCTATCTGTATAAACATGGAAATATCTGCCCAACTATCTGTATAAACATGGAAATATCCGCACCGGTATCTGAATAAACATGGAAATATCCGCACCGCTATCTGTATAAACATGGAAATATATACACTGCTATCTGCATAAACATGGAAATATCCACACCGCTATCTGTGTAAACATGGAAATGTCTACACCGCTATCTGTGTAAACATGGAAATATCTACACGGTCATCCCATTAAACATGGAAATATCTACACCGTCCTCTGTATGAACATGGAAATATCTACACCGCCATCTCTATAAACGTGGAAATATCTACACCGCAATCTGTATGAACTTGGAAATATCTACACTGCTCTCTGTATGAAATTGAAATTATCTACAACACTATCTCTATAAACATGGAAATATCTACACTGCTATCTGTATAAACATGGAGATATCTACACCGCTATCTGTATAAACATGGAAATATCTTCACCGCTATCTGTGTAAAGATGGAAATATCTACACCGCTATCTGTATAAACATGGAAATCTCTACACCGCTACCTGTATAAGCATGGAAATATCTATACTGCCATCTGTATGAACATGTAAATATCTACACCGCCATTTGTATGAACATGGAAATATCTACACCGCGAACTGTATGAACATGGAAATATCTACACTGCTATCTGTATGAACATGGAAATATCTACACCGTTATCTGTATGAACATGGAAATATCTACACCGCTATCTGTATGAACATGGAAATATCTACACCGCAGTCTGTATGAACATGGAAATATCTACACCGCTATCTGTATGAACATGCAAATATCTACACAGCTATCTGTATATCAATGGAAATATCTACACAGCTGTCTCTATAAACATGGAAATAACTACACTGCTATTTGTATAAACATGGAAATATCTACACCGCCACCTGTATGAACATGGAAATATCTACACTGCCATCCGTAAGAACATGGAAATATCTACACCGCCATCTGTATGAACATGGAAATAACTACACCGCTAACTGTATGAACACGGAAATATCTACACCGCTATCGGAATGAACATGGAAATATCTACATTGCTATCTGTATGAACATGGAAATATCTACACCGCTATCTGTATGAACATGGAAATATCTACACTGCTATCTGTATGAACATGGATATATCTACACCGCCATCTGTATGAACATGTAAATATCTACACCGCCATGTGTATGAACATGGAAATATCTACACCGCCATCTCTATGAACATGGAAATATCTACACCGCCATTTGTATGAACATGGAAATATCTACATCACCATCTGTATGAACATGGAAATACCTTCACCGCCATTTGTATGAACATGGATATGTGTACACCGGAATCTGGATGAACATGGAAATATCTACACCGCTATCTGCATGAACATGTAAATATCTACACAGCTATCTGAATATACACGGAAACATCTACACAGATTTCTCTATAAATATGGAAATAACTACAGCGCTATCTCTATAAACCTCGAAATATCTACACCGCCATCTGTATGAACATGGAAATATCTACACCGCCATCTGTACAAACATGGACATATCTACACCGCCATCTGTATTAAGATGGAAATATCTACACCGCTATCTGTACAAACATGGAAGTATCTGCCCAACTATCTGTATAAACATGGAAATATCCGCACCGCTATCTGTATAAACATGGAAATATCAACACTGCTATCTGCATAAACATGGAAATATCCACACCGCTATCTGTGTAAACATGAAAATATCTACACCGCCATCTGTATGAACATGGAAATATCTACACCGCTAACTGTATGAACATGGAAATGTCTACACCTCTATCTGTATGAACATGGAAATATCTACACCGTTATCTGTATGAACATGGAAATACCTACAATGCTATCTGTATGAACATGGAAATATGTACACCGCTATCTGTACGAACATGGAAATATCTACACCGCTATCTGTATGACCATGCAAATATCTACACAGCTATCTGTATATCAATGGAAATATCTACACTGCTATCTCTATAAACATGGAAATAACTACACTGCTATCTGTATAAATATTGAAATATCTACACCGCCATCTCTATGAACATGGAAATATCTACACCGCCATCTGTATGAACATGGAAATATCTACACCGCTAACTGTATGAACATGGAAATATCTACACCGCTATGTGTATGAACATGGAAATATCTTCGCCATCTGTATGAACATGGAAATATCTACACCGCTAAATACATGAACATGGAAATGTCTACACCGCTATTGGTATGAACATGGAAATATCTACACAGCTATCTATATGAACATGGAAATATCTACACCGATATCTGTATGAACATGGAAATATCTACAACACAGTCTCTATAAACTTGGAAATAACTACACCACTATCTCTGTAAACATGGAAATATCTAGACCACCATCTCTATAAACATGGAAATATCTACACCACCATCTGTATGAACATGGAAATATCTATACCGCTATGTGCATAAACATGGAAATATCTACACCGCCATCTCTATGAACTTGCAAATATCTACACCGCCATCTGTGCGAACATGCAAATATCTATACTGCCATCTGTATGAACGCGTAAATATCTACACCGCCATCTGTATGAACATGGAAATATCTACACCGCTAACTGTATGAACATGGAAATATCTACACTGCTATCTGTATGAACATGGAGATATCTACACCGTTATCTGTATGAACATGCAAATATCTACACCGCTATCTGTTTGAACATGCAAATATCTACACAGCTATCTGTATATCAATGGAAATATCTACACAGCTGTCTCTATAAACATGGAATTAACTACACTGCTACTTGTATAAACATGGAAATATCTACACCGCCACCTGTATGAACATGGAAATATCTACACTGCCATCCGTACGAACATGGAAATATCTACACCGCCATCTGTATGAACATGTAAATATCTACACCGCCATCTGTATGAACATGGAAATATCTACACCGCTAACTGTATGAACATGGAAATATCTGCACTGCTATCTGTATGAACATGGAAATATCTGCACCGCCATCTGTATGAACATATAAATATCTACACTGCCATTTGTATGAACATGGAAATATCTACACCGCCATCTCTATGAACATTTAAATATCTACACCGCCATTTGTATCAACATGGAAATATCTACACCACCATCTGTATGAACATGGAAATACCTTCACCGCCATCTGTATGAACATGGATATATGTACACCGGTATCTGGATGAACATGGAAATATCTACACCGCTATCTGCATGAACATGGAAATATCTACACAGCTATCTGAATATACACGGAAATATCTACACAGATTTCTCTATAAATATGGAAATAACTACAGCGCGATCTCTATAAACTTCGAAATATCTACACCGCCATATGTATGAACATTGAAATATCTACACCGCCATCTGTACGAACATGGACATATCTACACCGCCATTTGTATTAAGATGGAAATATCTACACCGCTATCTGTATAAACATGGAAATATCTGCCCAACTATCTGTATAAACATGGAAATATCTGCACCGCTATCTGTATAAACATGGAAATATCTACACTGCTATCTGCATAAACATGGAAATATCCACACCGCTATCTGTGTAAACATGGAAATGTCTACACCGCTATCTGTGTAAACATGGAAATATCTACACCGCCATCTGTGGAAACATGAAAATATCTACACCGCCATCCCTATAAACATGGAAATATTTACACCGCCATCTGTATGAACATGGAAATATCTACACCGCCATCTCCATAAACATGGAAATATCTACACCACCATCTGTATAAACATGGAAATATCTATACCGCTATCTGCATAAACATGGAAATATCTACACTACCATCTCTATGAACATGGAAATATCTACAACGCCATCTGTACGAACATGGAAATATCTATACCCCATCTGTATGAACATGAAATTATCTACACTGCCATCTATATGAACATGGAAATATCTACACTGCTATCTGTATAAACATGGAAATATCTACACCGCCATTTGTATGTACATGGAAATATCTACACCCCTAACTGAATGAACATGGAAATATCTACACCGCTATCTGTATGAACATGAATATATCTACACCGTTATCTGTATGAACATGGAAATATATACACCGCTATCTGTATGAACATGGAAATATCTACACAGCTATCTGTATAAACATGGAAATATATACACCGCCACCTGTATGAAAAAGGAAATATCTACACTGCCATCCGTACGAACATGGAAATATTTACACCGCCATCTTTATGAACATGGAAATATCTACACCGCCATCTGTGTGAACATGCAAATATCTATACTGCCATCTGCATGAACATGTAAATATCTACACCGCCATCTGTATGAACATGGAAATATCTACACCGCTAACTGTATGAACATGGAAATATCTACACTGCTATCTCCATAACTACACCACTATCTCTATAAACATGGAAATATCTAGACCGCCATCTCTATAAACATGGAAATATCTACACCACCATCTGTATAAACATGGAAATATCTATACCGCTATCTGCATAAACATGGAAATATCTACACCGCCATCTCTATGAACGTGGAAATATCTACATCGCCAGCTGTACGAACACGGAAATATCTACACCGCTATCTGTATGAACATGGAAATATCTACACCGCTATGTGTATGAACATGAAAATATCTACACAGATATCTGTTTATCAATGGAAATACCTACACTGCTATCTCTATAAACATGGAAATAACTACATTGCTATCTGCATAAACATGGAAATATCCACACCACTATCTGTGTAAACATGGAAATGTCTACACCGCTATCTGTGTAAACATGGAAATATCTACACCGCCATCTGTGTAAACATGAAAATATCTACACCGCCATCCCTATAAACATGGAAATATTTACACCGCCATCTGTATGAACATGGAAATATCTACACCGCCATCTCCATAAACATGGAAATAACTACACCACCATCTGTATAAACATGGAAATATCTATACCGCTATCTGCATAAACATGGAAGTATCTACACTACCATCTCTATGAACATGGAAATATCTACAACGCCATCTGTACGAACATGGAAATATCTATACCGCCATCTGTATGAACATGAAATTATCTACACCGCCATCTGTATGAACATGGAAATATCTACACCGCTATCGGAATGAACATGGAAATATCTACACCGCTATCTGTATGAACATGGAAATATCTACACCGCTATCTGTATGAACATGGAAATATCTACAATGCTATCTGTATGAACATGGAAATATCTACACCGCTATCTGTACGAACATGGAAATATCTACACCGCTATCTGTATGACCATGCAAATATCTACACAGCTATCTGTATATCAATGGAAATATCTACACTGCTATCTCTAAAAACATGGAAATAACTACACTGCTATCTGTATAAATATGGAAATATCTACACCGCCATCTCTATGAACATGGAAATATCTACACCGCCATCTGTATGAACATGGAAATATCTACACCGCTAACTGTATGAACATGGAAATATCTACACCGCTATCTGTATGAACATGGAAATTTCTTCGCCATCTGAATGAACATGGAAATATCTACACCGCTAAATACATGAACATGGAAATGTCTACACCGCTATTGGTATGAACATGGAAATATCTACACCGCTATCTGTATGAACATGGAAATATCTACACCGCTATCTGTGAGAACATGGAAATATCTACACCGCTATCTGTATGAACATGGAAATAACTACACCGCCATCTGTATGAACATGTAAATATCTACACCGCCATCTGTATGAACATGGAAATATGTAAACCGCTAACTGTATGAACATGGAAATATCTACACCGCTATCTGTATGACCATGCAAATATCTACACAGCTATCTGTATATCAATGGAAATATCTACACTGCTATCTCTATAAACATGGAAATATCTACACTGCTATCTGTATAAATATTGAAATATCTACACCGCCATCTCTATGAACATGGAAATATCTACAACGCCATCTGTATGAACATGGAAATATCTACACCGCTAACTGTATGAACATGGAAATATCTACACCGCTATCTGTATGAACATGGAAATATCTTCGCCATCTGTATGAACATGGAAATACCTACACCGCTAAATAAATGAACATGGAAATGTCTACACCGCTATTGGTATGAACATGGAAATATCTACACCGCTATCTATATGAACATGGAAATATCTACACCGCTATCTGTATGAACATGGAAATATCTACAACACTGTCTCTATAAACTTGGAAATAACTACACCACTATCTCTGTAAACATGGAAATATCTAGACCACCATCTCTATAAACATGGAAATATCTACACCACCATCTGTATAAACATGGAAGTATCTATACCGCTATGTGCATAAACATGGAAATATCTACACCGCCATCTCTATGAACATGCAAATATCTACACCGCCATCTGTGCGAACATGCAAATATCTATACTGCCATCTGCATGAACATGTAAATATCTACACCGCCATCTGTATGAACATGGAAATATCTACACCGCTAACTGTATGAACATGGAAATATCTACACTGCTATCTCCATAACTACACCACTATCTCTATAAACATGGAAATATCTAGACCGCCATCTCTATAAACATGGAAATATCTACACCACCATCTGTATAAACATGGAAATATCTATACCGCTATCTGCATAAACAAGGAAATATCTACACCGCCATCTCTATGAACATGGAAATATCTACACCACCGTCTGTATAAACATGGAAATACCTATACCGCCATCTGTATGAACATGGAAACATCTACACCGCTATCTGTATGAACATGGAAATAACTACACCGCTATCTTTATGAACTTGGAAATATCTACACCGCTTACTGTATGAACGTGGAAATATCTGTACCTCCGTTCTGTATGAAGATGTAAATATCTACACAGCTATCTGTATGAACATGGAAATATCTATACAGCTATCTGTATATCAATGGAAATATCCACACTGGTATCTCTATAAACATGGAAATAACTACACTGCTATCTGTATAAACATGGAAATATCTACACCGCCATCTCTATGAACACGGAAATATCTACACTGCCATCTCTATGAACATGGAAATATCTACACCGCCATTTGTATGAACATGGAAATACCTACACCACCATCTGTATGAACATGGAAATATCTTCACTGCCATCTGTATGAACATGGATATATGTACACCGGCATCTGGATGAACATGGAAATATCTACACCGCTATCTGCAAGAACAAGGAAATATCTACACAGCTATCTGCATATACATGGAAATATCTACACAGATTTTTCTATAAATATGGAAATAACTGCAGCGCTATCTCTATAAACTTCGAAATATCTACACTGCCATCTGCATGAACATGGAAATATCTACACCGCCATCTGTACGAACATGGACATATCTACACCTCCATCTGTTTTAAGATGGAAATATCTACACCGATATCTGTATAAACATGGAAATATCTGCACGACTATCTGTATAAACATGGAAATAACCGCACCGCTATCTGTATAAACATGGAAATATCTACACTTCTATCTGCATAAACATGGAAATATCCACACCGTTATCTGTGTAAACATGGAAATGTCTACACCGCTATCTGTGGAAACATGGAAATATCTACACTGCCATCTGTGTAAGCATGAAAATATCTACACCGCCATCTCTATAAACATGGAAATATCTACACCGCCATCTGTATGAACATGGAAATATCTACACCGCCATCTCTATAAATGTGGAAATATCTACACTGCTATCTGTATGAACTTGGAAATATCTACACTGCTATCTGTGTAAAATTGGAATTATCTACCCCACTATGTCTATAAACATGGAAATATCTACCCCGCTATCTGTACAAACATGGAAATATCTACACCGCTATCTGTATAAACATGGAAATAACTTCACCGCTATCTGTATAAACATGGAAATATCTACAATGCTGTCTCTATAATTTTTGAAATAACTACAACACTATCTCTATAAACATGGAAATATCCAGACCGCCATCTGTATAAACATGGAAATATCTACACCACCATCTGTATAAACATGGAAATATCTATACCGCTATCTGCATAAACATGGATATATCTACAATGCCATCTCTATGAACATGGAAATATCTACACCACCATGTGTAAGAACTTGGAAATATTTACACCGCCATCTGTATGAATATATAAATATCTAAACCGCCATCTGTATGAACATGTAAATATCTGCACTGCCATCTGTATGAACATGGAAATATCTACACCGCTAACTGTATGAACATGGAAATATCTACACCGCTATCTGTATGAACATGGAAATATCTACACCGCTATATGTATGAACATGGAAATATCTACACAGCCATCTGTATGAATATGGAAATATCTACACCGCCATCTGTATGAACAAGTAAATATCTACACCGCCATCTGTAAGAACATGGAAATATCTACACCGCTAACTGTATGAACATGGAAATAACTACACCGCTATCAGTATGAACATGGAAATATCTACACCGCTATCTGTATAAACATGGAAATATCTACACCGCTATCTGTATGAACATGCAAATACCTACACAGCTATCTGTATATCAATGGAAATATCCACACTGCTATCTCTATAAACATGGAAATAACTACACTGCTATCTGTATAAACATGGAAATATCTGCGACGCCACCTATATGAACATGGAAATATCTACACTGCCATCCGTACGAACATGGAAATATCTACACCACCATCTGTATCAACATGTAAATATCTACACCGCCATCTGTATGAACATGGATATATCTACACCGCTAACTGTATGAACATGGAAATAACTACACCGCTATCTGTATGAACATGGAAATATCTGCACCGCCATCTGTATGAACATGGAAATATCTACACCGCTATCTGTATGAACATGGAAATATCTACACCGCGATCTGTATAAACATGGAAATATCTACACCGCCATTAGTAAGAACATGGAAATATCTACACCGCCATTTCTATGAACATGGAAATAACTACACCGCCATTTGTATGAACATGGAAATATCTACACCGCCATCTGCATGAACATGGAAATATCTACACCGCCATCTCTATAAACGTGGAAATATCTACACCGCTATCTGTATGAACTTGGAAATATCTACACTGCTCTAGGTATAAATTCAAATTATCTACACCACTATCTCTATAAACATGGAAATATCTACACTGCTATCTGTATGAACATGGAAATATCTACACCGCCATCTGTACAAACATGGACATATCTGCCCAACTATCTGTATAAACATGGAAATATCCACACCGCTATCGGAATAAACATGGAAATATCTGCAACGCTATCTGTATAAACATGGAAATATCTACACTGCTATCTGCATAAACATGGAAATATCCACACCGCTATCTGTGTAAACATGGAAATGTCTACACCGCTATCTGTGTAAACAAGGAAATATCTACACCGCCATCTGTGTAAACATGAAAATATCTACACTGCCATCCCAATAAACATGGAAATATCTACACCGTCCTCTGTATGAACATGGAAATATCTGCACCGCCATCTCTATAAACGTGGAAATATCTACACCGCTATCTGTATGAACGTGGAAATATCTACACTGCTCTCTGTATAAAACTGAAATTATCTACACCACTATCTCTATAAACATGGAAATATCTACACTGCTATCTGTATAAACATGGAAATATCTACACCGCTATCTGTATAAACATGGAAATATCTTCACCGCTATCTGTATAAACATGGAAACATCTACAACGCTGTCTCTATAAACTTGGAAATAACTACGCCACTATCTCTGTAAACATGGAAATATCTAGACCGTCATCTCAATAAACATGGAAATATCTACACCACCATCTGTATGAACATGTAAATATCTACACCTCCATCTGTATGAACATGGAAATATCTACACCGCTAACTGTATGAACATGGAAATATCTACACCGCTATCTGTATGAACATGGAAATATCTACACCGTTATCTGTATGAACATGGAAATATCTACACCGCTATCTGTATCAACATGGAAATATCTACACCGCTATCTGTACGAACATGGAAATATCTACACCGCTATCTGTATGACCATGCAAATATCTACACAGCTATCTGTATATCAATGGAAATATCTACACTGCTATCTCTATAAACATGGAAATAACTACACTGCTATCTGTATAAACATGGAAATATCTACACCGCCATCTGTACGAACATGGAAATATCTATACCGCCATCTGTATGAACATGTAAATATCTACACCGCCATCTGTATGAACATGGAAATATCTACACCGCTAACTGTATGAACATGGATATATGTACACCGGCATCTGGATGAACATCGAAATATCTACAGCGCTATCTGTATGAACATGGATATATGTACACCGGCATCTGGATGAACATCGAAATATCTACCCCGCTATCTGCATGAACATGGAAATATCTACACAGCTATCAGCATATACATGGAAATATCTACACAGATATCTCTATAAATATGGAAATAACTACAGCGCTATGTCTATAAACCTCGAAATATCTACACCGCCATCTGTATGAACATGGAAATATCTACACCGCCATCTGTATGAACATGGACATATCTACACCTCCATCTGTTTTAAGAAGGAAATATCTACACCGATATCTGTATAAACATGGAAATATCTGCACGACTATCTGTATAAACATGGAAATAACCGCACCGCTATCTGTATAAACATGGAAATATCTACACCGCTATCTGCATAAACATGGAAATATCCACACCGCTATCTGTGTAAACATGGAAATATCTACAATGCCGTCTGTGTAAGCATGAAAATATCTACACCACCATCTCTATAAACATGGAAATATCTACACCGCCATCTGTATGAACATGGAAATGTCTACACCGCCATCTCTATAAACGTGGAAATATCTACACTGCTATCTGTATGAACTTGGAAATATCTACACTGCTATCTGTATAAAATTGGAATTATCTACCCCACTGTGTCTATAAACATGGAAATATCTACCCCGCTATCTGTATAAACATGGAAATATCTACACCGCTGTCTGTATAAACATGGAAATAACTTCACCGCTATCTGTATAAACATGGAAATATCTACAATGCTGTCTCTATAGGCTTTGAAATAACTACACCACTAACTCCACAAACATGCAAATATCCAGACCGCCATCTGTATAAACATGGAAATATCTACACCACCATCTGTATAAACATGGAAATATCTATACCGCTATCTGCATAAACATGGAAATATCTACACAGATATCTGTATAAACATAGAAATATATACACCGCCACCTGTATGAACAAGGAAATATCTACACTGCCATCCGTACGAACATGGAAATATTTACACCTCCATCTTTATGAACCTGGAAATATCTACACCGCCATCTGTGTGAACATGCAAATATCTATACTGCCATCTGCATGAACATGTAAATATCTACACCGCCATCTGTATGAATATGGAAATATCTACACCGCTAACTGTATGAACATGGAAATATCTACACTGCTATCTCCATAACTACACCACTATCTCTATAAACATGGAAATATCTAGACCGCCATCTCTATAAACATGGAAATATCTACACCACCATCTGTATAAACATGGAAATATCTATACCGCTATTGCATAAACATGGAAATATCTGCACCGCCATCTCTATGAACGTGGAAATATCTACATCGTCAGCTGTACGAACATGGAAATATCTACACCGCTATCTGTATGAACATGGAAATATCTACACCGCTATGTGTATGAACATGAAAATATCTACACAGATATCTATATATCAATGGAAATACCTACACTGCTATCTCTATAAACATGGAAATAACTACATTGCTATCTGCATAAACATGGAAATATCCACACCACTATCTGTGTAAACATGGAAATGTCTACACCGCTATCTGTGTAAACATGGAAATATCTACACCGCCATCTGTGTAAACATGAAAATATCTACACCGCCATCCCTATAAACATGGAAATATTTACACCGCCATCTCTATGAACATGGAAATATCTACACCGCCATCTCCATAAACATGGAAATATCTACACCACCATCTGTATAAACATGGAAATATCTATACCGCTATCTGCATAAACATGGAAGTATCTACACTACCATCTCTATGAACATGGAAATATCTACAACGCCATCTGTACGAACATGGAAATATCTATACCGCCATCTGTATGAACATGAAATTATCTACACCGCCATCTGTATGAACATGGAAATATCTACACCGCTAACTGTATGAACATGGAAACATCTACACCGCTATCAGTATGAACATGGAAATGTCTACACCGTTATCTGTATGAACATGTAAATATCTACATCGCCATCTGTATGAACATGGAAATATCTAAACCGCTAACTGTATGAACATGGAAATATCTACACCGCTATCTGTATGACCATGCAAATATCTACACAGCTATCTGTATATCAATGGAAATATCTACACTGCTATCTCTATAAACATGGAAATATCTACACTGCTATCTGTATAAATATTGAAATATCTTCACCGCCATCTCTATGAACATGGAAATATCTACAACGCCATCTGTATGAACATGGAAATATCTACACCGCTAACTGTATGAACATGGAAATATCTACACCGCTATCTGTATGAACATGGAAATATCTTCGCCATCTGTATGAACATGGAAATATCTACACCGCTAAATACATGAACATGGAAATGTCTACACCGCTATTGGTATGAACATGGAAATATCTACACCGCTATCTATATGAACATGGAAATATCTACACCGCTATCTGTATGAACATGGAAATATCTACAACACTGTCTCTATAAACTTGGAAATAACTACACCACTATCTCTGTAAACATGGAAATATCTAGACCACCATCTCTATAAACATGGAAATATCTACACCACCATCTGTATAAACATGGAAGTATCTATACCGCTATGTGCATAAACATGGAAATATCTACACCGCCATCTCTATGAACATGCAAATATCTACACCGCCATCTGTGCGAACATGCAAATATCTATACTGCCATCTGCATGAACATGTAAATACCTACACCGCCATCTGTATGAACATGGAAATATCTACACCGCTAACTGTATGAACATGGAAATATCTACACTGCTATCTCCATAACTACACCACTATCTCTATAAACATGGAAATATCTAGACCGCCATCTCTATAAACATGGAAATATCTACACCACCATCTGTATAAACATGGAAATAACTATACCGCTATCTGCATAAACAAGGAAATATCTACACCGCCATCTCTATGAACATGGAAATATCTACACCACCGTCTGTATAAACATGGAAATACCTATACCGCCATCTGTATGAACATGGAAATATCTACACCGCTATCTGTATGAACATGGAAATAACTACACCGCTATCTTTATGAACATGGAAATATCTACACCGCTTACTGTATGAACATGGAAATATCTGTACCGCTATCTGTATGAAGATGTAAATATCTACACAGCTATCTGTATGAACATGGAAATATCTACACAGCTATCTGTATATCAATGGAAATATCCACACTGGTATCTCTATAAACATGGAAATAACTACACTGCTATCTGTATAAACATGGAAATATCTACACCGCCATCTCTATGAACATGGAAATATCTACACCGCCATCTCTATGAACATGGAAATATCTACACCGCCATTCGTATGAACATGGAAATACCTACACCACCATCTGTATGAACATGGAAATATCTTCACTGCCATCTGTATGAACATGGATATATGTACACCGGCATCTGGATGAACATGGAAATATCTACACCGCTATCTGCAAGAACAAGGAAATATCTACACAGCTATCTGCATATACATGGAAATATCTACACAGATTTTTCTATAAATATGGAAATAACTACAGCGCTATCTCTATAAACTTCGAAATATCTACACTGCCATCTGCATGAACATGGAAATATCTACACCGCCATCTGTACGAACATGGACATATCTACACCTCCATCTGTTTTAAGATGGAAATATCTACACCGATATCTGTATAAACATGGAAATATCTGCACGACTATCTGTATAAACATGGAAATAACCGCACCGCTATCTGTATAAACATGGAAATATCTACACCGCTATCTGCATAAACATGGATATATCCACACCGTTATCTGCGTAAACATGGAAATGTCTACACCGCTATCTGTGGAAACATGGAAATATCTACACTGCCATCTGTGTAAGCATGAAAATATCTACACAGCCATCTCTATAAACATGGAAATATCTACACCACCATCTGTATGAACATGGAAATATCTACACCGCCATCTCTATAAACGTGGAAATATCTACACTGCTATCTGTATCAACTTGGAAATATCTACACTGCTATCTGTGTAAAATTGGAATTATCTACCCCACTATGTCTATAAACATGGAAATATCTACCCCGCTATCTGTACAAACATGGAAATATCTACACCGCTATCTGTATAAACATGGAAATAACTTCACCGCTATCTGTATAAACATGGAAATATCTACAATGCTGTCTCTATAATTTTTGAAATAACTACAACACTATCTCTATAAACATGGAAATATCCAGACCGCCATCTGTATAAACATGGAAATATCTACACCACCATCTGTATAAACATGGAAATATCTATACCGCTATCTGCATAAACATGGAAATATCTACAATGCCATCTCTATGAACATGGAAATATCTACACCACCATGTGTAAGAACTTGGAAATATTTACACCGCCATCTGTATGAACATATAAATATCTAAACCGCCATCTGTATGAACATGTAAATATCTGCACTGCCATCTGTATGAACATGGAAATATCTACACCGCTAACTGTATGAACATGGAAATATCTACACCGCTATCTGTATGAACATGGAAATATCTACACCGCTATATGTATGAACATGGAAATATCTACACAGCCATCTGTATGAATATGGAAATATCTACACCGCCATCTGTATGAACAAGTAAATATCTACACCGCCATCTGTAAGAACATGGAAATATCTACACCGCTAACTGTATGAACATGGAAATAACTACACCGCTATCAGTATGAACATGGAAATATCTACACCGCTATCTGTATAAACATGGAAATATCTACACCGCTATCTGTATGAACATGCAAATACCTACACAGCTATCTGTATATCAATGGAAATATCCACACTGCTATCTCTATAAACATGGAAATAACTACACTGCTATCTGTATAAACATGGAAATATCTGCGCCGCCACCTATATGAACATGGAAATATCTACACTGCCATCCGTACGAACATGGAAATATCTACACCACCATCTGTATCAACATGTAAATATCTACACCGCCATCTGTATGAACATGGATATATCTACACCGCTAACTGTATGAACATGGAAATATCTACACCGCTATTGGTATGATCATGGAAATAACTACACCGCTATCTGTATGAACATGGAAATATCTACACCGCCATCTGTATGAACATGGAAATATCTACACCGCCATCTGTATGAACATGTAAATATCTACACCGCCATCTGTATGAACATGTAAATATCTGCACCGCCATCTGTATGAACATGGAAATATCTACACCGCTATCTGTATGAACATGGAAATATCTACACCGCGATCTGTATAAACATGGAAATATCTACACCGCCATTAGTAAGAACATGGAAATATCTACACCGCCATTTCTAGGAACATGGAAATAACTACACCGCCATTTGTATGAACATGGAAATATCTACACCGCCATCTGCATGAACATGGAAATATCTACACCGCCATCTCTATAAACGTGGAAATATCTACACCGCTATCTGTATGAACTTGGAAATATCTACACTGCTCTAGGTATAAATTCAAATTATCTACACCACTATCTCTATAAACATGGAAATATCTACACTGCTATCTGTATAAACATGGAAATATCTACACCGCTATCTGTATAAACATGGAAATATCTTCACCGCTATCTGTATAAACATGGAAATATCTACAACGCTGTCTCTATAAACTTGGAAATAACTACACCACTATCTCCGTAAACATGGAAATATCTAGACTGCCATCTCTATAAACATGGAAATATCTACACCACCGTCTGTATAAACATGGAAATATCTACACCGCCATCTCTATGAACATGGAAATATCTACACCGCCATGTGTAAGAACTTGGAAATATTTACACCGCCATCTGTATGAACATATAAATATCTAAACCGCCATCTGTATGAACATAGAAATATCTACACCGCTAACTGTATGAACATGGAAATACCTACACCGCTATCTGTATGAACATGGAAATATCTACACTGCTATCTGTATGAACATGGAAATATCTACACCGCTCTCTGTATGAACATGGAAATATCTACACCGCTATCTGTATGAACATGGAAATAACTACGCTGCTATCTGTATGAACATGCAAATATCTACACAGCTATCTGTATATCAATGGAAATATCTACACTGCTATCTCTGTAAACATTGAAATAACTAAACTGCTATCTGTATAAACATGGAAATATCTACACCGCCACCTGTGAACATGGAAATATCTACACTGCCATCTGTACGAACATGGAAATATCTACACTGCCATCTGTATGAACATGTAGATATCTACACCGCCATCTGTATGAACATGGAAATATCTACACCGCTAAGTGTATGAACATGGAAATATCTACTCCGCTATCTGTATGAAAATGGAAATATCTACACAGCTATCTGTATGACATGGAAATATCCACACAGCTATCTGTATGAACATGGAAATATCTACACGGCTCTCTGTATGAACATGGAAATATCTACACCGCTCTCTGTATGAACATGGAAATATCTTCAACGCTATGTGTATATCAATGGAAATATCTACACTGCTATCTCTATAAACATGGAAATAACTACACTGCTATCTCGATCAACATGGAAATATCTACACCGCCATCTCTATGAACGTGGAAATATCTACACAGCCATCCCTATGAACATGGAAATATCTTCACCGCCATCTCTATGAACATCGATGTATCTACACCCGCATCTGGATGAACATGGAAATAACTACAACGCAATCTGCTTGAACATGGAAATATCTACACAGCTATCTGCATATACATGGAAATATCTACACAGATTTCTATATAAATATAGAAATAACTACAGCGCTATCTCTATAAACTTCGAAATATCTACACCGCCATCTGTATGAACATCGAAATTTCTACACCACCATCTCTATAAACATGGAAATATCTACACCACCATCAGTATAAACATGGAAATATCTATACCGCTAACTGTATGAACATGGAAATATCTACACCGCTATTGGTATGAACATGGAAATATCTACACCGCTATCTGTATGAACATGGAAATATCTACACCGCTATCTGCATAAACATGGAAATATCCACACCGCTATCTGTGTAAACATGGAAATGTCTACACCGCTATCTGTGTAAATATGGAAATATCTACACTGCCATCTGTGTAAACCTGAAAATATCTACACCGTCATCTCTATATACATGGAAATATCTACACCGCCATCTGTATGAACATGGAAATATCTACACAGACATCTCTATAAACGTGGAAATATCTACACTGCTATCTGTATGAACTTAGAAATATCTACTCTGCTATCTGTATAAAATTGGAATTATCTACACCACTATCTCTATAAACATGGAAATATCTACACCGCTAGCTGTATAAACATGGAAATATCTACACCGCTATCTGTATAAACATGGAAATAACTTCACCACTATCTGTATAAACATGGAAATATCTACAATGCTGTCTCTATAAACTTTCAAATAACTACACCACTATCTCTATAAACATGGAAATATCTACACCGCCATCTCTATGAACATGGAAATATCTACACCGCCATCTGTAAGAACGTGGAATTATTTACACCGCCATCTGTATGAACACGTAAATATCTAAACCGCCATCTGTATGAACATTTAAATATATAAAAAGCTAACTGTATGAACATGGAAATACCTACACCGCTATCTGTAGGAAAATGGAAATATCTACACGGCTATCTGTATGAACATGGAAATATCTACACCGCTCTCTGTATGAACATGGAAATATCTACACCGCTATCTGTATGAACATGGAAATATCTGCACCGCTATCTGTATGAACATGCAAATATCTACACAGCTATCTGTATATCAATGGAAATATCTTCTCTGCTGTCTCTGTAAACATGGAAATAACTACACTGCTATCTGTATAAACATGGAAATATCTACACCGCCCCCTGTATGAACATGGAAATATCTACACTGCCATCCGTACGAACATGGAAATATCTACACCGCCATCTGTATGAACATGTAAATATCTACACCGCCATCTGTATGAACATGGAAATATCTACACCGCTAACTGTATGAACATGGAAATATCTACACCGCTATCTGTATGAAAATGGAAATATCTACACTGCTATCGGTAAGAACATGGAAATATCTACACCGCTATCTGTATGAACATGGAAATATCTACACCGCTATCTGTATATCAGTGGAAATATCTACACTGCTATCTCTATAAACATGGAAATATCTACACAGCTATCTGTATCAACATGGAAATATCTACGCCGCCATCTCTATAAACATGGAAATATCTACACAGCCATCTGTATGAACATGGAAATATCTTCACCGCCATCTGTATGAACATGGATGTATCTACACCGGCATCTGGATGAACATGGAAATAACTACACCGCTATCTGCATGAACATGGAAATATCTACACAGCTATCTGCATATACATGGAAATATCTACACAGATTTCTATATAAATATAGAAATAACTACAGCGCTATCTCTATAAACTTCGAAATATCTACACCACCATCTGTATGAACATGGAAATATCTACACCACCATCTGTATAAACATGGAAATATCTATACCGCCATCTGCATAAACATGGAAATATCTACACCACCATCTGTATAAAAATGGAAATATCTATACCGCTATCTGCATAAACATGGAAATACCTACACCGCCATCTGTATTAAGATGGAAATATCTACACCGCTATCTGTATAAACATGGAAATATCTGCACCACTATCTGTATTAACATGGAAATATCCGCACCGCTTTCTGTATAAACATGGAAATATCTACACCGCTATCTGCATAAACATGGAAATATCCACACTGCTATCTGTGTAAACATGGAAATGTCTACACCGCTATCTGTGTAAACATGGAACTATCTACACCGCCATTTGTTTGAACATGGAAATATCTACACCGCCTTCTCTATGAACATGGAAATATCTACACCGCCATTTGTATGAACATGGAAATATCTACACCGCCATCAGTATGAACATGGAAATATCTACACCGCCATCTCAATAAACGTGGAAATATCTACACCGCTATCTGTATGAACTTGGAAATATCTACACTGCTCTCGGTATAAAATTGAAATTATCTACACCACTATCTCTATAAACATGGAAATATCTACACTGCAATCTGTATAAACATGGAAATATCTACACTGCTATCTGTATAAACATGGAAATATCTTCACCGCTATCTGTATAAACATGGAAATATCTACAACGCTGTGTCTATAAACTTGGAAATAACTACAACACTGTCTCTATAAAGATGGAAATATCTAGACTGCCATCTCTATAAACATGGAAATATCTACAACACCATCTGTATAAACATGGAAATATCTATACCGCTATCTGCATAAACATGGAAATATCTACACCGCCATCTCTATGAACATGGAAATATCTACACTGCCATCTGTATGAACATGGAAATATTTACACCGCCATCTGTACGAACATGTAAATATCTACACCGCCATCTGTATGAACATGGAAATATCTACACCGCTATCTGTATGAACATGCAAATATCTACACAGCTATCTGTATATCAATGGAAATATCTACACTGCTATCTCTATAAACATGGAAATAACAACACTGCTATCTGTATAAACATGGAAATATCTACACCGCCACATGTATGAACATGGAAATATCTACACTGCCATCCGTACGAACATGGAAATATCTACACCGCCATCTGAATGAACATGTAAATATCTACACTGCCATCTGTATGAACATGGAAATATCTACACCGCTAACTGTATGAACAGGGAAATACCTACACCGCTATCTGTATGAACATGGAAATATCTACACCGCTATGTGTATGAACATGGAAATATCTACACCGCTCTCTGTATGAACATGGAAATATCTACACCGCTATGTGTATGAACATGGAAATATCTACACCGCTATGTGTATGAACATGCAAATATCTACACAGCTATCTGTATAACAATGGAAATATCTACACTGCTATCTCTATAAACATGGAAATATCTGCACCGCCATTTGTATGAACATGGAAATATCTACACCGCTAACTCTATGAATATGGAAATATCTACACCTCTATCTGAATAAACATGGAAATATCTACACCGCTATCTGTATGAACATGCAAATATCTACACAGCTATCTGTATATCAATGGAAATATCTACACTGCTATCTCTATAAACATGGTAATAACTACACTGCTATCTGTATAAACATGGAAATATCTACACCGCCATCTCTATGAACATGGATATATCTACACCGCCATTTGTATGAACATGGAAATATCTACACAGCCATTTCTATGAACATGGAAATACCTACACCGCCATTTGTATCAACATGGAAATATCTACACCGCCAGCTGCATGAACATGGAAATATCTACACCGCCATCTCTATAAACGAGGAAATATCTACCCCGCTATCTGTATGAACTTGGAAATATCTACACTGCTCTAGGTATAAATTCAAATTATCTACACCACTATCTCTATAAACATGGAAATATCTACACTGCTATCTGTATAAACATGGAAATATCTACACCGCTATCTGTATAAACATGGAAATATCTTCACCGCTATCTGTATAAACATGGAAATATCTACAACGCTGTCTCTATAAACTTGGAAATAACTACACCACTATCTCTGTAAACATGGAAATATCTAGACCGCCATCTCTATAAACATGGAAATATCTACACCACCATCTGTATAAACATGGAAATATCTATACCGCTATCTGCATAAACATGGAAATATCTACACCGGCATCTCTATGAACATGGAAATATCTACACCGCCATCTGTACGAACATGGAAATATCTACACCGCCATCTGTATGAACATGTAAATATCTACACCGCCATCTGTATGAACATGGAAATATCTACACCGCTAACTGTATGAACATGGAAATATCTACACCGCTATCTGTATGAACATGGAAATATCTACACCGTTATCTCTGTGAACATGGAAATATCTACACCGCTAACTGTATGAACATGGAAATATCTACACCACTATCTGTATGAACATGGATATATCTACACCGTTATCAGTATGAGCATGGAAATATCCACACCGCTATCTGTATGAACATGGAATTATCTACACAGCTATCTGTACGAACATGGAAATATCTACACCGCTATCTGTATGAACATGCAAATACCTACACAGCTATCTGTATATCAATGGAAATATCCACACTGCTATCTCTATAAACATGGAAATAACTACACTACTATCTGTATAAACATGGAAATATCTACACCGCCACCTACATGAACATGGAAATATCTACACTGCCATCCGTATGAACATGGAAATATCTACACCGCCATCTGTACGAACATGTAAATATCTACACCGCCATCTGTATGAACATGGAAATATCTACACCGCTAACTGTATGAAGATGGAATTATCTACACCGCTATTGGTATGAACATGGAAATTACTACACCGCTATCTGTATGAAAATGGAAATATCTACACCGCCATTTGTATGAACATGGAAATATCTACACCGCCATCTCTATGAACATGGAAATATCTACACCGCCATCTCTATGAACATGGAAATATCTACACCGCCATTTGTATGAACATGGAAATATCTACACCGTTAACTGTATGAACATGGAAATATCTACACCGCCATCTGTATGAACATGGAAATATCTACACCGCTATCTGTATGAACATGGAAATATCTACACCGCTCTCTGTAGGAACATGGAAATATCTACACCGCTATCTGTATGAACATGGAAATATCTACACCGCTATGTGTATGAACATGCTAATATCTACACAGCTATCTGTATATCAATGGAAATATCTACACTGCTATCTCTATAAACATGGAAATATCTACACTGCTATCTGTATAAACATGGAAATATCTACACCGCCATTTGTATGAACATGGAAATATCTAAACCGCTAACTGTATGAATATGGAAATATCTACACCGCTATCTGAATAAACATGGAAATATCTACACCGCTATCTCTATGAACATGCAAATATCTACACAGCTATCTGTATATCAATGGAAATATCTACACTGCTATCTCTATAAACATGGTAATAACTACACTGCTATCTGTATAAACATGGAAATATCTACACCGTCATCTCTATGAACATGGAAATATCTACACCGACATTTGTATGAACATGGAAATATCCACACCGCTATCTGTGTAAACATGGAAATGTCTACACCACTATCCGTGTAAACATGGAGATATCTACACCGCCATCTGTATGAACATGAAAATATCTACACCGCCATCTCTATAAACGTGGAAATATCTACACCGCTATCTGTATGAACTTGGAAATATCTACACTGCTCTCTGTATAAAACTGAAATTATCTACACCACTATCTCTATAAACATGGAAATATCTACACTGCTATCTGTATAAACATGGAAATATCTACAACGCTATCTGTATAAACATGGAAATATCTTCACCGCTATCTGTATAAACATGGAAATATCTACAACGCTGTCTCTATAAACTTGGAAATAACTATACCACTATCTCTGTAAACATGGAAATATCTAGACCGCCATCTCTATAAACATGGAAATATCTACACCACCATCTGTATAAACATGGAAATATCTATACCGCTATCTGCATAAACATGGAAATATCTACACCGCCGTCTCTATGAACATGGAAATATCTACACCGCCATCTGTACGAACATGGAAATATCTACACCGCCATCTGTATGAACATGTAAATATCTACACCTCCATCTGTATGAACATGGAAATATCTACACCGCTAACTGTATGAACATGGAAATATCTACACCGCTATCTGTATGAACATGGAAATATCTACACCGTTATCTCTATGAACATGGAAATATCTACACCGCTAACTGTATGAACATGGAAATATCTACACCGCTATCTGTATGAACATGGATATATCTACACCGTTATCAGTATGAACATGGAAATATCTACACCGCTATCTGTATGAACATGGAAATATCTACACAGCTATCTGTACGAACATGGAAATATCTACACCGCTATCTGTATGAACATGCAAATACCTACACAGCTATCTGTATATCAATGGAAATATCCACACTGCTATGTCTATAAACATGGAAATAACTACACTGCTATCTGTATAAACATGGAAATATCTACACCGCCAACTATATGAACATGGAAATATCTACACTGCCATCCGTATGAACATGGAAATATCTACACCGCCATCTGTACGAACATGTAAATATCTACACCGCAATCTGTATGAACATGGAAATATCTACACCGCTAACTGTATGAACATGGAATTATCTACACCGCTATTGCTATGAACATGGAAATAACTACACCGCTATCTGTATGAACATGGAAATATCTACACCGCCATCTGTATGAACATGGAAATATCTTCACCGCTAACTGTATGAACATGGAAATATCTACACCGCTATCTGTATGAACATGGAAATATCTACACCGTTATCTGTATGAACATGGAAATATCTACACCGCTATCTGTATGAACATGGAAATATCTACACCGCTATTTATATGAACATGCAAATATCTACACAGCTATCTGTATATCAATGGAAATATCTACAATGCTATCTCTATAAACATGGAAATAACTACACTGCTATCCGTATAAACATGGAAATATCTACACCGCCACCTGTTTGAACATGGAAATATCTACACTGCCATCTGTACGAACATGGAAATATCTACACCGCCATCTGTATGAACATGTAAATATCTGCACCGCCATCTGTATGAACATGGAAATATCTACACCGCTAACTGTATGAACATGGAAATATCTACACCGCCATCTGTATGAACATGTAAATATCTACACTGCCATCTGTAAGAACATGGAAATATCTACACCGCTAACTGTATGAACATGGAAATAACTACACCGCTATCTGTATGAACATGGAAATATCTACACCGCTATCGGTATAAACATGGAAATATCTACACCGCTATCTGTATGAACATGCAAATATCTACACAGCTATCTGTATATCAATGGAAATATCTACACTGCTATCTCTATAAACATAGAAATAACTACACTGCTATCTGTATAAACATGGAAATATCTACACCGCCATCTCCATGAACATGGAAATATCTACACCGCCATTTGTATGAACATGGAAATATCTACACCGCCATCTCTATGAACATGGAAACATCTACACCGCCATTTGTATGAACATGGAAATATCTACACCGCCATCTGCATGAACATGGAAATATCTACACCGCCATCTCTATAAACGTGGAAATATCTACACCGATATCTGTATGAATTTGGAAATATCTACACTGCTCTAGGTATAAATTCAAATTATCTACACCACTCTCTCTATAAACATGGAAATATCTACACTGCTATCTGTATAAACATGGAAATATCTACACTGCTATCTGTATAAACATGGAAATATCTTCACCGCTATCTGTATAAACATTGAAATATCTACAACGCTGTCTCTATAAACTTGGAAATAACTACACCACTATCTCTGTAAACATGGAAATATCTAGACCGCCGTCTCTATAAACATGGAAATATCTACACCACCATCTGTATAAACATGGAAATATCTATACCGCTATCTGCATAAACATGGAAATATCTACAACGCCATCTCTATGAACATGGAAATATCTACACCGCCATCTGTATGAACATGGAAATATCTACACCGCGATCTGTACGAACATGTAAATATCTGCACCGCCATCTGTATGAACATGGAAATATCTACACCGTTATCTCTATGAACATGGAAATATCTACACCGCTAACTGTATGAACATGGAAATATCTACACCGCTATCTGTATGAACATGGAAATATCTACACCGTTATCTGTATGAAGATGGAAATATCTACACCGCTATCTGTATGAACATGGAAATATCTACACCACTATCTGTACGAACATGGAAATATCTACACCGCTATCTGTATGAACATGCAAATACCTACACAGCTATCTGTATATCAGTGGAAATATCCACACTGCTATCTCTATAAACATGGAAATAACTACACTGCTATCTGTATAAACATGGAAATATCTACACCGCTATCTGCATAAACATGGAAATATCTACACCGCCGTCTCTATGAACATGGAAATATCTACACCGCCATCTGTACGAACATGGAAATATCTACACCGCCATCTGTATGAACATGTAAATATCTACACCTCCATCTGTATGAACATGGAAATATCTACACCGCTAACTGTATGAACATGGAAATATCTACACCGCTATCTGTATGAATATGGAAATATCTACACCGTTATCTCTATGAACATGGAAATATCTACACCGCTAACTGTATGAACATGGAAATATCTACACCGCTATCTGTATGAACATGGATATATCTACACCGTTATCAGTATGAACATGGAAATATCTACACCGCTATCTGTATGAACATGGAAATATCTACACAGCTATCTGTACGAACATGGAAATATCTACACCGCTATCTGTATGAACATGCAAATACCTACACAGCTATCTGTATATCAATGGAAATATCCACACTGCTATGTCTATAAACATGGAAATAACTACACTGCTATCTGTATAAACATGGAAATATCTACACCGCCAACTATATGAACATGGAAATATCTACACTGCCATCCGTATGAACATGGAAATATCTACACCGCCATCTGTACGAACATGTAAATATCTACACCGCAATCTGTATGAACATGGAAATATCTACACCGCTAACTGTATGAACATGGAATTATCTACACCGCTATTGCTATGAACATGGAAATAACTACACCGCTATCTGTATGAACATGGAAATATCTACACCGCCATCTGTATGAACATGGAAATATCTTCACCGCTAACTGTATGAACATGGAAATATCTACACCGCTATCTGTATGAACATGGAAATATCTACACCGTTATCTGTATGAACATGGAAATATCTACACCGCTATCTGTATGAACATGGAAATATCTACACCGCTATCTGTACGAACATGGAAATATCTACACCGCTATTTATATGAACATGCAAATATCTACACAGCTATCTGTATATCAATGGAAATATCTACAATGCTATCTCTATAAACATGGAAATAACTACACTGCTATCCGTATAAACATGGAAATATCTACACCGCCACCTGTTTGAACATGGAAATATCTACACTGCCATCTGTACGAACATGGAAATATCTACACCGCCATCTGTATGAACATGTAAATATCTGCACCGCCATCTGTATGAACATGGAAATATCTACACCGCTAACTGTATGAACATGGAAATATCTACACCGCCATCTGTATGAACATGTAAATATCTACACTGCCATCTGTAAGAACATGGAAATATCTACACCGCTAACTGTATGAACATGGAAATAACTACACCGCTATCTGTATGAACATGGAAATATCTACACCGCTATCTGTATAAACATGGAAATATCTACACCGCTATCTGTGTGAACATGCAAATATCTACACAGCTATCTGTATATCAATGGAAATATCTACACTGCTATCTCTATAAACATAGAAATAACTACACTGCTATCTGTATAAACATGGAAATATCTACACCGCCATCTCCATGAACATGGAAATATCTACACCGCCATTTGTATGAACATGGAAATATCTACACCGCCATCTCTATGAACATGGAAACATCTACACCGCCATTTGTATGAACATGGAAATATCTACACCGCCATCTGCATGAACATGGAAATATCTACACCGCCATCTCTATAAACGTGGAAATATCTACACCGATATCTGTATGAATTTGGAAATATCTACACTGCTCTAGGTATAAATTCAAATTATCTACACCACTCTCTCTATAAACATGGAAATATCTACACTGCTATCTGTATAAACATGGAAATATCTACACTGCTATCTGTATATACATGGAAATATCTTCACCGCTATCTGTATAAACATTGAAATATCTACAACGCTGTCTCTATAAACTTGGAAATAACTACACCACTATCTCTGTAAACATGGAAATATCTAGACCGCCGTCTCTATAAACATGGAAATATCTACACCACCATCTGTATAAACATGGAAATATCTATACCGCTATCTGCATAAACATGGAAATATCTACAACGCCATCTCTATGAACATGGAAATATCTACACCGCCATCTGTATGAACATGGAAATATCTACACCGCCATCTGTACGAACATGTAAATATCTGCACCGCCATCTGTATGAACATGGAAATATCTACACCGTTATCTCTATGAACATGGAAATATCTACACCGCTAACTGTATGAACATGGAAATATCTACACCGCTATCTGTATGAACATGGAAATATCTACACCGTTATCTGTATGAAGATGGAAATATCTACACCGCTATCTGTATGAACATGGAAATATCTACACCACTATCTGTACGAACATGGAAATATCTACACCGCTATCTGTATGAACATGCAAATACCTACACAGCTATCTGTATATCAGTGGAAATATCCACACTGCTATCTCTATAAACATGGAAATAACTACACTGCTATCTGTATAAACATGGAAATATCTACACCGCCCCATGTATGAACATGGAAATATCTACACGGCCATCCGTACGAACATGGAAATATCTACACCGCCATCTGTATGAACATGTAAATATCTACACCGCCATCTGTATGAACATGGAAATATCTACACCTCTAACTGTATGAACATGGAAATATCTATACCGCTATTGGTATGAACATGGAAATAACTACACCGTTATCTGTATGAACATGGAAATATCTACACCGCCATCTGTATGAACATGGAAATATATACACCGCCGTCTGTATGAACATGTAAATATCTACACCACCATCTGTATGAACATGGAAATATCTACACCGCTAACTGTATGAGCATGGAAATATCTACACCGCTATCTGTATGAACATGGAAATATCTACACCGCTATCTGTATATCAATGGAAATATCTACACTGCTATCTCTATAAACATGGAAATAACTACACTGCTATTTGCATAAACATGGAAACTTCTGCACCGCCAGCTGTGTAAACATGGAAATATCTTCACCACTCTCTGTATAAACATTTAAATAACTACACCGCTATCTCTATGAACATGTAAATATTTACAACGCAATCTGTGTAAAGATGGAAATGTCTACACCGCTATCTGTGTAAACATGGAAATACACCGCCATCTGTATAAACATGGAAATATCTACACCGCCATCTGTATAAACATGGAAATATCTACACTGCCAACCGTATGAACATGGAAATATCTACACTGCCATATCTATAAAGGTGGAAATATCTACACCGCTGTCTATATGAACTTGGAAATATTCACACTGCTATTAGTATAAAAATGGAAATATCTACACTGCTATGTCTATAAGAATGGAAATATCTACACCGCTATCTGTATGAACAACGAAATATCAAGACCGCCATTTCTACAAACATGTAAATATCTACACTGCTCTGTGAATAAACATGGAAATACCTACACCGCTATCTGTATAAACATGGAAATATCTACACCGCTATCTCTATAAACTTGGAAATAACTACACCACTATCTCCATAAACTTGGAAATATCTACACCGCCATATCTATAAGCATGGAAATATCTACACCGCCATCTGTAGGAACATGAAAATATCTACACCGCCATCTCTATAAATATGGAAATACCTATACCGCCATCTCTATAAAGATGGAAATATCTAAACCGCCATCTGTATGAACATGGAGATATCTACACCGCTATTTATATAAAGAAGGAAGCATGTACACCGCCACTTGTATAAACGTAGAAATATCTACACCGCCATCTCTATAAACATGGAAATATCTACACCGACATCTGTATAAACGTGGAAATATCTACACCGCTATCTGAATAAAGATTGAAATATCTACACCGCTATCTGAATAAACATGGAAATATCTACACTGTTCTGTGAATAAACATGGAAATATCTACACCGCTATCTGTATAAACATGGAAATATCTACACCGCTATCTGAATAAGCATGGAAATATCTATACCGCCATCGTTATAAACATGGAATTATCTTCACCTCCATCTGTACGAACATGGGAATACCTGCACCGCCATCTGTATGAACAAGGAAATATCTACAACGCCATCTGTATTAAGATGGAAATATCTACACCGCTATCTGTATAAACATGGAAATATTTACACCGCTATCTCTATAAACTTCAAAATATCTACATCGCTACCTGTATAAACATGGAAATATCTGCACCGCTATCAGTATAAACATGGAAATATCTACACCGCTATCTGTATAAAGATGGAAATATCCACACCACTATCTGTGTAAACATGGAAATATCTTCACCGCTATCTGTATAAACATGGAAATAACTACACCGCTATCTATATAAACATGTAAATATCTACAATGCAATATGACTGAACATGGAAATGTCTACACCACCATCTGTATGAACATGGAAATATCTACACCGCCATCTGTAGGAACATGGAAATATCTACACCACCATCTGTATTAAGATGGAAATATCTACACCGCTATGTGTATAAACATGGAAATATCCACACTGCTATCTGTGTAAACATGGAAATACCTTCAGCGCTATCTGCATAAACATGGAAATAACTACACCGCTATCTCTATAAACATGTAAATATCTACAACGATATCTGTGTAAACATGGAAATGTCTACACCGCTGTCTGTGTAAACATGGAAATATCTACACCGCTTTCTGTATACACATGGAAATATCTACACCACCTAATCTATAAACATAGAAATATCTACACCGCCATCTGTATAAACATGGAAATATCCACACGGCCATCTCTATAAACATATTAATATCTACACCGCCATCTGAATGAACGTAGAAATATCAACACCGCCATCTCTATAAAGGTGGAATTATCTACACTGCTATCTGTATGAACATGGAAATATCTACACAGCTATCTGCATGTACATGGAAATATCTACACAGCTTTATCTATAAACATGGAAATAACTACACCGCTATCTCTATAAACTTGGAAATATCTACAGCGCCATCTGTATGAACATGGAAATATCTACAGCGCCATCTGTAGGAACATGGAAATATCTACACCGAAATCTGTATTAAGATGGAATATCTACACCGCTATCTGTATAAACATGGAAATATCTACACCGCTATCTGTAGAAACATGGAGATATCCACACCGCTATCTTTGTAAACATGGAAATATCTACACCGCTGTCCATATAAACATGGAAATATCTACACCGCCATCTCTATAAACATGGAAATACGTGCACCACCATCTGTATAAACATGGAAATATCTACACCTCCATCTCTATAAACATGGAAATGTCTACAACGCCCTCTGTATGAACAGGGAAATATGTACACCGCCATCTCTATAAACGTGGAAATATCTACACCGCTATCTGTATGGACATGGAAATATCTACACTTCTATCTGTATAAAATTGGAAACATCTACACCGCTATCTCTATTAAATTGGAAATATCTACACCGCTATCTGTGTAAACATGGAAATATCTGCAACGCTATCTGTATAAACAAGAAAATATCTAGACCGCCATCTCTATAAACATGTAAATATCTACACCGCTATCTGTATAAACATGGAAATATCTACACCGCTATCCGTATAAACATGGAAATATCTACACCGCTATCTCTATAAACTTGGAAATAACTACAACACTATCTCTGTAAACACTTAAATATCTAGACCGCCGTCTCTAAAAACATAGAAATATGTACACCGTCATCTGTATAAACATGGAAATATCTATACTGCTATCTGTATAAACATGGATATATCTACACCGCTATCTGTATAAACATGGAAATATCTACACCGCCATCTCTATGAACATGGAAATATCTACACCGACATCTGTATGAACATGGAAATATCTACACCGCCATCTCTAAGAACATGGAATTATCTACACCTCCATGTGTATGAACAAGGAAATATCTACACCGCCATCTGTATGAACATGGAAATATATTCACCGCCATCTGTATGAACATGGATATGTCTACACGGCATCTGGATGAACATGGAAATATATACACAGCTATCTGCATATACACGGAAATATCTACACAGCTTTCTCTAAAAACATGGAAATAACTACACCGCTATCTCTATAAACTTCAAAATATTTACACCACCATCTGTATGAACATGGAAATATCTACACCGCCATCTGTAGGACCATGGAAATATCTACACCACCATCTGTATTAAGATGGAAATATCTACACCGCTATGTGTATAAACATGGAAATATCCACACTGCTATCTGTGTAAACATGGAAATACCTTCAGCGTTATCTGTATAAACATGGAAATAACTACACCGCTATCTCTATAAACATGTAAATATCTACAACGATATCTGTGTAAACATGGAAAGGTCTACACCGCTGTCTGTGTAAACATGGAAATATCTACACCGCTTTCTGTATAAACATGGAAATATCTACACCGCCTAATCTATAAACATAGAAATATCTACACCGCCATCTGTATAAACATGGAAATATCCACACGGCCATCTCTATAAACATATTAATATCTACACCGCCATCTGAATGAACGTAGAAATATCAACACCGCCATCTCTATAAAGGTGGAATTATCTACACTGCTATCTGTATGAACATGGAAATATCTACACAGCTATCTGCATATACATGGAAATATCTACACAGCTTTATCCATAAACATGGAAATAAGTACATCGCTATCTCTATAAATTTGGAAATATCTACAGCGACATCTGTATGAACATGGAAATATCTACACCGCCATCTGTATGAACATGGAAATATCTACACCGCCATCTGTATAAACATGGAGATATCCACACTGCTATCTGTGTAAACATGGAAATATCTACACCGCTATCTGTATAAACTTGGAAATATCTACACCGCTGTCTCTATAAACTTGGAAATAACTACAACACTATCTCTGTAAGCATGGAAATATCTAGACTGCCATCTCTATAAACATAGAAATATCTACACCGCCATCAGTATAAACATGGAAATATCTATACCGCTATCTGTATAAACATGGAAATATCTACACCGCTATCTCTATAAACATGGAAATATCTACACCGCTCTCACTATAAGCTTGGAAATATCTACTCCGCTATCTCTATAAACTTGAAAATCTCTACACCGCTATGTGTATCAACATGAAAGTATCTAAACCGCTATATCTGTAAACATGGAAATATCAAAACCGCCCTCTGTATAAACATGGAAATATCTAAACCGCCATCTCTATAAACATGGAAATATCTACACCGCCATCTGTATGAACATGGAAATATCTACACCGCTATCTGTATGAACATGGAACTATCTACACCACTATCTGTATGAATATGCAAATATCTACACAGCTATCTGTATATCAATGGAAATATATATACTGCTATCTCTATAAACATGGCGATAACTACACTGCTATCCGTATAAACATGGAAATATCTACACCGCCATCTCTATGAACATGGAAATATCTACACCGCCATTTGTATGAACATGGAAATATCTACATCGCCATCTGTATGAACATGGAAATATCTTCACCGCTCTCTCTATAAACTTGGAAATAACTACACCACTGTCTCTATAAACTTGGAAATAACTACACCACTGTCTCTATAAACTTGGAAATATCTAGACTGCCATCTCTATAAACATGGAAATATCTACACCGCCATCTGTATGAACATGGAAATATCTACACCGCTATCTGTATGAACATGTAACTATTTACACCACTATCTGTATGAATATGCAAATATCTACACAGCTATCTGTATATCAGTGGAAATATATATACTGCTATCTCTATAAACATGGCAATAACTACACTGCTATCCGTATAAACATGGAAATATCTACACCGCCATCTCTATGAACATGGAAATCTCTACACCGCCATTTGTATTAACATGGAAATATCTACACCGCTATCTGTATGAACATGAAATATCTACACCGCTATTTTTATGAACATGCAAATATCTACACCGCTATCTGTATAAAATGGAAATATTTACACCGCCATCTGAATAAAACTGGGAATATCTACACGGCCATCTGTATAAACATGGAAATATCTTCACCGCAATCTCTATAAACATTGAAATATCTACACCGCCATCTGTATGAACATGGAAATATCTACACCGCCATCTGTATGAACTTGGAAATATCTACCGCAAAATCTGTATGAACATGGAAATATCTACACCACCATCTGTATTATCATGGAAATATGTACACATACATCTGTATGAACATGCAAATATCTTCACCGCCATCTGTATGAACATGGAAATACCTACACCGCCCTCTGTAGGAACATGGAAATATCTACACCGCCATCTCTATAAACATGGAAATATCTACACTGCCATCTGTATAAACATGGAAATATCTACACCGCTATCGGTATAAACATCCGTATTTGCTCTTAATTTATACCCGAGGCTGGGAAGTTTCATATGAAAAAAGACCAAGTACATAATTAGTCTGTATTTGGTCTGGCAATTGATCTCTGCAATAATGAAACCTCAAAGACAATCAAATCTGAAATCTAAGCTACATATTAAATAGCTTGGTTTTTAGGTAGCACGTTGCTGTGTATGCTGGCTTCATAGAACATGCAAGTAGCAATGGCCATTTTTTAATATTCATGAGCCTTGAAGTTCTCCTAATTTTTAATCACATAGAAATATAAATCTAATCTCACTAGATTTTTTTTTTGAAACAGTGTCTGGCTTCGTTGCCCAGGGTGAAGAGCAGGGCATGATCTTGGCTCACACCTCTGCCTCTCGGACTCAAGCCATCCACCCACCTCAGACTTGGGGTAGCTGGGACCACAGGCATGTGCCACCATATCCAGCTAATATTTTTATTTTTGTACAAATGGGGTTTGTCATCTTTCCCAGGCAGGCCTCAAACTCCAAGACTCAAGAAATCCACCTGCCTTGAATTCCCAAACTACTGGGTTTACAGGTGACAGCCATTACGCCCAGCAACTAAACTTCTAAAAATCAATTTTACATAAAATTATCTAAGCGTGCAAGGAAAGATAAGAAGCCTAAGGAACCAGTGAGTTGAAGAATAAATGCAGTTTAAATCATACATGTAAACAACATGATGTGATGTGGTAGGAATCATCTAACATGCTTTAAAGCATGAGTAAAAGGTCTTTTCTTAGAAAACTGGATCTTAGTTTAGGATATCTTTAGATAAGAGTATGAAAAGTCACATCACATTGATAAGTGAAGTGCTTCCTTTGGCTAATTTTAGGGATAGGACATTTACTTTCATATAATTCATAGGAATCTTAGACTTAAAAATAAAATTTCCCTTCTCAAATCCTTACTTTCATACATTTTTTGCATTTCTTTCACTTTTGTGTTAATGGCCTATGTCTCAACATATTCTATTAAGCCTTCTGGAAACACATACTTTGTTTCCAGCCTCTTCAGAGAACCATCACTCCACTTCCTAGGCTTCTGAAGAAGCAGACCCAAGCTTATAGTTATTACATATTTCTAAATCTAGGTGACCAAGAAAAATTGATACTTTTCCCATCATACCTTTAAGTTAATAATCAGGGGAATGCTGAGAGGTAAAGACCCAAGAGTGTTTGTTGTCTAATTGTGCAGCTGTATAAACAAATCTTAATGCTTGAAAATATTCAAAGGTTATTCTCACGTTGACTGTTGGTAACTATGTGTAACAACATGAAAAGAAAAAAAATCAAAGAATTACGTCTGAGGATAATACACAATCTCTAAGGGTAAGAAGAGCAACAAAAATTCTGCTTCAATTACCACTGAAATAATATATTTATCCTGTAAAATCTATGGTGGCTGGTTGTAAAAATTAGGCATTAGCAAACTGATAAAGACTTTTTAATGAAAACATTATGAAACATAGTTTTTAAAAAGTTAAATACACCCACACCAGTTTTTCACATTCTTTGGGCTGCTTTAATGCTGCCATTAAATAGTTGATTTAGTTGTGACATAGATCCTATGTTCCATTGAGTCTACCATTCATAAAGATGCAATGTAAGGTAACAAAAGTATAAATTGTGTGTGTGAGGGGGAGAAGTCAAGAGTATTTTTATGTGACAGATGTTAAGTTGTTATCAGTGTAAAATAGTCTGTTACAAATACAGGACTCTGTATGTTAGTTTCACTTACCAGAAAGAAATAAATTACAGCAGATACACACACACACCCCAAAAAAGGGAAAAGAAACAAAGCTTAGCACCACAGAAAACCACCAAACTAGAGAGATGAACAATAAGAAAGGAAGAAGTGAACAAGTAATCTAAAAAACAAGTAATGAAATGGTAGAAGGAAGTCCTAATTTATCAATAATAAACTTGAATAGAAGTGGATTAAACTCTACTTAAAAGATATAAAGTGGATGAATGGATTCAGACAGCAAAAGCCACCTATGTGCTGCCTACATGATACTTACCTCACTATTAAAGACAAATAGACTGAAAGTGAAGAGATGGAAAAATATATTTTATGCAAACAAATGAAAAGCAAGCAGGAGTAGCCACAGTCATGTCATATTTTAAAAGGCTTTAAATAAAAGAACTATATAAAAAAAGAATGTCACTGTATAAAGAAATGATAAAAGGTCCAATTCAATAAGAGGACGTAACATATATGTTACTTAGGTGTAACTATATATGTACCCAACACCAGAACAACCAGATATGTAAAGCAAATATTAGATTTAAAGGTAGAGATAGACTGCAATACAATATTAGTAGGAAATTTCAACACTCCACTTTAAAAATGGACAGATTATATGAAGAGAAAATCAACCAAAAAATGACAGACTCAAACTATACCATAGACCAAATGGACCTAGCAGGTAAAGAAGATCTCACCTGATATGGTTTGGCTGTATATCCCCACCGAAATCTCATCTTGATTATAGCTCCCATAATTCATACATGTTGTGGGAGGGAACCAGTGGGAGATAATTGAATCATGGGGGCGGTTTCCCCCATACTGTTCTTGTGGTAGTGAATACGTCTAACAAGATCTGATGGTTTTATAAGGGGGAACCCTTTCACTTGGTTCTCAATTCTATTTTGTTTGCTACCATGTAAGATGTGCCTTTCGCCTTCCATCATGATTGGGAGACCTCCCCAGCCACGTGGAACTATGAGTCCACTAAACCTCTTTTTCTCTGTAAATTACCCAGTCTCGGGTATGTCTTTATCAGCAGTATGAAAACAGACTAATACATCATCCAACAGCTGCAGAATACAAATTATTCTCAACTGTACACCAAACATTCTCTAGGACCAATCATACATTATGACACATAATAAGTCTTAACAAACTTAAGAAGACAGATATCATATGAAGTATCTTTTCTGATTACAGTGATATAAAGCCAGAAATCAACAACAGGAAAGCCCTTGGAAATTTTATGAAAACATGGAAATTAAATAGCATGCACCCAAGAAATCAATAGGTCTCATTAAGACATTAATAGGAAAATTTCAAAAGTCGCTGAGACAAGTAAGAATGAAAATCCAACATACCCAAACCTATGGAACGTAGCAAAAGCAGTTCTAAGAGGGAAATTTATAGCAATAAAAGCCTACACCAAAAATGAAGAAAGATTTTCAAATCACAAAGCAAAATTATACACTTCAAGTAACTAGAACATCAAAAACAAACTAAACCCAAAATTGGTAGAAGGAAGGAAATAATAAAGCTCACAGCAGATATAAAGGAAACAGACACTAAAAAATATTTCAAAAGATAAATAAGACAAAGTGTAAAGGTAAAACTGACAAACCTTTAGCTAAACTAAGACAAAAGGAGAGAAAATTCAAATAAATAAAAGATGAAAAAGGAGACATTACAACTGATACACCACAGAAATAGAAGGGATTGTAAGACATTACTCATAACTATATGCCAACAAATTTGATAATGTAGAATAAAATGAATAAATTTCTGCACACATACAACTACCCAGATTAAATTGTGAGGAAATATAACATCTGAACACATCAATAATGAGTTTGGAAATTGAATCAATAATAAAACATCTTCCATCAAAACAACAACAACAACCAACACCCAGGACCTGATGTCTTCACTGCTGAATTCTACCAAACAGTTAAAGAATAACTACCAATTCTCCACAAACTTTTCCACAAAAGTAATGAGGAAGGAATACTTCCATACTCATCTTATGAGGCTCGCAATATCCTGATTCTAAAACCAGACAAAGACACGCACAAAATGAAAATAACAGGCCAATATTACTGAAGAACATAGATACAAAAATTCTCAACAAGATACAAGTGAACTGACTTCGACAGCACACTAAAAAGAGTATTCACTATAATCAAGTGGGATTCATCCCAGGGATGAAAGGATGGCTTAACATGCACAAATCAGTAAATATGATACACCACCACAATAGAAAGAAAAACAAAAACCATGTGATCATTTCAACAGATGCAAAAAGAACACTTGACAAAAGTCAACATTCGTTTATGATAAAAACTGTCAAGAAAGTAGGTATAGGAGTGTACCTCAACGCAGTAAAGGCCATATGTGACAAACCCACAGCTAACATCTTATTTATGGTGAATAGTTAAATGCTTTTCCTCTATGATATGGAGGAAGACAAGGATGTCAACTTCTACCACTTCTATTTAGCATAGTACTGGAGGTCAGAGCCAGAGCAATTAGACAAAAGAAATAAATAAGAGGGATCCAAACTGGAAAGAAGGAAGTCAGATTGTTTCTGTTTGTAGAAAATGTGATCTCACATACATATGTATACATCTATATATATGATCATATAGATATATATGATCTCTCTCTCTTTAGGGTTCTTTCTATATATACTTATATAGAGTGAGAACCCTAAAGACTTGACCAAAAACTACTAGAAATCATAAATAAATTCAGTAAAGTTGTAGTATACAAAATCAACACAGAAAATTCAGTGGTGTTTCTATACACTAATAGTGAACTATCTGAAAAAGTCATCAAGAAAGGAATTCCATTTACAATAGCTACCAAGAAATCTGCAGATAAATTTAATCAAGGTCATGAAAGATCTCTTCAATGAAAACTATAACACACTGATGGAAAAATTTACGATACACAAAAAATGGACACTATATACTCATGGAATGGAAGAATTGATACTATTGAAATGACCATACTAACAAAATGTCCTACAGATTCAATGCAATCCCTATCAAAATAACAATGAAATTCTTCACAGAAATAGAAAAAAGTACCCTAAAATTTGTATGAAACCAGAAAAGACCCCAAATAACCAAAGCAATCCTGTGCAAAAATAACAAAGCTGGAGGCACCACACTACCTGACTTCAAAATATACTACAAAGCCATAGTAAGCAAAACAGCATGGCACTGCCATAAAGCAAACACACAGACCAACGGAAGAGAATATACAGCTCAGAAATAAATTCTCATACCTAAAGTCAACTGATTTTCAAAAAAGGAGTCAAGAGCACACACAGGGGTAAAGACAGTGTCTTCATTAAATGGTACTGAGAAGATTGGATATCTATATGTGGGATAATGAAATCAGACCCCTATCTTTTACCTTATACAAAAATCAACTCAAATGCGATTAAAGACCTAAAGGTAAGATTGAAAACTATGAAAAACTACTAGAAGATAACATGTGGGAAATTCTCTATAACTTTGGGTTGTACAAGGATTTTTTAAATGAGACGTCAAAAGCACAGGCAACAAAAGCAAAAATAGATAAATGGGGTTTCATCAAACTAAAATGCTTCTGCACAGCAAAGGAAACTTAACAGAGTGAAAAAACAACTTACAGAATGGGATACAATATTTGCAAACTATACATCTGCTAAGGAGTTAATGCCCAGATTATATAAGAAACTTAAACAACTCAACAGCAAAAACATAAATAACTTATTTAAAAATGGGCAAAACTGGGAGGCTGAGGCAGGTGGATTGCCTGAGGTCAGGAGTTTGAGACCAGCCTGACCAATATGGTGAAATCATTTATCTACTAAAAATACAAAAATTTAGCCAAACATGATGGCGTGTGCCTGTAACCCCAGCTACTCAGCAGGCTGAGGCAGGGGAATTGCTTGAACCAGGGAGATGGAGGTTGCCGTGAGCCCTGATTGCACCACTGTACTCCAGCTTGGGCAACAGAGCAAGACTCCTTCTCAAAAAAAAAAAAAAAGGACAAAATAAACTAAAAGACATGCCACAAGAGAAAATATAGAAATGGTCAAGACGAATATATAATAAAATCATGTTCAACATCACTAACCATCAGGGAAATGCAAATCAAAACCACAATGAGATACCAGTTCACCCATTAGAATGGCTATTACCAAAAAGGTAAAAGATAACAAGAGTTGGCAAGGAAGTGGAGAAAAGGGAACACTTACACACTGTTCATGGGGTTGTAAACTAGTACAACCATTAAGCAAAACTTTATGGAAATTCGCTAAAAAATAAAAAAAAAAACAAAACAACAATCATTCGATCACATAACCCAGCAATCCCACTACTGGGTATACATCCATAGGAAATGAAATCATTGTGTTTGAAAAATATCTGCACTCTTATGTTTACTGTAGCACTATTTCTAATAATCAGATATGGAATCAATCTATGTGTCTAAAAACAAACAAGTGAATTATATATATACAATATATATTATGTATATTATATACAATATATATTATGTATATTATATATAATATATATTATGTATATTATATATAATATATATTATGTATATTATATATAATATATATTATGTATATTATATATAATATATATTATGTATATTATATATAATATATATTATGTATATTATATATAATATATATTATGTATATTATATATAATATATATTATGTATATTATATATAATATGTATATTATACATAATATATATTATATATATAATATATACTATGTATATTATATAATATATATGATATATAATATATTATGTATATTATATATAATATATATTATGTTATTATATATCATATATATTATGTATACTATACATAATATGTTATGTATATTATATACATAATATATTATGTATATAATATACATAACATATTATGTATATTATATATAATATATAACGTATAATATATATACATACATATATAATACATATATACATATATAATATACATAACGTATATTATGTATAATATACATAACGTATATTATGTATATTATATATTACGTATAATATATATTATAATATGTATAATTACATATAATTATAACTATAATTATATATAATTTTATGTGTAATTATAATATACATAAAATTAATTATATATATATATATGTTTATGGACACACACACAATGAACTACTATTCAGCCATAAAAAAAGAATGAAATTCTGCCAGTTGCAACAACATGGATGACCCTGCAGGATACAATGTTAAGTGAAATTAGCCAGACACGGAAAGCAAATACCGCATGATCTCTCTCATATGTGAAATCTTAAAAAAAAAAAGTTAATAGAGAAGTAGAGTAGAATAGTGGTTACCAAACAGTGAGGAAGAAGTGGGGAGGACAAAATGGAGATAGATTGGTTAACAGTTATGAAATCACAATTATATGGGAAGAATAAGTTGAAGTGTTCTTTGCAAAGCAGGGTGACTATAGTTAAAAGTAAAGTATTGTATATTACAAAGTATCTAGAAGAAAGGATTTTGAAATTTCTTATTAAAAAGACATGATGAATGCATGAGGTAATTAATACACTAAGTATCCTTATTGGATCATTAGACAACATACATATTCATTGAAACATCAAATTGTATCCTATAAATCTATATAATTACAATGTGAAAATTTTTTAAAAATAAATTAATGAATTAAATAACAATTTTAAAATGTTCTCAATCACCAACGCAAAGTTTAGGAGCTTTGTTCTTGACTCAGCCTTAAGACTGAAAACTAATGTGTTAGAAATATTTGTAGATCCTCTCAATTTTGAAAGAATCCTAGCTAAACTACTGAAATATAAAATATATTCTATGTAATATGCTCTTAGGTATATTCTTAGGTGAACTCTGCTGTTAGATGAAGCTTATAAAAAGGAAAAACGTTTCTGAAATAAAATTTTAAAGTATTTGGAAAATTACAGCTTAATCTATTAAAGACAAATTTTCTATACAGTAACCTTTTTATATGCTTTTGAAATGGGATATACAATTATTTTCCCTGATGTGAAACAAAATATAGAAAGTTGGCATTTTATCTAAGAAGTTAACTTAGGAAGAAAGAGTGAGAGGCAGTGGAATGAGGGAAGAAAGGAAGGCTGATGATGGGATACCTTATCAAGTTGCCTAATGCTGTATTGGAACCTAATAGGCCTTCTAAGGAGTTTTATTACATAATGCAAGACTCCTCAATCTGGGAGGAGGAAAGGGCTTTATTTTTGAGTGGTCACAGGTTGCCCCATGGGCATAAACTCTACCAAGCTTCTAGGTTACACCTACATGAGCATCCCACCTGCTTAAGTGAGAGCAGCCACAAACTGTGGGCCATTCCAGGTAAGTGTCATATCACACCTGCACCAACTAGTCAAAGCCTGGGTCAAAGCCTGTGCAGAACTGATTGCTACAGCAGAGGTTAAAATAAGAAATGGGGCTAAGAGAATGAAAAGCAGTGCCCATATGTATCCAAAAACAGGTTGAAGATATCTTTAGGAAGGAACAGATAATTTTTTTTATTCATACAATAACAGATGCATATGAACTCCTCGAGTAGTCACCCATTCCTGTCAGCCCTTGGGCTTCATAACTAAATCATTCTTCCTTTGTAATCCAGTCCCACATTTTCAGCTATCTCTCTATGTTTATTATCTTAAATATTTCTTTGCTCTATACTCTTCCCCTAGTCTTCAACCAATTTCTTTCTTTATTGTCCCAACCCACAGACTGTTATTTCCACTTCGATGTCCCATAGAAGCTTCAAGGGTTTGAAATACCTAAAAAAAACTCATCTTTCTCCCTAAAACTCCCTCTCCTTCTCCCACTTCAAAATTTCAACTAATGGCTCCCCCTGTTATTCCCACCAGAATCCTGAATGATCCGTTTCTCCTCATTCACTCCATACATGTAAATCTCATTAACGTTACTTTCTAGATATTTCATGAATCCTTTCCATTCATTCTGTACTAGAAAGTGTTCCCAGTTTAGACCCTGGTGGTTGGTGGCCTGTTACCGAGGCGCTCTCTCTCTCTCTCTGTGGGTGTGGGTCTGGGTGTGTGTGTCCTGAGAATTTATTTACTTCTGGTTTTTGTTTGTTTTTTAGTATCCAGAATCTACAGGGAACTTAAATCAATTAGAAAAAAAAATAACCCAATTAAAAAATGGGCAAAGGACATGAACAAACACTTCTCAAAAGAACATATACAAATGGCCAACAAATACACGAAAAAAAAATGCTTAGAATCACTAATCATCAGAAAAATGCAAATCAAAACACAATGAGATACCATTTCATACCGGTTGGAATGGCTATTATTAAAAAGTCAAAATACAACAGATGCCAGCAGGGCTGTAGACAAGAGGAAGTGTCTGTATATTTTTAGCTATAGCCCTACTTCAAACGTGTCCCCCTTACAGCCAAAAGAGCGGCCTATCTAAAGGACTGTTCTGATCAGCTCACTTACCTGACTGAAACCTTCAGTGACTCCCATGGCCTGCAGGTCAATGCACTAATTCATGACTATAACATCTGAGATATCCTTGATCTGGCTACTGGTCTAGCCCTCTCTGACTCACGCTTTATAAACCATGCATTCTGGAACTTTTTAGTTGTTTCCCACATCAGCATGCTACTTCCCATCCATGTAGATTTGCAGAGACCTCCTCATCTTTTTAATTCCCAGTTCCCACTCTCAACATGGGCCATCTCCTACCCACACTTCAAAACCTAAGCAAAACAACACCTTCCGTGACACCTCCATGCTGAGTCAGATGCCATCCCCTTTGTATTGTAGTTCTTTGCTTGTGTGCCTTTGTCTCACTTTGTTCTCTTTAAAATAAACTCCATGAGGACAATGATCACCTGCTATTTGTGTTAATATCTGCACCAAGTGGCATAGTGTCTGGAGTATAGTAGGATCTATTTTCAAGGAACAAAAGATTATATCTATACCAATAGACATGAATTAGCGCTTTTTTTTTAAAGATAAGCTCCCTTTGAACTAAGTCAATGTTTACAAGAAGAGTTATACTAAAAGGTTCACTTTTGCTGCTTACGTTTCATTTATTTCAGGCAATTAATTCATTGTTATTGGTAAATCGATACTTTTTATTGATACTGAAAAGAGAGAAATAAACTAATGACTATCTCTGTTAGAGTAGATTTGTTCATATCTATCAGTAAAATGTTAATTATCTGAAAGTCAATAATAAAACATAAACTGTGATCTTAAATGTTTTTTAGGGGCTCAAAAATAATTAGAATTCATGTCAGCATATAAAAAAAGATCAGAGTATTTTTAAGATAGGATAAAATTTTATTTTAGTTTCTTAGGGATTTTTGTGACCTTATAGAGTTCAACTAATTATAATTTTAAAAATAGGATTGATAGAGTTTTAGAATTAGAAACAATTTATAGATTATTTTATTTTTCTTTTGAGGAACCAGGTCATCAGAAGATCAAGGAACTCCTATAATGTCACTAGATCCTAATTTAATTTAAATTTTAGAATCCAGGTATTCTAACTCCTGTCTTGATACTATTTCTACTTCATTATGTTGCTTCCCAGGGCTTTAAAAAATAAAAGCTGGGAAATTACATTTGCTTTGCATATACAGCACCAATTATCAAATTCAGCATAAAAGCATAACATGTATGCATCAAAAAGAAAACATAAAAACTTCATATTAAAAGCATCTCAAAACAATTGAATATAATAGGGAAACCTTATACAAATGCAACACTCCCCCATTAATAAAAAGAAACCAATTGGAGAAAAAAGAAATTCAATATAAACATGTTGGAATATAACCTAATTCATTTTAATCCAATGCTTCAAATTGAAAAAAATTAGCACTAATGTTATTTTCCTTCATCATTACAATCTTGCTTTTCATTACATTATGCTATGTTTTGTATTAAACATAAAATCAATTTTTCACCTTAACACATGCTAGAAATACAGTCACCATGTTGGAAATCAGTAGAAAGTGTCTTTGTTTCTACTTTTTTTTTTCTCTGAAAAAGCTTTGGGAAAAAAAATCATTTACAATGTTTAATTTTAATAACTTAAAGAATGTAATTGATTTTTGTTTGTTTTTGACATGGAGTTTCACTCTTGTCACTCAGGCTGGAGTACAATGGCATGATCTCGGCTCACTGTAACCTCCACCTCCCAGGTTCAAATGATTTTTCTGTCTCAGCCTCCCGAGTAGCTGGGATGACAGGCACTCGCCACCACACCTGGCTAATTTCTGTATTTTTAGTAGAGATGGGGTTTCATCATGTTGGCCAGGCTGGTCTCAAACTCCTGACCTCAGGCGATCCGCCCCCCTTGGCCTCCCAAAGAGCTGGGACTACAGGCGTGAGCCACCGCGCCCAGCCAATTGAATAGTTTTTAACTCAGAGGATAAATGCTTGAGGGGATGGAAAGCCCATTCCTCATGATGTGATTATTTCACACTGCATGCCTGTATCAAAACATCTCATGTACCCCACAAATATATAAACCTCCTATGTACCCACAAAAATTTTATAAAATAATGAAAATATTTTAAAACTAAAAAAAAATTGTTTTTTAATTAAGCAACTTTATTTAAATAAAATCATTCTTCCTCATCCTCAGTCCTGGGATCTACCAGAAAGAATTAGCAACATCTTAAAGATGACAAAGTGTTAAAGATAAGCTGCTATTAAGTAAAAGTGTGAAGTGTAGGGGGGACAAGCTGGATGCCTGAACCATTTTGTTCCATCTTTAGGACAGTGAAAGAGCAAGAAGCAGGGATGGGGTGGGGGACACATATTCTGTTGAGCATTGTCACCACTATATTCACTGAAATTCATCTGCATGCTTGTATGTATACTTTTGATTCGCCTGATACACTGAAAATTATATGAAATTGTTCTCTATTCTTTAGATAATTATAATCTAAGTGCTAATATGAAGCTTAGAATTTATATGAAATATTTATGCCCACAACAAGACATTTCAGCTATTTCCTAGATAATAATCTCACTTCACCCTGCACAAAACAGGCACATGATCATGTCACTCTGACCTGGTTTGAGTCCAAGGAGGCTTTTGTTTTTAAAATAATTTAGGTTAGTAGTTAAAATATGAACTTTGGGCCAGGAGTGGTGGCTCATGCCTATAATCCCAGCACTTCGGGAGGCTGAGGCGTGTGGATGACTTGAAGTCAGGAGTTGGAGACTGGCCTGGCCAACATGCTGAAACCCCATCTCTACTAAAAAAAAAAAAATACAAAAATTAGCTGGGTGTGGGGGGGGGCACCTATAATCCGAGCTACTTGGGAGACTGAGGGGGAGAATTGCTTGAGCCTGGGAAGTGGAGGTTGCAGTGAGCAGAGATAATACCACTACACTCCAAAACAAACAACAAACAAAAAAATTCTAGAGTCACACTGAAAATCTTAACAACCTGCTTCTACTACTCATTTTTTTAATTTTTATTTTGACCTGATTTTAGATTGATAGTAAAATGCACAAATAACACAAAGTGCCCCCTATGTCCCTCACCCTACTTCCCCTAATACTAACATTTTCAGAGCCATCCTTATTTTCTCTATAAAAGAGCAGAATTCTCCTTTTAGAGATTTGGAAAGATTATTAAAAGATAAGTTACAAAATACAGTACCTGACACGTATAAAATATTAAATAAATATTAGCCATGCTTAATTATTTTGTTTTAAGTCTATATGAGTCAAGTTTTAGTAGAAATATGGGCTAGAAAAAAAAAACAGAAAGCGGGACTCTGTGATCCGACTTGGGCTTATAGAACAGACTGTACTAGTTTGTTCTCATGCTGCTAATAAAGTCCTACCCAAGACCGGGTAATTTATAAAGGAAAGAGGTTTAATGAACTCACAATTCCACATGGCTGGGGAGGCCTCACAGTCACGGCAGAAGGCAAAAAAGAAGCAAAGGCACATCTTAAATGGTAGCAGAGAAGAAAGCTTGTGTAGGGAAACTCCCATTTTAAAAGCATCAGATCTGGTGAGACTTATTCGCTACCAGGAGAACAGTAGGGGGAACCCGCCCCTATGATTCAATTATCTCCACCTGACTCCATCCTTGACATGCGGGGATAATTACAATCAAGGTGAGATTCGGCCGGAGACACAGCCGAATCATATCAATGACTAATGAGAGTTATGTCCAGAACCTAATGAAAACCTGTCTGAGGCCACATTCCCTGTAAAGCAGATTTGAGATAGAGATTTGTGTAGAGAACATTTAACTGGGTAAAATCCTAGGAACCAACAACTGTGGCGAAAAAACTGAATTGGATAAAGGGAGTTGAGATGTGAGGCAGTCACAACAAATACCTCAGCTAATCTCAAGGGGGAGCTGAGAAGCTGGGGTGACCCTTCAGAGTTGCCCTAAACTGAGGCAGGAGTATGGAGTTTTAATACCTTTCACTGGCCATTCTTCAGATACGAGTTGTCCCCAAGGATGGACATCAGCTTGACAAGTTATTAATTAGATCTCCTGAGAATAAATTCTAGAGAGAATCAGCTGAGAGGCATGATTTAGCAAATGAGAACCAAGTGAAAGGCGAAAGGGGTTTCCCCTTATAAAACCATCAGATCTCATGAGACTTATTCACTACCACTAGAACAGTGTGGGGAAAACTGCCCCCATGATCCACTTACCTCTCACTGGGTCCCTCCCACAACATGTGAATTATGGGAGCTACAGTGCAAGATGAGATTTCGGTGCAGACACAGCCAAGCCATATCAGACAGTAATAACTTTCAATTAAATATAGCTAGACGTTCTGTCAATGGGTCACAGCAGTCTAGAGAATACATTGAAAAACTCTGGGAACAGCAGATATAGAGGTCAGATCTAGAGACTTTGAACAAAGTTTAGTGCTACAATGCATTGGTGACCACAGACAAAAGGTGTCTGTTGTTGTTATAGTTTGTTTCTGTCTTGTTTTTCATCATGGGAGGACAAAAAGAAAAAATGGGGGCAATGGTGAAGGAGAAATGAAAAAGACCTGCTTTTCTATGGGTGGAAGCGACTAAACGAGAGAATAAATTTGGATTACACAACAAATGCAAATCAAGTTAGAAGCATGAAAGGCATGATTAAGGCCATGGTTCTAATAGATATCAGCCAGCAGAACCAGGATCATGCCACATCAAGAGAGGCTGCAGAGCCATTGCCTTCTCTCCTGTCAATGCTAAATTAATGAAATGGAACTCACAGAAGCACTATATAATCAAATATTGGTGGGACACAAGCAAATTCTGAAAAAGTTTCATTGATCAATGATAATATCTTTTGGTGTAAATATCTCCTCAAAACAGTTCAGGAAAAAAAATAAAGCTATAATTTTCCTTTAGAAATATTTAACTTTGTTATACTAGTTTACTTATTTTTTACCTAATACATTCTGATATATTGTTATGTAGGTTAAAGATGCTCGATTCATGCCACTGTGGAAACCACACATAATTTAGGCAATAATGCAAATTCTTTTCAAATTCTTTTATCAGTGTATTCACTTTATTTTTATTTCTAACACAATTCAAAATTACAGGATGCTATCAAAGTGATGCTACAAAACCCCACTAAAATTTTTTCAATTCTTCAAATCACACACTTACACACACACACACACACACACACCACATGCATTCCCCGTACAGGCCTTTTTTGTGGGGGGCCTGAGTAAATAATTGCATTTTATTTTCAATTTTTCATTTTGAAATAATTAAAGACTTACCAAAAATGTTGCAAAACTACGTGCCTTTTTGAAGTAAAGTCTTGAAAAAGTTGTTTGGTATATCCTTTATAGTAAAAAAAGAAAACACGAGTATATTCTGTTGACTAAAGGCATGCTGAGATTGTTAGACATGTGATTTCATCAGAGACTCCAATATAGAGCACAGCTGTAACGACATCCTAAGAGTGTTCTAACTGAAATGTGTTGGAAGAAGGTTCTAATTTTTCTCAACCCTTCTCAAGTTGGCACTTAGCAGATTTCCACTCTATAAAAATAACTCCTGCTCTGCAACTAATGTTCACAGATAAGCTCCAAACATATTTACAGCTCCATTTAAGTATAATGTACACACAGTAAAATTCACCCTTTTCAATGTGCAATTTAATGGGTTATGGCAGATGAATATCATCATTTGACCACAATCATGATCAAGATACAGAAAATCTGCATCATCACAAAATGTTTTCTTTTGCTGTTTTGCATTTGATCTTTTCTCCATTCCTGAACACAGGCAACCACTAATCTGCTTCTGTTTCTACAGTTTGCATTTTCTAGAGTATCCTATTAGTGGAATGATACATTGGTGTCTTTCATGTCTAGCTTCTTTCACTGAGCATAATGCTTTTGATATTCATTTATATTGCTGTTGTATCAGTTTGCTCCTTTTTATTGTTGAGTGGTACTCCATCTACAACTGGTTTATCCATTTACAAGTTGATGGACACATCTGCTATGAACTTCAAGGATGAGGCTTGGTACGGATATGTTTTTATTTATTTTGAGTCGCAGTGGAATTATTTGGTTATATGATCAGTACTAAGTTTAACATTAAAAGAAACTGCCAAACTGCTTTCCAAAATGTCTGTACCATTTTGAAGTCCCACTAGCCAGGTGTGAATAGCAATTCTTCACATCATGTGGTATGGTCAGTTCTGCTCGTGTCAGCCACTCCAGTGGGTGTACAGTGGTACCTCAATGTGGTTTTAACTTGCATTTCCCTGATGACGGGTAATGTTAAGTATCTTTTCATTTGTGTATTGGACATCATCTCTTTTTAAATTAAAATATCTGTACAAATATTTGGTCCATTTAGGTCAAAATATTATGTTAAATGAGTTATTTGTGTTTTGTTATTTAGTTTTTTAGTTATGTGTACATTCTAGATGAAAGTTCTTTATCAGACATATTTAAAATTGTTCTGTCCCAATCTGTGGTTTGCCTTTTCATTTTTTGATGCTATGTTTTAAATTGCAAAAGTCTTAATTTCATGAAGTCCAACTTACTATTTTTTTCCATTTTCATCCATCCTTTTCTTATCTAAAAAATTTTTAGCTATAGTAAGATTATTAAAAATTTTTCCTATTCAGTAAGCTTTATACTTTTTATATTTACATTATGTATAAAATACATGTTGAGTTAACTTGAGGATATGGTGTGAGGTAATTCTGAAGTTCATATTCTCCATTTAATATCCAATTTTATTAGTACCATCTTTATAAAGACATTGATTTCCTTATTGAATTATTTTGGCAACTTTGGCCATGTAAGGCAGGATATATTTCTAAATTATTTATTCTGTTTCACTGATATATATGTCTTCTTCATGCCAGTAAGTTTACTGTACTGGTTAGTGTAGCTTTACAATATGTCTTGAAATTTGGAAAGTTTTCCAACTTTATTCTTCTTTCTAAAACATGCTCTGGCTATTCTAGGACTTCCATATTTAAAAAAAAAAATTAGAATCAGCTTTGTAATTTCTCCAAAAAGGCCTATAGGTTTGATTGGGATTGTGCCAAATCTGGAGATCAGTTTCAGAAGAATTATCATCTAATAAGTATGACATGTATATTTACCAATGAACTTGATACATATTTCTACCTATTCAATCTCTCGTATTAGTGATTTAGAAATTTTGGATCAGCATACCTTTTATTAAATTTATTCTGAATTATTTTATTATTTTTGAGGCTATTATAAGTTAAATTGCTTACATAATTTTATTTTCTAATTGGTGTTGATTGTGTATAGAAACACAATTGATTTTATTTATTGATCTTTCATCCTACAACTTTGTTAAATTCACTTCATACCTCTAGCACACTTCTGCAGATGCCTAAGGATTTTCTGTGTATATGTTTACATCATGTGAGAATAGTATTTTTCTTTCTTCCCAACTTGGGTGTCACTTATTTCTTATTTTCTTTTCTTTTCTCTTTATTTCTTTCTTCTTTCTGTCCATTCCTCCTTCCTTCCCTTCTTTCTTTCTCCCTGTTTTAGAATCAGTTTTGTAATTTATCCAAAAGGACCTATAAGGTTTCATGGGAATTCCACTGAATCTAGAGATCAATTTCAGGAGAATTATCATCTCATAAGTATTAAATATTTATCAATGAACTTGGTATATATTTCCACTTATTTAATATTGAATGCAATACTTTAAAGAACTAGGGAGAGAGGACATCATTGCATTTTTCATAATCTTATGTAGAAAGTATTAAGGCTTTCACCATTTTAAGTAAGATGTTTGCTATAGATTTTCTGTAAACACATAATCAGTTTGAAAATGTACTTTTCTATCCTCAGTTTGCTGGGAGTTTTTAATTTAAAAAATGTGTTACATTTTGTAAATTCCTTTTTTGCATCTATTGAGAGTGTCACGTGATTTTTCTTTTTTCTGTCAGCATGGTAGATTTTCAGTTGTTGAAACCAACTTGAGATAAGCCCCACTTGGTTAAAACACATTATCATTTTTAAATATTCCTAGACTCACTTTGCTAATATTGTATTAAGAATGTTGCATCTAAGTTCATAATGGTTATCAGTCTGTCATTTTTGAGTTGTGATATCTGTATTTGTTTCTGATATCGAGAGAATCCACGTAAAACATCTACTTCTGTCATCAGTAATAATCTGACCAGGGATAACACCAACAGTTAGAGAGGAACCTGTCATTACCTGTGGCAGCAGAGATATCAGAGATTCCAAAAAGAAAAGCAAGCTTAAAATTTCAAATATAATCACATGAAATATCAGAAAGCCAGGGGATAGAAATATAGGAGAGCAAAATCTTAGAGGTCAAAACAAGTAGTTAAGTACTGCACATGATAATAAAAAGTAAAGTCTTTTCCTAAGGCAGAGCCTGGCTGCTGCCTAGCTTCTTTGACAATTCTTGGTAGGCTTTCATGGCTTTATAAGGGCTTATACTTTAGGTAAAGTTATAGTCAGGGAAACGGTGGGTGTAGGTTGGCTCTGTAGAAATGAAGCATTACAGGAGCACTGCAGTTAGAAAGAAACTGATACTGATGATACTTCGGTCACACTAATAATACATGCTAATGATAATCATAGCAATCATGGTAATGACAGAAAAAATATATATATAATATTAACATGCTTCTATTTGCACATATACATATGTGAATAGAAACATTGATTTAAAGACATGAAAGTATAGAAATAGCCTACACCTGATAAAGATATGCTCATACACAATAACAAACATCAGTATAAACAGAGATTTTGATGTATCACAGAATTCTCCAATAGATCACAATTTTGACACTATGGGAAGTGTCATTTTCAGAACTTTTCTTTATCTCCATTCTCTATTTCCAACATTCCTGGAGACTGAACTCAAGGATCAGTAAATATTCTCAACCTTAACCATAGCAGACTTCATTCATCCCATATATGCTTGTTATTTTTCCCCATTGACAGAAGGCATTGTACCATGAAATATACAACATATCTCTGACACACCTGACGGAAACAAACAATGGGGAAAGATTGACTATTTAATCAATGGTGATGGGAAAACTGGCTAGCCATATGAAGAAAGCTGAAACTGGACCCCTTCCTTACACCTTATAAAATAATTAACTCAAGATGGATTAAAGACTTAAACATAAGATCTAAAACCATAAAAACTCTAGAAGAAAACCTAGCCAATACCATTCAGAACATAGGCATAGGCAAAGACTTCATGACTAAAACACCAAAAGCAGTGGCAACAAAAGCCAAAATTGAGAAACGGGATCTAATTAAACTAAAGATAGCTTCTGCACAGCAAAAGACACTATCATCGGAGTGAACACACAACCTACAGAGTGGGAGAAAATTTTTGCAATCTATCCATCTAACAAAGGGCTAATATCCAGAATCTACAAGGAACTTAAACAAATTTACAAGAAAAAAACAACCCCATCAAAAAGTGGGAAAAGGATATGAACAGACACTTCTCAAAAGAAGACATTTATGCGGCCAATAAACACATGAAAAAAAGCTCATCATAGGCTGGGCGTGGTGGCTCACGCCTGTAATCCCATCACTTTCGGAGGCCAAGGCGAGTGGATCACAAGGTCGGGAGTTTGAGACTTGCCTGGCCACTACGGTGAAACTCTGTCTCTACCAAAAACACACAAAAAAAAACTTTAGCCAGGCGTGGTGGTATATATCTGTAATCCCAGCTACTCAAGAGGCTAAGGCAGGAGAATTGCTTGAACCCATTAGGTGGAGGTTGCAGTGAGCCGAAATTGTGCCACTGCACTCCACCCTGGGTGACAGAGTGAGGCTGTCTCGAAGAAAAAAAAAAAAAAGCTCATCACCCCTGGTCCAATGAGATACCATCTCGCGCCAGTTAGAATGGCAATCATTAAAAAGTCAGGAAACAACAGGTGCTAGAGAGGATGTGGAGAAATAGGAATGCTTTTACACTGTTGGTGGGAGTGTAAATTAGTTCAACCATTGTGGAAGACAGTGTAGCAATTCCTCAAGGATCCAGAACTAGAAATACCATTTGACCTAACAGTCTCATTACTAGGTACACATCCAAAGGATTATAAATCATTCTACTATAAAGACACATTCACACATATGTTTATTGCAGCACTATTCACAATAGCAAAGACTAGGAACCAACCCAAATGCCCATCAATGATAGACTGGATAAAGAATATGTGGCACATATACACCATGGAATACTATGCAGCTATAAAAAAGGATGGATTAATGTCTTTTGCAGAGACATGGATGAAGCTGGAAACCATCATTCTCAGCAAACTATCACAAGAACAGAAAACCAAACACCACATGTTCTCACTCATAAGTGGGAGTTGAACAAAGAGAACACATAGACACAGGGAGGGGAACATCACACACTGGGGCCTGTCAGTGGGTAGGAAGGAAAGAGGAGGGATAGCATTAGGAGAAATACTTAATGTAGATGACGGGTTGATGGGTGCAGCAAACCACGACAGCACATGTATACCTATTTCACAAAACTGCAAGTTCTGCATATGTATCCCAGAACTTAAAGTGTATGTATGTGTGTATATATATACACACAAATGTAAATGTAAATGTAAATAAATTGAAAATGGTAAAAATAGAAATATGTTTCGTACACAAATAGTGACATAATAAAGCAAGATAGAATGTATGTTTGAGTTAAAAAAAATTGCTTAGAAGACAACTTGAATTCCATTCCAAGGAACTAGTTTTCAAAAGTTTACAACCAGATTTCAGTTTGGCAAAAGGCAACAATGCTGTTTTGAAAATAATTTCTGAAAAGAGCTTCCCCAGCAGTTCCAAATGGCAGTCCTGATACAAGGAAGTAGGAGCAATTTTGTTACCACCAGGAACATTGAATTTATTTTCAGACCTTGAAATTCTGGGAGGCCCTCGAATAATAATCAACTACAATATTTTACTTTACATAGAAATATTGTTTTAATGTTAATATAAAAGCTTGTATATGAACTAAAATTGTCAATCTGCCACTTTTAAGAAAGAAGAATCCATTATGTCCCTAATCTATAGTGAGTTGATATGTTCCATAAGCAGTTCTGGAAGGAGGCTACACTTAGAGCATAAATTGGTATAGATCGCTTTGCTCTCACAGATAGCGACACAATATTTTCTGCTGAATGGGAAAAAGTTTGAAGGCATAAATCAAGATAAAGCAACCATCTGACAAAGAATTACAAAGAGGCCCCATACCTTTTTCTTAGTGAACGCCATGTGACACATTGATTTTCCACTGAAGATAAAAGCCAAAATCATGTGTCATCAATAGAAAGCAAGCAAAACTATTTGGTTCAATATGTTATGGTACTTAACAAAAAAAAAACTTGCAGAGAAAAGACAAATCTAAAATGTTGCACATGATTCAAACAAGTCTGGATCAGAAGAGACATTTCAGAGGTCACCGCTAGAGAGTCAAGGATACATTAGAGAGAAATAAACTCCTGCTTTTTTGTTTATCTACTTACATACACAGATACTGTCTGATGAAGATGATTGATATCAGGTATGGTATTTGATGGTATAGTCATTTACAAAATAATTCATCCCTTATGATCTAATGCAATTTTCTTCATATTACACGTGTATATTTAAATACTTCCTTGTGAAGTGGCGGCTAGCCAGGCTGCTGTTAGCATATCCAGTACATTACTGCAAATTCCAAAATGGCAAATCCCACAGTTGAAATTTCAACCTCTCTAGCGTCCCTCGGCTGGAGTGCATAATCACGGCAAAAATCTGCAACATCAGAGGTGGCCGCCACAGACACAAAGTCTATGTTTCTCATTCCATTCTACCAAATCTAGTCAGCAGTCTGGGTGAGGGGGCTTGGCAGTATCTATGAGCAGAAAGCATTCAAATGGCTGGTATATGTGCTTCCGGGGAAACTAAGGGAAAAAAAGAGAGAGGGAGGGAGGGAGGGAACAAGAAAGAAGAAGGAAACTCAAGGAGAGAGGAAGGGAAGGAGGCTGGCAAGAAGGGATGGAGGGAGCAAGGGAGGGAGGAATAAAGGAAGGAAGTTACACCAAGTTTCAAAACTGGCCACGGACTGAGAAGGATTAAGAGACAAACGGAATTGAAAGCACTTATGTTCATACTCGGTATTTTTCTTATCCATTCTTGCAAATTAGTAATTTAAAAATTTTCATTTCCACAAATCCACGTGTTTTCTTGTTCCTCTCTCTCCGCTCTTTTTCCTTCTTTCCTTCCTGCCTTTCTTCTTTCTTTTCAACATAGGTTATATAAATGTGTGAGAGCTATCACTAGTCTACATTAATCATCAGGATTTTCCTGTATATTTCCAATTAAGATGACCCATAATAATATTCTACTGTAATTTTGGAGGGTCCAAAATACTAGATGGCATTTAGTGTTTTGGAAATCATGACAAGTCTAACAGGACTTTAAAAAACCTATCAAGACATCTGATGTGTTTTCTTGCCCATACACTCTTTAATGAGGTCTGCTTGACCCTTTCTTCTTCCCTTCTCTAGTCATGGGTTCTTCACACTGAAAACTAAGCTTTGCATCAGTGTTTGACGAACAGGTGACATAATAAACTGCAGTTATATTTTAAATTCAGCTCAAGATGGTAGATGAGAAATCTAAGATTGTGAAGTGAGATTTAGCATGCTGTTCAGTATGCAACAAATCTGAGTGTTGCTCACACAGGATTCATACCAACAGGCTCCTTCCAAAACCTTTCAATGCAAATTCTAGCAAATGCACACTTGGAAGAAAAATGTTCCATGAAGTTGTATATGTAAATTTATACTTTCAGCATTTATGTATATAATTTCAGGGGAAGTGGGATCAACTTAACATTATTAAACATAGTCCAATGATATTTACAACATAACTTCAGAAACATTTTATTACTAGTAGTATTTTAAAAAGGATGCACCATTTAGGATTTAAGACACACCCCACAAATGAAAAAACAAATTAGATTATAAACAACATTTAAAAAAAATTATGCCATCTCTTTCACTACAAAATCCTCCTGGGGGAAAAATATCTTTTCCTTCATTATTAAAGGATGTTATCAGAGCACAGTGGAATTCTTTCAGATTTAGTCAGAAGGTTCTCTGGAGTTGAGAGATTTATTGCAGAATATTTTCTTTGAAAGTCCATGTCCTTTCCCCAGGCCTACATCATATATAAATAAACATTTCAGAAAAGGGGCCATGTTAGGAAAAAGTGGGTTGAAGATTGTAAGACCTGGTTCCTGGGTGCCAAATAATTCACAAGTTGGAATAAGCTGGGTTTTTGTAACACTTCTCTATGACTGCCATTGATACTGAACTATGCCAAGGAACTAAGTCCTACCAAGGAAAAGCAGGAGGAAAACAGGTGTAAGAAAACATTTCCTGTCAGTGTGTCCAGAGATAGCATGAGTCAACAGCGGCTCCTCATGAAGCCATCGATTCGTAACACTGGAGTATCTAGAATGCATCTGGGTCGAATTATTAAAAAGAAAGTTCTTCTCAAGCTAGTTGTAATGGTAGCTAATTTAAAAAATTAATGTTCTGCGATTCTGATAAAAATCTATGTGGTGAACCAACAATAAAGGCGGCTGAAGATATTGGTATGAAATAGTTATTTTTCCTTATATACCTGGACGTTCATGTAAGAAATTATACATTTGGAAGGTCTGTCATATTCTCAGTGTATAAGAGTGGAATCATTTTTAGAAGTTATTGTCAGAATTTTGCTTTAATAGTGCAATAAAGTGTGCATTCTCTCTCTCTCATTTTCATTCAACAGCCTCTACAAATTGAGCCTGGCTCAAAGGTCTTTCCCTCTTGGAATATGACTCCTCCCCTGTCCCTCTACATAGGCTATTCTATAACAAATTATTTGGCTGTCTTGATTTTTTCAGAGACCTCATGCTAGTAGTAGAGAGCCAGGAGAAAGTGAGATGTCCTATATAAAAGGCCTGCTAGAAAAAGAAATCAGCACTGAGTTCTAAGGATACTGAACAACTTTTTAAAAAACAAGCAAGCCATATTAAACACATTAGTTACAACCAAATTAGATAAAACAATGAAAATTATCCAAGAAGAAAAAGTACATCACCTGTCTAGGTTTAAAATTGCTTAAGGCTGCCATCCAAGGACCATCTATGATAACAAATACAGTAGTCTGTATTGACACAAAGTTTTAGTGATAGACGTAATTACATTCTTCTGCTGGTGGTGTTCTAGAATAAATGGAATATCTGCTGATCAAATCTGAATGCATCCCATAATATTAGCATGTAGGATCCCAGATCTGCAGGCACTATCTCTTTCTCAGATCTACACTTTGAATATTATGTTAGTTAAAATGAGAAGTATGTTAGAAAATGTCTTTTAGAAAAGAAATATTGGCTGAGTATGGTGGCTCATGCCTGTAATCCCAACACTCTGGGAGGCCAAGGTGAGAAGATCTCTTGAGCTCAAGAATTTGAGACCAGCTTGGGCAACATATCTATAAAAAATTTTAAAAATTAGCCAGTGTGGTGGTGCACACCTATAGGCACAGCTACTTCAGAGGCTGAATCAAGAGGATCACTTGAGCTTGGGAGTTTGAGGTTGCAGTGAACTATGAACATGGCACTGAACTCCAGTCTGGGCAACAGAGTGAGAACTTGTCTTCAAAAAAATAAAAAAGAAGAAAAAAATAGGAAACATTGTGTTCACATATGCTATGGTACTCTTTCTTATATAAACTATTTCTTTGCAGTATTCTAGAGGATTTAAGACAAATTTACCATTTAATAATTTCATATGGTATATTATTGCATTAGTATAGTATGTTATTATATAATTAGTATAAGTGACCAGTGCTGCAACAACCACATTCCAAAAAGTATTGTGATCCTCCAAAATTACAATGTCTAAATGACATTATTCTCCTTCATGAGACCATTATACCTTAATTTTTCAGCACCATGAAAATCTACAAACGCCCTCTAAACTATATTTAGAAAACGTGGGAAAAAAATAGATACAGTTTCAGAAGATACATATATTTTGAAAATTAGCCTTTTTGGAATAAATTATTCTTTATGACATATAAATAAACACATTTTTCAGACTGGCGGGGTAACATTTGCATCAGTCAAAATAATTAGATTACTAAAACCTGTAATCTTATTAGAAAAATGGTTTATTCAGAGAATCATTGGAATTATTAGCCTTCAAGCTGCTATATATTGAATCTGATCAAAATAATTAAGATAATATTATTTCATTTTTCAGTATAATATCTCCTTAGTATTTGTGTTTCTTATTTAATATGTGATTATATTTACTTCTGTGAATAATATGGATGAAGATCATTACAGTGTCAAGATCACTGGGTTCAGAACACAGAAACCTCAAGTCTATTCTTTTTTCTTAAATACCTGTAAGACTTTAAAGAAGACAGAGTTTCTGGACTCTAATTTCTCTATCTGTAGAATAAATGGGTTAGACCAAATAACTCCCTTCTACTTATAAATTTTCTAATTATATGACTGAGCTTACACCTGGAAAACAGTCTATCTCCTGTATAAATTAATGATAGAAATGAAAACCACCATGTTTCATGAAATTAACCACATAAATATTAACATCAACTGCTCAGAAGGACTTAAGTGCAAGTATCAGAGGAATTCTGAAGCACAGAGAACTAAATATAAGAAATGTAACACTTCGTATTTTCAAAGAAGATTTTAATAATATATGTAAACACAGTAGCCTGTTCATAAGAAAAAAGAAAAGTGACGTCTTAGCATATTCAGGGTTCAACCAAAACTACTACTGGAATGTAAATCAAAGTAATATTCACCTAACTGTCATAATTGGCATGAATAATTTTAAGTAAAACACTTTTGATATTAAATGTGAACAATAAGCCAAAACAGAGAAAATTAATCAATTGATCATTTATTGAAACTGAAATAAAAATATATAATTATTGAAGACTCTTATATACATAAACCAATCATTGCTTAAATGAGCTGACATACTAGCTCCATAGTTTTATGTCACTAAGGAACTCTTTTGAACACAATAAAGAAACCAGAATTGAGCACAAAGAATGATGAACTGGGAAGTTCATGGCTTTCTATCTACTAATTAGGAGTACAATCATTCAGTCAAACAGCCACTCAACAAACATTTAGCATACAGCTTCTGGATACCAGGTACTGGTGTAGGTGCTAGAGCAACAAGGAAATATTCCCTGCATTCAGTGAGCTCACAGGCAAGTAAACAAGTAAGTATGAAGACTGCATGACTGATTGGGAGTGGTGGCTCATGCCTGTAATCCCAGCACTTTGGGAGGCCAACGTGGGCAGATCACGAGGTCAAGAGATCGAGACCATCCTGGCCAACATAGTGAAACCCCGTCTCTACTAAAAATACAAAAATTAGCTGGGCACGGTGGTGCATGGCTTTAGTTACTTGGGAGGCTGAGGCAAGAGAATCAATTGAACCTGGAAGGTAAAGGTTGCAGTGAGCTGAGATCACACCACTGCACTCCAGCCTGGTGACAGAGTGAGACTCTGTCTCAAAAAAAAAAAAAAAAAAGACTCCATGATAAATGTGTATCTACAAAAGGGCACAAAGGAATGAGTAGCTAATCCCCAAAGCCATATGGAGCAGTCAGTATAAGCTTCAGGAAAAGAAACTGAAGTAAAAAACTAACCTGAATCTGAAAAAAATGAGTAGGTATTTTCCAAGCATGTTTCAGGGGAAAAGTTGCAGGATGCAGAAGTCCTCCCAAGTACAAAAAGAGAATGAACTCTGGACAACTGGCAATTTATGGCACACAGGAATCAGTAAATGTAGGGATGAGAGGCACACAGAAACGTGGGCAAAAACAGGAATTTTGACTTTATTCCATAAATCATGGAAAGCCACCAATGGGTTTTAAGTAATAAAATACTAAGACCGGGTTTGCATTTTAGAAAGATCAATTTGATTTCAGTGAGGAGGTCCAAAAATGAGAGCAGCAAGGCCAGATAGAAGGTCCTACTGCAACTAGCTATGGTTAGAGATGCAGACCAAAACTAAGGTGAAATCATTTAGAAGAAATAACGTGGATATAAGAGCCATTGGTTTGGCCTCTCCACATCATTTTTTTAAATTTTATTTTCATTTATTTATTTATTTATTTATTTTTGAGACAGAGTCTCGCTCTGTCACCAAGGCTGGAGTGCAGTGGCGTGATCTTGGCTCACTGCAAGTTCTGCCTCCCGGGTTCACACTATTCTCCTGCCTCAGCCTCCCGAGTAGCTGGGACTACAGGCACGCGCCACCACGACCAGCTAATTTTTTCTATTTTTTAGTAGAGATGGGGTTTCACCGTGTTAGCCAGGATGGTCTCGATCTCCTGACCTCGTGATCCACCCACCTCGGCCTCCCAATGTGCTGGGATTACAGGCTTGAGCCACCATGCCCAGCTGGCCTCTCCACATCTTTACTGTTATACTGATAACATGGGGATGAAAATAAATATTATTTGTATTTAAACTATTATTGTTATGTGAAAATTAAACAAATAACATACTATGATAACATCTGAGGTTCAAGAAATATTAAGTCCTGAAAATAGGAAAGATGAAAGGAAGGAAACAGGGAGTGGGGAGGAAAGTAGGAGAAAGGAGAGAATATAGGAATGAGAGAGGAGGAAAATAATAAGAAAGAAGTAGAAAGCTAGGTACAGTGGCTCATGACTGTAATCCCAGCGCTTTGGGAGGCTGAGTCAGGCAGATCACAAGGTCAGGAGTTCAAGACCAGCCTGGCCAATATGGTGAAACCTTGTCTCCACTAAAAATACAAAAATTAGCTGGGTGTGGTGGCAGGCACCTATAGTCCCAGCTACTCGGGAGGCTGAGGCAGGAGAATCACTTGACCCTGGGAGGCAGAGGTTGCAGTGAGCTGAGATCACACCACTGCACTCCAGCCTGGGTGACAGAGAAAGATGCTGTCTCAAGAAAAAAAAAAAAGAAAGAAAGAAGTAGAAAAAGATATAGTATTTCTTAATCAGCAGAAGCTACTCTTATTTTTCAATACTCTACCTTTCTAATGTGTCACTGACAAGGAAAGGTCTTGAATAATTGACTGAAGTCAGAATAGGTAAGGCACTCTACCTGTGGATACGTGAGAGGCCTTAAAAAGTTCATGGAAAATGTATATTATGAAAAAAACTATGCAAAGGTTTCAATATTGGCAGCAAAATAAACTCATACTAATTTATTATAGCATGTTTGAACAGGATCTAGTTTGAGATAGTAAGAAGGAGTAGACATTAGTTTGAAAAGAGCCCCTAGCAGAGCAATGTAAATTCTGCTAAAATTGAAGCAAGAACAAACATTAGATTATGATGAAGCTTGAGTGAAAGAATGGTGAAATCACTGATGCTTTACAAGAAGCTTGAGGGGACACTGCACCAAAGAAATCAGTAGTTCACAAGCGGACAGCTTTTTTTAAAGAAGAAACGAGATGATGTGGAAGATGAAGTCCACAGGGACAGATCATCCATATCAATTTTCAAGGAAAAAAATTAATCTTGTTTGTGCCCTAATTGAAGAGGACTGATAATCAACAGCACAAACAATAGCCAACATCGTAGACATCTTAATTGGTTCAGCTTACACAGTTCTGACTAAAAAATTAAAGTTGAACCAACTTTCCACTGCATGGGTGCCAAAAGTGTTGTGCTCAGATCAGCTGCAGACAAGAGGAGAGCTCTCAATGGAAATTTTAAAGAACTAGGGTCAAGATCCTGAAGGATTTCTTTGAAGAATTGTAACAGAAGATAAAACATGGCTTTCCCAGTGTGATCCTGAGGGCAAAACACAATCAAAGCAATGGCTACCAAAGGTGGAAGTGGTCCAGTCAAAGCAAAAGGGGATCACTCAAGAGCAAAGGTCACGGCAACAGTTTTTTGGGGACATTCCAGGCATTTTGCTTGTTGACTTTGTGGAAGGTCAAAGAACAATAATATCTGCATATCATGAGAGTGTTTTGAATAAGTTAGCCAAAGTTTTAGGGCAAAATACCTGGGAAAGCTTTAGCAGACAGTCCTCTAACACCACAATGTTTCTGCTCATTCCTGTCATCGAGCAAAGGCAATTTTGTGAGAGTCTCAATGGGAAATTGTCAGGCATCCACCTTACAGCTCTGATTTGGCTCCTTCTGACTTCTTTTTGTTTCCCAATCTCAACAAATGTGGAAAGGGCACCCATTTTTCTTAAGTTAATAATGTATAAGAGACTGCATTGACATTGTTAAGTTCCCAGGACCATCAGTTCTTTAGGGATGAAAACCGAAGATCACATTTTCAATGTTTATCTTTTAACTTCATTTTTCCACAAACTTTTTGAAGTTTCTCCATACAAATGTCTCCATACAAATGAGCACTTGCAAAATAAGCAGAGAGTCTCATTCAATGGACAGAAAGTTCTGTGCCATCTAAAAATTATCTTAAGCAAGTTCAATGTGTAGCAACAGACTGTATTGATAAATATCAGTTAGGTTGACTTCTGCAATGACCATGATGGAGTAACAAGAACTAGACTTTCTCTCCCTCCTGAAACAACCAAAAAAATGGCCAAAATGTATGCCACAAAAGTTTGCAAGACCCTGTAAAGTCAGTCTCAAACAAGGTGAGCCTATCAACTGCCCTAATTTATGCCTGGAGAAAGTTTTCCAGCCCACTACTCCAGGAGAAGAGCCCAAGAGGAGCCCATTGTTCTCCCTGAGCTGAGGGGACAGAGCTGAGAGTCCACAGAAACCATGTTGACATGAGCTCTCAGGACAAGGTTTCCGAGAAGAAGGGGCTGCACAGAAAGAGAACTCCAGAGCTCTGCAAAGGGTCCCCCTAAAGTACATAGCTAAGTAATTGTTAGGACAGGCCTAGAGAAAAGTACCTACGGTTGGGGAAACAACACCCAGATAAGATGAAAAGTAACAGTACACATGCTCACCAAGGTCCAGTAATAGTGCTTATTTTATCAGCCAACCCAGAAACACCTCAAGATTCCCAGGGATACCCAGAAGGATCTTGCCTCACTAGTTGGGAGTGATTAGCTCTAAAATGAGAACTGGTCTGATCCCACCTAATGAATTTTTAAAGCAAGACCAAAAAGAGTCAAACTCTTTCCAACTAAACTTAAATACATACCAATACAAAGATCAAGAATATTTATATATACTTCCAGCACTCAATAAGATAAAAGTCACCGTATCTGACATCCAGACACAGTTTAGCAGAGACGCAACAGTAACAACAAAAGACAGAAGAACGTGGCTCATAATAAGGAGAAAAATCACTGAGTCAGAACTGATCCAGAGTAAATCAAGGTGCCAGAGTTATCAGTTAAGAACATTAAAATGCTTATTGAAACAGTATTCTATATGTTCTAAAATAGAGACATGCAAGATACACTAAAGGAGGCTGGGCGCAGTGGCTCACGCCTGTAATCTCAGCATTTTGCGAGGCCGAGGCAGGTGGATCACGAAGTCAGGAGTTCAGGACCAGCCTGACCAATATGGTGAAATCCCATCTCTACTAAAAATACAAAAATTAGCGGGACATAGTAGCATGCGGCTGTAGTCCCAGCTACATGGTAGGCTGATAGCACATTAGTCATTAAAGAAGAAAAGATAGACACCTCTCAAAATAAAATATAGAGAGAAAATAAATTTTTAAAAAACATGAACAGAGCAATAGTAGACAGTACATTTCAAGTAACTGAATTTACGTGTAATCTCAGTTCCCAAAGGAGAGGAGAGGGAAGATGTGAAAACATTTGGGACTTTGAGTCAGGCAAAGCTTTCTTTGATATGACCCCACAGCATGATTTATATAATAATATATTGATAAGAAGAACTCATCAAATTTAAAAAAAAGAATCTGCTCTTCAAAAGAATCTATTAAGAGACTGAAAAGACAAGCTGCAGGCTGGGAGAAAATATTTGCAACTCATATATCTGATAAAAGGCTTGCATCAAAAATATATTTTAAAAGCTCAAAATTTAATAATGAAAAACAAACAACCCCATTTAAAACTTGGGTGAAAGACTGGAACAGACATTTCAAAGTAGACATTTGTTTGGTAAATAAGCACATATGCTCAACATAATTAATGCTTAGGGCAATGCAAATTAAAACCAAAATGAGACGCCACTATCTATTTTTAAATAGCTAAGATTAGCATGACTGATAATAGCCAAGCACTGGCTTGGATGTGGAGAAGCTGAAACTCTCATACACTGCTGATGGGAATACAAAAAAGTGTAACCTTTGAAAAACAGTTCAAGAGTCCCTTAAAAAGTTAAACATACTTCTGCCGTAAGACTCAGCCATTGCACTCCTGGGTATTTACCCAAGAGAGATAAAAGTAGGTGTTCATATAATGATATCAACACAAATGTTCATAGCACATGTATTCATAATAGCCCAAACTAGAAACAGTCTAAATATCAATCAATACATTAATGAATTAACTTGCTTTATCCGAATTAATTATGGATACATACTATAACATGAATGAATCTCAAAATAATTATACTAAGTGAAACAAGGCAGACTCTAGAGGTAAAACATGCAGAGAAAAAAACATAAAATGTCAGACAAAAAAGTGCATAGTGTAAAATTGTATTTATATACATTTTTTGACTGTATAAATTACTGTCCAGTGACAGAAAGCAGTTTGGTGGTTTTTAAGGGCCAGGAGTGAGGGGCCAGAGAAATGTATTATAAAGAGGCATCAGGAAACTGGAGGTGAAGTATATTTCCATCACCTCGATTGTGTGCTGATGGTTTCTAAACTTTCAATATTTTTAGTTTATTATATGTTATACAAAATAAAGCTTGTAATAAAAATCAAAAGATTGAGCCATCCTTATTTTCTCTATAAAAGAGCAGAATTCTCCTTTTAGAGATTTGGAAAGATTATTAAAAGATAAGTTACAAAATACAGTACCTGACACGTATAAAATATTAAATAAATATTAGCCATGCTTAATTATTTTGTTTTAAGTCTATATGAGTCAAGTTTTAGTAGAAATATGGGCTAGAAAAAAAAAACAGAAAGCGGGACTCTGTGATCCGACTTGGGCTTATAGAACAGACTGTACTAGTTTGTTCTCATGCTGCTAATAAAGTCCTACCCAAGACCGGGTAATTTATAAAGGAAAGAGGTTTAATGAACTCACAATTCCACATGGCTGGGGAGGCCTCACAGTCACGGCAGAAGGCAAAAAAGAAGCAAAGGCACATCTTAAATGGTAGCAGAGAAGAAAGCTTGTGTAGGAAAACTCCCATTTTAAAAGCATCAGATCTGGTGAGACTTATTCGCTACCAGGAGAACAGTAGGGGGAACCCGCCCCTATGATTCAATTATCTCCACCTGACTCCATCCTTGACATGCGGGGATAATTACAATCAAGGTGAGATTCGGCCGGAGACACAGCCGAATCATATCAATGACTAATGAGAGTTATGTCCAGAACCTAATGAAAACCTGTCTGAGGCCACATTCCCTGTAAAGCAGATTTGAGATAGAGATTTGTGTAGAGAACATTTAACTGGGTAAAATCCTAGGAACCAACAACTGTGGCAAAAAAGCTGAATTGGATAAAGGGAGTTGAGATGTGAGGCAGTCACAACAAATACCTCAGCTAATCTCAAGGGGGAGCTGAGAAGCTGGGGTGACCCTTCAGAGTTGCCCTAAATTGAGGCAGGAGTATGGAGTTTTAATACCTTTCACTGGCCATTCTTCAGATACGAGTTGTCCCCAAGGATGGACATCAGCTTGACAAGTTATTAATTAGATCTCCTGAGAATAAATTCTGGAGAGAATCAGCTGAGAGGCATGAATTGCCAACACTCCCAATAGCTGGGCAAACTTCAGTTTTGAGGGAGGATTTGGGTCACACACAAAAGTCTCCACAACCAATTATTCATGGGAAATTCTATGTAGGCAGAGCTATTTCATGGCCAGTTAATCAAAACTACATAATCTATTTGGTTAAGCAAAAGAAATTAAAAAGATAAAATAAAATCTATATATTAACACTCAAAAGTTTTTAATGCATTTGCCTTGCATTTCTTGTGTTTTGCCTTCCATTTCAAATGTTTTGCCTTGCATTTGTTTATTTGCTTTTAAGAACCTTTAGAGAACAATAATTACCAATATAATATGGAGTAGCACAGCATAGACGAGGGAAGCTAACTCTCTCCCTTTTCCCAGAACCTGGAACAGCTAAAGATCCTAAGCATTGTCAGCTTTGGTATCTGACATAGTTTGGATGTTTGTCCCCTTCAAATCTCACGTTAAAATGTGATCCCCAATGTTGGAGATAGATGCCTCCTGAATGGCTTGGTGCTGTCCTCTTGGTAATGAATGAGTTCTTACCCTGTGAGTTCATGCGATATCTGGTTGTTTAAAAGAGACTGACACCTCCTCCCTGTCTCTCTTGCTTCCTCTCTCACCATGTGATATGCTGGTTTCCCTTCACCTTCCACCATGATTGGAAGGTTCCTGAGGCCCTCCCTGGAAGCAGGTGCCAGTACTATGCTTCATGTACAGCCTTCAGAACAAGGAGCCAAATAAACCTCATTTCTTTATAAATTACCCAGCCTCAGGTATTTCTTTATAACAATGCAAATGGGCTAACAGAGTATCATTCATGGACAGTGAGTGTATTAGTCAATTTTCATGCTGCTGATAAAGACATACCCAAGACTGGGTAATTTATAAAGAAAAAGAGGATTAATGAATTCACATATCTGCACCGCTACCTGTATAAATACGGAAATATCTTCACCGCTACCTGTACAAACATGGAAATATCTACACTGCTACCTGTATAAACATGGAAATATCTACACCGCTATCTGTATAAACATGGAAATAACTACACCGCTATCTCTATAAATATAGAAATATCTACACCGCTGTCTCTATAAACATGGAAATATCTACCACGCTATCTGTAGAAACATGGAAATATCTACACCGCTATCTCTATAAACATGGAAATATCTACACCACTATCTGTATAAACATGGAAACATCCACACCGCTATCTGTATAGACATGAAAATATCTACACCGCTATCTGTATAAACATGGAAATATCTACACCGCTATCGGTATAAACATCCGTACTTGCTCTTAATTTATACCCAAGGCTGGGATGTTTCATATGATAAAAAGACCAAATACAGAATTAGTCTATATTTGGTCTGGCAATTGATCTCTGCAATAATCAAACCTCAAAGACAATCAAACCTGAAATCTAAGCTACATATTAAATAGCTTGGTTTTTAGGTTGCACGTTGCTGTGTATGCTGGCTTCATAGAAAATGCAAGTAGCAATGGCCATTTTTTAATAGTCATTAGCCTTGAAGCTCTCCTAGTTTTGAATCACATAGAAATAGAAATCAAATCTCACTAGATATTTTTTTTGAAACAGGGTCTGGCTTCGTTGCCCAGGCTGAAGAGCAGGGCATGATCTTGGCTCACACCTCTGCCTCTCGGACTCAAGTCATCCTCCCACCTCAGCCTTGGAGTAGCTGGGACCACAGGCATGTGCCACCATATCCAGCTAATATTTTTATTTTTGTACAAATGGGGTTTGTCATCTTTCCCAGGCAGGCCTCAAACTCCAAGACTCAAGCAATCCACCTGCCTTGAATTCCCAAAGTACTGGGTTTACAGGTGACAGCCACTACGCCCAGCAACTAAACTTCTAAAAATCAATTTTACATAAAATTATCTAAGCGTGCAAGGAAAGATAAGAAGCCTAAGGAACCAGTGAGTTGAAGAATAAATGCAGGTTAAATCATACATGTAAACAACATTATGTGATGTGGTAGGAATCATCTAGCATGCTTTAAAGCATGAGTAAAAAGTCTTTTCTTAGAAAACTGGATCTTAGTTTAGGATATCTTTAGATAAGAGTATGAAAAGTCATATCATATTGATAAGTAAAGTGCTTCCTTTGGCTAATTTTAAGGATAGGACATTTACTTTCATATAATTCATAGGAATCTTAGACTTAAAAATAAAATTTCCCTTCTCAAATCCTTACTTTCATACATTTTTTGCATTTCTTTCACTTTTGTGTTAATGGCCTATGTCTCAACATATTCTATTAAGCCTTCTGGAAACACATACTTTGTTTCCAGCCTCTTCAGAGAACCATCACTCCACTTCCTAGGCTTCTGAAGAAGCAGACCCAAGCTTATAGTTATTACATATTTCTAAATCTAGGTGACCAAGAAAAATTGATACTTTTCCCATCATACCTTTAAGTTAATAATCAGGTGTATGCTGAGAGGTAAAGACCCAAGAGTGTTTGTTGTCTAATTGTGCAGCTGTATAAACAAATCTTAATGCTTGAAAATATTCAAAGGTTATTCTCACGTTGATTGTTGGTAACTATGTGTAACAACATGAAAAGAAAAAAAATCAAAGAATTACGTCTGAGGATAATACACAATCTCTAAGGGTAAGAAGAGCAACAAAAATTCTGCTTCAATTACCACTGAAATAATATATTTATCCTGTAAAATCTATGGTGGCTGGTTGTAAAAATTAGGCATTAGCAAACTGATAAAGACTTTTTAATGAAAACATTATGAAACATAGTTTTTAAAAAGTTAAATACACCCACACCAGTTTTTCACATTCTTTGGCCTGCTTTAATGCTGCCATTAAATAATTGATTTAGTTGTGACATAGATCCTATGTTCCATTGAGTCTACCATTCATAAAGATGCAATGTAACGTAACAAAAATATAAATTGTGTGTGTGTGTGGGGGAGAAGTCAAGAGTATTTTTATGTGACAGAAGTTAAGTTGTTATCAGTGTAAAATAGTCTGTTACAAATAGAGGACTCTGTATGTTAGTTTCACTAACCAGAAAGAAATAAATTACAGCAGATACACACACACACACCAAAAAAGGGAAAAGAAACAAAGCTTAGCACCACAGAAAACCACCAAACTAGAGAGATAAACAATAAGAAAGGAAGAAGTGAACAAGTAATCTAAAAAACAACTAATGAAATGGTAGAAGGAAGTCCTAATTTATCAATAATAAACTTCAATAGAAGTGGATTAAACTCTAGTTAAAAGATATAAAGTGGATGAATGGATTCAGATAGCAAAACCCACCTATATGCTGCCTACATGATACTTACCTCACTATTAAAGATAAATAGACTGAAAGTGAAGAGATGGAAAAATATATTTTATGCAAACAAATGAAAAGCAAGCAGGAGTAGCCACAGTCATGTCATATTTTAAAAGGCTTTAAATAAAAACACTATATAAAAAAAGAATGTCGCTGTATAATGAAATGATAAAAGGCCCAATTCAATAAGAGGACATAACATATATATTACTTAGGTGTAACTATATATGTACCCAACACCAGAACAACCAGATATATAAAGCAAATATTAGATTTAAAGGTAGAGATTGACTGCAATACAATATTAGTAGGAAATTTCAACACTCCACTTTAAAAATGGACAGATTATATGAAGAGAAAATCAACCAAAAAATGACAGACTCAAACTATACCATAGACCAAATGGACCTAGCAGGTAAAGAAGATCTCACCTGATATGGTTTGGCTGTATATCCCCACCGAAATCTCATCTTGATTATAGCTCCCATAATTCATACATGTTGTGGGAGGGAACCAGTGGGAGATAATTGAATCATGGGGGCGGTTTCCCCCATACTGTTCTTGTGGTAGTGAATACGTCTAACAAGATCTGATGGTTTTATAAGGGGGAACCCTTTCACTTGGTTCTCAATTCTATTTTGTTTGCTACCATGTAAGATGTGCCTTTCGCCTTCCATCATGATTGGGAGACCTCCCCAGCCACGTGGAACTATGAGTCCACTAAACCTCTTTTTCTCTGTAAATTACCCAGTCTCGGGTATGTCTTTATCAGCAGTATGAAAACAGACTAATACATCATCCAACAGCTGCAGAATACAAATTATTCTCAACTGTACACCAAACATTCTCTAGGACCAATCATACATTATGACACATAATAAGTCTTAACAAACTTAAGAAGACAGATATCATATGAAGTATCTTTTCTGATTACAGTGATATAAAGCCAGAAATCAACAACAGGAAAGCCCTTGGAAATTTTATAAAAACATGGAAATTAAATAGCATGCACCCAAGAAATCAATAGGTCTCATTAAGACATTAATAGGAAAATTTCAAAAGTCGCTGAGACAAGTAAGAATGAAAATCCAACATACCCAAACCTATGGAACGTAGCAAAAGCAGTTCTAAGAGGGAAATTTATAGCAATAAAAGCCTACACCAAAAATGAAGAAAGATTTTCAAATCACAAAGCAAAATTATACACTTCAAGTAACTAGAACATCAAAAACAAACTAAACCCAAAATTGGTAGAAGGAAGGAAATAATAAAGCTCACAGCAGATATAAAGGAAACAGACACTAAAAAATATTTCAAAAGATAAATAAGACAAAGTGTAAAGGTAAAACTGACAAACCTTTAGCTAAACTAAGACAAAAGGAGAGAAAATTCAAATAAATAAAAGATGAAAAAGGAGACATTACAACTGATACACCACAGAAATAGAAGGGATTGTAAGACATTACTCATAACTATATGCCAACAAATTTGATAATGTAGAATAAAATGAATAAATTTCTGCACACATACAACTACCCAGATTAAATTGTGAGGAAATATAACATCTGAACACATCAATAATGAGTTTGGAAATTGAATCAATAATAAAACATCTTCCATCAAAACAACAACAACAACAACCAACACCCAGGACCTGATGTCTTCACTGCTGAATTCTACCAAACAGTTAAAGAATAACTACCAATTCTCCACAAACTTTTCCACAAAAGTAATGAGGAAGGAATACTTCCATACTCATCTTATGAGGCTCGCAATATCCTGATTCTAAAACCAGACAAAGACATGCACAAAATGAAAATAACAGGCCAATATTCCTGGAGAACATAGATACAAAAATTCTCAACAAGATACAAGTGAACTGACTTTGACAGCACACTAAAAAGAGTATTCACTATAATCAAGTGGGATTCATCCCAGGGATGAAAGGATGGCTTAACATGCACAAATCAGTAAATATGATACACCACCACAATAGAAAGAAAAACAAAAACCATGTGATCATTTCAACAGATGCAAAAAGAACACTTGACAAAAGTCAACATTCGTTTATGATAAAAACTGTCAAGAAAGTAGGTATAGGAGTGTACCTCAACGCAGTAAAGGCCATATGTGACAAACCCACAGCTAACATCTTATTTATGGTGAATAGTTAAATGCTTTTCCTCTATGATATGGAGGAAGACAAGGATGTCAACTTCTACCACTTCTATTTAGCATAGTACTGGAGGTCAGAGCCAGAGCAATTAGACAAAAGAAATAAATAAGAGGGATCCAAACTGGAAAGAAGGAAGTCAGATTGTTTCTGTTTGTAGAAAATGTGATCTCACATACATATGTATACATCTATATATATGATCATATAGATATATATGATCTCTCTCTCTTTAGGGTTCTTTCTATATATACTTATATAGAGTGAGAACCCTAAAGACTTGACCAAAAACTACTAGAAATCATAAATAAATTCAGTAAAGTTGTAGTATACAAAATCAACACAGAAAATTCAGTGGTGTTTCTATACACTAATAGTGAACTATCTGAAAAAGTCATCAAGAAAGGAATTCCATTTACAATAGCTACCAAGAAATCTGCAGATAAATTTAATCAAGGTCATGAAAGATCTCTTCAATGAAAACTATAACACACTGATGGAAAAATTTACGATACACAAAAAATGGACACTATATACTCATGGAATGGAAGAATTGATACTATTGAAATGACCATACTAACAAAATGTCCTACAGATTCAATGCAATCCCTATCAAAATAACAATGAAATTCTTCACAGAAATAGAAAAAAGTACCCTAAAATTTGTATGAAACCAGAAAAGACCCCAAATAACCAAAGCAATCCTGTGCAAAAATAACAAAGCTGGAGGCACCACACTACCTGACTTCAAAATATACTACAAAGCCATAGTAAGCAAAACAGCATGGCACTGCCATAAAGCAAACACATAGACCAATGGAAGAGAATATACAGCTCAGAAATAAATTCTCATACCTAAAGTCAACTGATTTTCAAAAAAGGAGTCAAGAGCACACACAGGGGTAAAGACAGTGTCTTCATTAAATGGTACTGAGAAGATTGGATATTTATATGTGGGATAATGAAATTAGACCCCTATCTTTTACCTTATACAAAATCAACTCAAATGCGATTAAAGACCTAAAGGTAAGATTGAAAACTATGAAAAACTACTAGAAGATAACATGTGGGAAATTCTCTATAACTTTGGGTTGTACAAGGATTTTTTAAATGAGACGTCAAAAGCACAGGCAACAAAAGCAAAAATAGATAAATGGGGTTTCATCAAACTAAAATGCTTTTGCACAGCAAAGGAAACTTAACAGAGTGAAAAAACAACTTACAGAATGGGATACAATATTTGCAAACTATACATCTGCTAAGGAGTTAATGCCCAGATTATATAAGAAACTTAAGCAACTCAACAGCAAAAACATAAAAAACTTATTTAAAAATGGGCAAAACTGGGAGGCTGAGGCAGGTGGATTGCCTGAGGTCAGGAGTTTGAGACCAGCCTGACCAATATGGTGAAATCATTTCTCTACTAAAAATACAAAAATTTAGCCAAACATGATGGCGTGTGCCTGTAACCCCAGCTACTCAGCAGGCTGAGGCAGGGGAATTGCTTGAAAGAGGGAGATGGAGGTTGCCGTGAGCCCCGATTGCACCACTGTACTCCAGCTTGGGCAACAGAGCAAGACTCCTTCTCAAAAAAAAAAAAAAAAAAAGGACAAAATAAACTAAAAGACATGCCACAAGAGAAAATATAGAAATGGTCAAGACGAATATATAATAAAATCATGTTCAACATCACTAACCATCAGGGAAATGCAAATCAAAACCACAATGAGATACCAGTTCACCCATTAGAATGGCTATTACCAAAAAGGTAAAAGATAACAAGAGTTGGCAAGGAAGTGGAGAAAAGGGAACACTTACACACTGTTGATGAAGTTGTAAACTAGTACAACCATTAAGCAAAACTTTATGGAAGTTCGCTAAAAAATAAAAAAAAAACAAAAAAACAATTATTCGATCACATAACCCAGCAATCCCACTACTGGGTATATATCCATAGGAAATGAAATCATTGTGTTTGAAAAATATCTGCACTCTTATGTTTACTGTAGCACTATTTCTAATAATCAGATATGGAATCAACCTATGTGTCTAAAAACAAAGAAGTGAATTATATATATATAATATATATTATGTATATTATACATAATTATTATGAATATTATACATAACATATATCATGAATATTATGTATAATATATATCATGTATATTATACATAATATATATCATGTATATTATACATAATATATATCATGTATAATATATATAATATACATTATGTATAATATATATAATATACTTTATGTATATTATATATTACATATAATATATATTATTATTATATATATAATTATATATAATTATAATTATAATTATATATAATTTTATGTGTAATGATAATTATACATAAAATTAATTATAATTATATATAATTTTATGTGTAATTATAATTATACATATTATTATATATAATATATATATATATGGACACATACACAATGAAATACTATTCAGCAATAAAAAAAGAATGAAATTCTGCCAGTTGCAACAACATGCATGACCCTGTAGGATACAATGTTAGGTGAAATAAGCCAGACACAGAAAGCAAACACCGCATGATCTCTCTCATAAGTGGAATCTTAAAAAAAAAATGTTAATAGAGAAGTAGAGTAGAATAGTGGTTACCAAACAGTGAGGAAGAAGTGGGGAGGGCAAAATGGAGATAGATTGGTTAACAGTTATGAAATCACAATTATATAGGAAGAATAAGTTGAAGTGTTCTTTGCAAAGCAGGGTGAATGTAGTTAAAAGTAAAGTATTGTATATTACAAAGTATCTAGAAGAAAGGATTTTGAAATTTCTTATGAAAAAGAAATGATAAATGCATGAGGTAATTAATACACTAACTATCCTTATTGGATCATTAGACAACATACATATTCATTGAAACATCAAATTGTATCCTATAAATCTATATGATTACAATGTGAAAATTTTTAAAAATAAATTAATGAATTAAATAACAATTTTAAAATGTTCTCAATCACCAATGCAAAGTTTAGGAGCTTTGTTCTTGACTCAGCCTTAAGACTGAAAACTAATGTGTTAGAAATATTTGTAGATCCTCTCAATTTTGAAAGAATCCTAGCTAAACTACTGAAATATAAAATATATTTTATGTAATATGCTCTTAGGTGTATTCTTAGGTGAACTCTGCTTTTAGATGAAGCTTATAAAAATGAAAAACGTATCTGAAATAAAATTTTAAAGTATTTGGAAAATTACACCTTAATCTATTAAAGACAAATTTTCTATACAGTAACCTTTTTATGTGCTTTTGAAATGGGATATACAATTATTTTCCCTGATGTGAAACAAAATATAGAAAGTTGGCATTTTATCTAAGAAGTTAACTTAGGAAGAAAGAGTGAGAGGCAGAGGAATGAGGGAAGAAAGGAAGGCTGATGATGGGATACCTTATCAAGTTGCCTAATGCTGTATTGGAACCTAATAGGCCTTCTAAGGAGTTTTATTACATAATGCAAGACTCCTCAATCTGGGAGGAGGAAAGGGCTTTATTTTTGAGTGGTCACAGGTTGCCCCATGGGCATAAACTCTACCAAGCTTCTAGGTTACACCTACATGAGCATCCCACCTGCTTAAGTGAGAGCAGCCACAAACTGTGGGCCATTCCAGGTAAGTGTCATATCACACCTGCACCAACTAGTCAAAGCCTGGGTCAAAGCCTGTGCAGAACTGATTGCTACAGCAGAGGCTAAAATAAGAAATGGGGCTAAGAGAATGAAAAGCAGTGCCCATATGTATCCAAAAACAGGTTGAAGATATCTTTAGGAAGGAACAGATAATTTTTTTTATTCATACAATAACAGATGCATATGAACTCCTCGAGTAGTCACCCATTCCTGTCAGCCCTTGGGCTTCATAACTAAATCACTCTTCCTTTGTAATCCAGTCCCACATTTTCAGCTATCTCTCTATGTTTATTATCTTAAATATTTCTTTGCTCTATACTCTTCCCCTAGTCTTCAACCAATTTCTTTCTTTATTGTCCCAACCCACAGACTGTTATTTCCACTTCGATGTCCCATAGAAGCTTCAAGGGTTTGAAATACCTAAAAAAAACTCATCTTTCTCCCTAAAACTCCCTCTCCTTCTCCCACTTCAAAATTTCAACTAATGGCTCCCCCTGTTATCCCTACCAGAATCCTGAATGATCCCTGTTTCTCCTCATTCACTCCATACATGTAAATCTCATTAACGTTACTTTCTAGATATTTCATGAATCCTTTCCATTCATTCTGTACTAGAAAGTGTTCCCAGTTTAGACCCTGGTGGTTGGTGGCCTCTTACCTAAGCGCTCTCTCTCTCTCTCTCTCTGTGGGTGTGGGTGTGGGTGTGTGTGTCCTGAGAATTTATTTACTTCTGGTTTTTGTTTGTTTTTTAGTATCCAGAATCTACAGGGAACTTAAATCAATTAGAAAAAAAAATAACCCAATTAAAAAATGGGCAAAGGACATGAACAAACTCATCTCAAAAGAGCACATACAAATGGCCAACAAATACAAAAAAAAAAGGTTAGAATCACTAATCATCAGAAAATTGCAAATCAAAACACAATGAGATACCATTTCATACCGGTTGGAATGGCTATTATTAAAAAGTCAAAATACAACAGATGCCAGCAGGGCTGTAGACAAGAGGAAGTGTCTGTATATTTTTAGCTATAGCCCTACTTCAAACGTGTCCCCCTTACAGCCAAAAGAGCGGCCTATCTAAAGGACTGTTCTGATCAGCTCACTTACCTGACTGAAACCTTCAGTGACTCCCATGGCCTGCAGGTCAATGCACTAATTCATGACTATAACATCTGAGATATCCTTGATCTGGCTACTGGTCTAGCCCTCTCTGACTCACGCTTTATAAACCATGCATTCTGGAACTTTTTAGTTGTTTCCCACATCAGCATGCTACTTCCCATCCATGTAGATTTGCAGAGACCTCCTCATCTTTTTAATTCCCAGTTCCCACTCTCAACATGGGCCATCTCCTACCCACACTTCAAAACCTAAGCAAAACAACACCTTCCGTGACACCTCCATGCTGAGTCAGATGCCATCCCCTTTGTATTGTAGTTCTTTGCTTGTGTGCCTTTGTCTCACTTTGTTCTCTTTAAAATAAACTCCATGAGGACAATGATCACCTGCTATTTGTGTTAATATCTGCACCAAGTGGCATAGTGTCTGGAGTATAGTAGGATCTATTTTCAAGGAACAAAAGATTATATCTATACCAATAGACATGAATTAGCGCTTTTTTTTAAAGATAAGCTCCCTTTGAACTAAGTCAATGTTTACAAGAAGAGTTATACTAAAAGGTTCACTTTTGCTGCTTACGTTTCATTTATTTCAGGCAATTAATTCATTGTTATTGGTAAATCGATACTTTTTATTGATACTGAAAAGAGAGAAATAAACTAATGACTATCTCTGTTAGAGTAGATTTGTTCATATCTATCAGTAAAATGTTAATTATCTGAAAGTCAATAATAAAACATAAACTGTGATCTTAAATATTTTTTAGGGGCTCAAAAATAATTAGAATTCATGTCAGCATATAAAAAAGATCAGAGTATTTTTAAGATATGATAAAATTTTATTTTAGTTTCTTAATAGGGATTTTTGTGACCTTATAGAGTTCAATTAATTACAATTTTAAAAATAGGATTGATAGAGTTTTAGAATTAGAAACCATTTATAGATTATTTTATTTTTCTTTTGAGGAATCGGGTCATCAGAAGATCAAGGAACACCTATAATGTCACTAGATCCTAATTTAATTTAAATTTTAGAATCCAGGTATTCTAACTCCTGTCTTGATACTATTTCTACTTTATTATGTTGCTTCCCAGGGCTTTAAAAAATAAAAGCTGGGAAATTACATTTGCTTTGCACATACAGCACCAATTATCAAATTCAGCATAAAAGCATAACATGTATACATCAAAAAGAAAACATAAAAACTTCATATTAAAAGCATCTCAAAACAATTGAATATAATAGGGAAACCTTATACAAATGCAACACTCCCCCATTAATAAAAAGAAACCAATTGGAGAAAAAAGAAATTCAATATAAACATGTTGGAATATAACCTAATTCATTTTAATCCAATGCTTCAAATTGAAAAAAATTAGCACTAGTGTTATTTTCCTTTATCATTACAATCTTGCTTTTCATTACATTATGCTATGTTTTGTATTAAACATAAAATCAATTTTTCACCTTAACACATGCTAGAAATACAGAGTCACCATGCTGGAAATCAGTAGAAAGTGTCTTTGTTTCTACTTTTTTTTTTCTTTGGAAAAGCTTTGGGAAAAAATATCATTTACAATGTTTAATTTTAATAACTTAAAGAATGTAATTGATTTTTGTTTGTTTTTGACATGGAGTTTCACTCTTGTCACTCAGGCTGGAGTACAATGGCATGATCTCGGCTCACTGTAAACTCCACCTCCCAGGTTCAAATGATTCTCCTGTCTCAGCCTCTCGAGTAGCTGGGATGACAGGCACTCGCCACCACACCTGGCTAATTTTTGTATTTTTAGTAGAGATGGGGTTTCATCATGTTGGCCAGGCTGGTCTCAAACTCCTGACCTCAGGCGATCCGCCCACCTCGGCCTCCCAAAGAGCTGGGACTACAGGCGTGAGCCACCGCGCCCAGCCAATTGAATAGTTTTTAACTCAGAAGATAAATGCTTGAGGGGATGGAAAGCCCATTCCTCATGATGTGATTATTTCACACTGCATGCCTGTATTAAAACATCTCATGTACCCCACAAATATATAAACCTCCTTTGTACCCACAAACATTTTATAAAATAATGAAAATATTTTAAAACTAAAAAAATTGTTTTTTAATTAAGCAACCTTATTTAAATAAAATCATTCTTCCTCATCCTCAGTCCTGGGATCTACCAGAAAGAATTAGCAACATCTTAAAGATGACAAAGTGTTAAAGATAAGCTGCTATTAAGTAAAAGTGTGAAGTGTGGAGGGGACAAGCTGGATGCCTGAACCATTTTGTTCTATCTTTAGGACAGTGAAAGAGCAAGATGCAGGGTTGGGGTGGGGGACACTTATTCTGTTGAGCATTGTCACCACTATATTCACTGAAATTCATCTGCATGCTTGTATGTATACTGTTGATTCACCTGATACACTGAAAATTATATGAAATTGTTCTCTATTCTTTAGATAATTATAATCTAAGTGCTAATATGAAGCTTAGAATTTATATGAAATAATTATGCCCACAACAAGACATTTCAGCTAATTCCTAGATAATAATCTCACTTCACCCTGCACAAAACAGGCACATGATCATGTCACTCTGACCTGGTTTGAGTCCAAGGAGACTTTTGTTTTTAAAATAATTTAGGTTAGTAGTTAAAATATGAACTTTGGGCCAGGAGTGGTGGCTCATGCCTATAATCCCAGCACTTCGGGAGGCTGAGGCGGGCGGATGACTTGAAGTCAGGAGTTGGAGACTGGCCTGGCCAACATGCTGAAACCCCATCTCTACTAAAAAAAAAATACAAAAATTAGCTGGGTGTGGTGGCAGGCACCTATAATCCCAACTACTTGGGAGACTGAGGCAGGAGAATTGCTTGAGCCTGGGAAGTGGAGGTTGCAGTGAGCAGAGATCTTACCACTACACTCCAAAACAAACAACAAACAAAAAAATTCTAGAGTCACACTGAAAATCTTAACAACCTGCTTCTACTTCTCATTTTTTTTTATTTTGACCTGATTTTAGACTGATGGTAAAATGCACAAATAACACAAAGTGCCCCCTATGTCCCTCACCCTGCTTCCCCTACTACTAACATTTTCAGAGCCATCCTTATTTTCTCTATAAAAAAGCATAATTCTCCTTTTAGAGATTTGGAAAGATTATTAAAAGATAAGTTACAAAATACAGTACCTGACACGTATAAAATATTAAATAAATATTAGCCATGCTTAATTATTTTGATTTGAGTCTTTATGAGTCAAGTTTTAGTAGAAATATGGGCTAGAAAAAAAAAGAAACAGAAAGCGGGACTCTGTGATCCGACTTGGGCTTATAGAACAGACTGTACTAGTTTGTTCTCATGCTGCTAATAAAGTCCTACCCAAGACCGGGTAATTTATAAAGGAAAGAGGTTTAATGAACTCACAATTCCACATGGCTGGGGAGGCCTCACAGTCACGGCAGAAGGCAAAAAAGAAGCAAAGGCACATCTTAAATGGTAGCAGAGAAGAAAGCTTGTGTAGGGAAACTCCCATTTGAAAACCATCAGATCTCATGAGACTTATTCGCTACCAGGAGAAGAGTAGGGGGAACCCGCCCCTATGATTCAATTATCTCCACCTGACTCCATCCTTGACATGCGGGGATAATTACAATCAAGGTGAGATTTGGGCAGAGACACAGCCGAATCATATCAATGACTAATGAGAGTTATGTCCAGAACCTAATGAAAACCTGTCTGAGGCCACATTCCCTGTAAAGCAGATTTGAGATAGAGATTTGTGTAGAGAACATTTAACTGGGTAAAATCCTAGGAACCAACAACTGTGGCGAAAAAGCTGAATTGGATAAAGGGAGTTGAGATGTGACGCAGTCACAACAAATACCTCAGCTAATCTCAAGGGGGAGCTGAGAAGCTGGGGTGACCCTTCAGAGTTGCCCTAAATTGAGGCAGGAGTATGGAGTTTTAATACCGTTCACTGGCCATTCTTCAGATACGAGTTTTCCCCAAGGATGGACATCAGCTTGACAAGTTATTAATTAGATCTCCTGAGAATAAATTCTAGAGAGAATCAGCTAAGAGGCATGATTTGCCAACACTCCCAATAGCTGGGCAAACTTCAGTTTTGAGGGAGGATTTGGGTCACACACAAAAGTCTCCACAAATAATTATTCATGGAAAATTCTATGTAGGCAGAGCTATTTCATGGCCAGTTAATCAAAACTACATAATCTATTTGGTTAAGCAAAAGAAATTAAAAAGATAAAATAAAATCTATACATTAACACTCAAAAGTTTTTAATGCATTTGCCTTGCATTTCGTATGTTTTGCCTTGCATATCATATGTTTTGCCTTGCATTTGTTTATTTGCTTTTAAGAACCTTTAGAGAACAATAATTACTAATATAATATGCAGTAGCACAGCATAAACGAGGGAAGCTAACTCTCTCCCTTTTCCCGGGACCTGGAACAGCTAAAGATCCTAAGCATTGCCAACTTTGGTATCTGACATAGTTTGGATGTTTGTCCCCTTCAAATCTCACGTTAAAATGTGATCCCCAATGTTGGAGACAGATGCCTCCTGAATGGCTTGGTGCTGTCCTCTTGGTAATGAATGAGTTCTTACCCTGTGAGTTCATGCGATATCTGGTTGTTTAAAAGAGACTGACACCTCCTCCCTGTCTCTCTTGCTTCCTCTCTCACAATGTGATATGCTGGTTTCCCTTCACCTTCCACCATGCTTGGAAGGTTCCTGAGGCCCTCCCTGGAAGCAGGTGCCAGTACTATGCTACACGTACAGCCTTCAGAACAAGGAGCCAAATAAACCTCATTTCTATATAAACCACCCAGCCTCAGGTATTTCTTTATAACAATGCAAATGGGCTAACAGAGAATCATTCATGGACAGTGAGTGTATAGGTCAATTTTCATGCTGATGATAAAGACATACCCAAGACTGGGTAATTTATAAAGAAGAAGAGGTTTAATGAATTCACATATCTGCACCACTACCTGTATAAATATGGAAATGTCTTCACCGCTACCTGTACAAACATGGAAATATCAACACCGCCATCTCTATAAAAATGGAAATATCTAAACCGCCATCTGTATAAACATGGAAAAACCTATAACGCCATCTCTATAAACATGGAAATATCTAAACCGCCATCTGAAGGAACATGGAAATATCCACACCGCTATCTCTATAAAGGTTGAAATATCAACACCGCCATCTGTATAAACATGGAAATATCTACACAGCTATCTGTATAAAGATGGAAATATCTACACCACCATCTCTATAAATGTGGAAATATCTACACCGCCATCCGTATGAACATGGAAATATCTACACCGCCGTCTGTATGAACATGGAAATATCTACACCGCCATATCTAGGAACACGGAAATATCTACACCGCCATCTGTATGAACATGGAAATATCTACACTACCATCTGTATGAACATGGAAATATCTACACCGCTATCTGTATAAACATGGAAATATCTACACCGCTATCACTATAAACATGGAAATATCTACACCGCTATCTGTATCAACACGGAAATATCTACACCGCCATCTCTATAAACATGGAAATATCTACACTGCAATCTGCATAAACATGGAAGTATCTACACCGCTATCTGTATATACATGGAAATATCTACAACGCTATCCATATAAACATGGAAATATCTACACCGTTATCTGTATAAATGTGGAAATAACAACACCGCTCTGTCTACAAACAAGGAAATATCTACACCGCTATCTGCATAAACATGGAAATATTTACACCGCCATCTCTATGAACATGGAAATATCTACACAGCCATCTGTATGAACATGGAAATATCTACACCGCAATCTGTATGAACATGTAAATATGTACACCGCCTTCTGTATGAACATGGAAATATCTACCCCGTTATCTGTATGAACATGGAAATATGTATACCGCTATCTGTATGAACAAGCAAATATCTACACAGCTATCTGTTTATCAATGGAAATATCTGCACTGCTATCTCTATAAACATGGAAATAACTACACTGCTATCTGTATAAACATGGAAATATCTACACCGCCACCTGTATGAACATGGAAATATCTACACTGCCATCCATAGGAACATGGAAATATCTACACCGCAATCTGTAAGAACATGTAAATATCTACACCGCCCTCTGTATGAACATGGAAATATCTACACCGCTAACTGTATGAAGATGGAAATATCTGCAGCGTCATCTGTACGAATATGGACATATCTACACTGCCGTCTGTATTAAGATGGAAATATCTACACCGCTATCTGTATAAACATGGAAATACCTGCACCACTATGTGTATAAACATGGAAATATCCGCACCGCTATCTGTATGAACATGGAAATATCTACACCGCCATCTGTGTAAACATGAAAATATCTGCACCGCCATCCCCATAAACATGGAAATATCTACACCGCCATCTGTATGAACATGGAAATATCTACACAGCTATCTGTATGAACATGGAAATAACTACACCGCTATCTGTATGAACATGGAAATATCTACACCACTCTCTGTATGAACATGGAAATATCTACACCGCTATCTGTACGAACATGCAATTATCTACACAGCTATCTGTATATCAATGGAAATATCTACACTGCTATCTCTATAAACATGGAAATAACTACACTGCTATCTGTATAAACATGGAAATATCCACACCGCCACCTGAATGAACATGGAAATATCTACACTGCCATCCATACGAACATGGAAATAACTACACCACCCTCTGTATGAACATGGAAATATCTACACGGCTAACTGTATGAACATGGAAATATCTACACCGCCATCTCTATGAACATGGAAATATCTACACCGCCATTTGTATGAACATGGAAATGTCTACACCGCCATCTGTATGAACATGGAAATATCTTCACCCCCATCTGTATGAACATGGATATATCTACACCGGCATCTGGATGAACATGGAAATATCTACACCGCTATCTGCATGAAAATGGAAATATCTACACAGCTATCTGCATATACATGGAAATATCCACACAGATTTCTAAATAAATATGGAAATAACTACAGTGCTATCTCTATAAACTTCAAAATATCTACACCGCCATCTGTATGAACATGGAAATATGTACAACGCCATCTGTACGAACATGGAAATATCTACACCGCCATCTGTATTAAGATGGAAATATCTACACCGCTATCTGTACAAACATGGAAATATCAGCCCAACTATCTGTATAAACATGGAAATATCCACACCACTATCAGTATAAACATGGAAATATCTACACCGCTATCTGTATGAACATGGAAGTATCTACACCGCTATCTGTATGAACATGCAAATATCTACTCAGCTATCTGTATATCAATGGAAATATCTACACTGATATCTCTATAAACTTGGAAATAACTACACTGCTATCTGTATAAACATGGAAATATCTACACCACCACCTATATGAACATGGAAATATCTACACTGCCATCCGTACGAACATGGAAATATCTACACCGCTAACTGTAAGAACATGGAAATACCTACGCCGCTAACTGTATGAACATGGAAATATCTACACCGCTATCTGTATGAACATGGAAATATCTACACCGTTATCTTTATGAACATGGAAATATCTCCACCGCTATCTGTATGAACATGGAAATATCTACACCGCTATCTGTACGAAAATGGAAATATGTACACCACTATCTGTATGAACATGCAAATATCTACACAGCCATCTGTATATCAATAGAAATACCTACACTGATATCTCTATAAACATGGAAATAACTACACTGCTATCTGTATAAACAGGGAAATATCTACACCGCCACCTGTATGAACATGGAAATATCTACACTTCCATCCGTACGAACATGGAAATATCTACACCGCCATCTGTATGAACAAGGAAATATCTACACCGCTAACTGAACATGGAAATATCTACACCGCTATTGGTATGAACATGGAAATATCTACACCGCAATCTGTATGAACATGGAAATATCAACACCGCTATCTGTATAAACATGGAAATATCTTCACCGCTATCTCTATAAACATGGAAATATCTACACCGCCACCTGTATGAACATGGAAATATCTACACTGCCATCCGTAGGAACATGGAAATATCTACACCGCTAACTGAACACGGAAATATCTACACCGCTATCTGTATGAACATGGAAATATCAACACCGCTATCTGCATGAACATGGAAATATCTACACCGCTATCTGTATGAACATGGAAATATCTACACCGCCAACTGAATGAACATGTAAATATCTACACCGCCATCTCTATATCAATGGAAATTTTTACACTGCTATCTCTATAAACATGGAAATAACTACACCGCTATCTGTATAAACATGGAAATATCAACACCGCTATCTGTATGAACATGGAAATATCTACACCGCTATCTATACGAACATGGAAATATCTACACCGCTATCTGTATGAACATGCAAATATCCACACAGCTATCTGTATATCAATGGAAATATCTACACAGCTATCTCTATAAACATGGAAATAACTACACTGCTATCTGTATAAACATGGAAATATCTACACCACCACCTGTATGAACATGGAAATATCTACACTGCCATCCGTACGAACAAGGAAATATCTACACCGCCATGTGTATGAACATGTAAATATCTACACCGCCATCTGTATGAACATGGAAATATCTACACGGCTAACTGTATGAACATGGAAATATCTACAACGCTATCTGTATGAACATGGAAATATCTACACCGCCATCTGTATGAACATGGAAATATCTACACCGCCATCTGAATGAACATGTAAATATCTACACTGCCATCTCTAAATCAATGGAAATTTCTACACTGCTATCTCTATAAACATGGAAATAACTTCACCGCTATCTGTATAAACATGGAAATATCTACACCGCCATCTCTATGAACATGGAAATATCAACACCGCCATCTGTATGAACATGGAAATATCTTCATCGCCATCTGTATGAACAAGGATATATGTACACCGGCATCTGGATGAACATGGAAATATATACACCGCTATCTGCTTGAACATGGATATCTACACAGCTATCGGAATATACATGGAAATAACTACACAGATTTCTCAATAAGTGTGGAAGTATCTACAGCGCTATCTCTATAAACTTCGAAATATCTACACCGCCATCTGTATGAACATGGAAATATCTACACCGCCATCTGTACGAACATGGACATATCTACACCGCCGTCTGTATTAAGATGGAAATATCTACACCGCTATCTTTATAAACATGGAAATATCTGCCCAACTATCTGTATAAACATGGAAATATCCGCATCACTATCTGTATAAACATGGAAATATCTACACTGCTATCTGCATAAACATGGAAATATCCACACCGCCATCTGTGTAAACATGGAAATGTCTACACCGTTATCTGTGTAAATATGGAAATATCTACACCGCCATCTGTGTAAGCATGAAAATATCTACACCGCCATCCCTATAAACATGGAAATATCTACACCGCCATCTGTATGAACATGGAAATATCTACACCGTTGTCTGTATGAACATGGAAATATCTCCACCGCTATATGTATGAACATGGAAATATCTACACCGCTATCTGTACGAACATGGAAATATGTACACCGCTATCTGTATGAACATGCAAATATCTACACTGCCTTCTGTATATCAATGGAAATACCTACACTGCTATCTCTATAAACATGGAAATAACTACACTGCTATCTGTATAAACAGGGAAATATCTACACCGCCACCTGTATGAACATGGAAATATCTACACTTCCATCCGTATGAACATGGAAATACCTACACCGCCATCTGTATGAACATGTAAATATCTACACCGCCATCTGTATGAACATGGAAATATCTACACCGCTAACTGAACATGGAAATATCTACACCGCTATTGGTATGAACATGGAAATATCTACACCGCTATTTGTATGAACATGGAAATATCTACACCGCCATCTCTATGAACATGGAAATATCTACACCGCTATTTGTATGAACATGGAATTATCTACACCACCATCTGTATAAACATGGAAATATCTATACCGCTATCTGCATAAACATGGAAATATCTAAACCGCAATCTGTATGAACATGGAAATATCTACACCGCCATCTCTATATCAATGGAAATTTTTACACTGCTATCTCTATAAACATGGAAATAACTACACCGCTATCTGTATAAACATGGAAATATCTGCACCGCCATCTCTATGAACATAGAAATATCTACACCGCCATCTGTACGAACATGAAAATATCTATACCGCCAACTGTATGAACATGTAAATATCTACACCGCCATCTGTATGAACATGGAAACATCTACACTACTAACTGCATAAACATGGAAATATCTACACCGCTATCTGTATGAACATGGAAATATCTACACCGTTATCTGTATGAACAAGGAAATATCTTCACCGCTATCTGTATGAACATGGAAATATCTACACCGCTATCTATACGAACATGGAAATATCTACACCGCTATCTGTATGAACATGCAAATATCTACACAGCTATCTGTATATCAATGGAAATATCTACACAGCTATCTCTATAAACATGGAAATAACTACACTGCTATCTGTATAAACATGGAAATATCTGCACCGCCACCTGTATGAACATGGAAATATCTACACTGCCATCCGTACGAACATGGAAATATCTACACCGCCATGTGTATGAACATGTAAATATCCACACCGCCATCTGTATGAACATGGAAATATCTACACCACTAACTGTATGAACATGGAAATATCTGCACCGCTATCTGTATGAACATGGGAATATCTACACCGCTATCTGTATGAGCATGGAAATATCTACACCGCCATCTGTATGAACATGGAAATATCTACACTGCCATCTGTATGAACATGTAAATATCTACACCGCCATCTGTATGAACATGGAAATCCCTACACAACTAACTGTATGAACATGGAAATATCTACACCGCTATCTGCATGAGCATGGAAATATCTACACCGCTATCTGTATGAACTTGGAAATATCTACACCGCTATCTGTATGAACATGGAAATATCTACACCGCTATCTGTATGAACATGGAAATATCGACACCGCTATCTGTATGAACATGGAAATATCTACACCGACATCTGAATGAACATGAAAATATCTACATCGCCATCTCTATATCAATGGAAATTTCTACACTGCTATCTCTATAAACATGGAAATAACTACACCGCTATCTGTATAAACATGGAAATATCTACTGCGCCATCTCTATGAACATGGAAATATCTACACCGCCATCTGTACGAACATGAAAATATCTATACAGCCAACTGTATGAACATGTAAATATCTACACCGCCATCAGTATGAACATGGAAATATCTTCACTACTAACTGTATGAACATGGAAATATCTACACCGCTATCTGTATGAACATGGAAATACCTACACCGTTATCTGTATGAACATGGAATTATCTACACCGCTATCTGTATGAACATGGAAATATCTACACCGCTATCTATACGAACATGGAAATATCTACACCGCTATCTGTATGAACATGCAAATATCCACACAGCTATCTGTATATCAATGGAAATATCTACACAGCTATCTCTATAAACATGGAAATAACTACACTGCTATCTGTATAAACATGGAAATATCTACACCGCCACCTGTATGAACATGGAAATATCTACACTGCCATCCGTACGAACAAGGAAATATCTACACCGCCATGTGTATGAACATGTAAATATCTACACCGCCATCTGTATGAACATGGAAATATCTACACCGTTAACTGTATGAACATGGAAATGTCTACACCGCTATCTGTGTAAACATGGAAATATCTACACCGCCATCTGTGTAAGCATGAAAATATCTACACCGCCATCCCTATAAACATGGAAATATCTACACCGCCATCTGTATGAACATGGAAATATCTACACCGCCATCTCTATAAACGTGGAAATATCTACACCGCTATCTGTATGAACTTGGAAATATCTACACTGCTCTCTGTATAAAATTGAAATTATCTACACCACTATCTCTATAAACATGGATATATCTACACTGCTATCTGTATAAACATGGAAATATCTACACCGCTATCTGTATAAACATGGAAATATCTTCACTGCTATCTGTATAAACATGGAAATATCAACAACGCAGTCTCTATAAACTTGGAAATAACTACTCCACTATCTCTGTAAACATGGAAATATCTAGACCGCCATCTCTAAAAACATAGGAATATCTACACCACCATCTGTAAAAAAATGGAAATATCTATACCGCTACCTGCATAAACATGGAAATATCTACAAAGCCATCTCTAAGAACATGGAAATATCTACACCGCCATCTGTACGAACATGGAAATATCTATACCGCCAGCTGTATGAACATGTAAATATCTACACCGCCATCTGTATGAACATGGAAATATCTACACCGCTAACTGTATGAACATGGAAATATCTGCACCGCTATCTGTATGAACATGGAAATATCTACACCGCCACCTGTATGAACATGGAAATATCTACACTGCCATCCATACGAACAAGGAAATATCTACACCGCCATGTGTATGAACATGTAAATATCTACACCGCCATCTGTATGAACATGGAAATATCTACACCGTTAACTGTATGAACATGGAAATATCTACACCGCTATCTGTGTAAACATGGAAATATCTACACCGCCATCTGTGTAAGCATGAAAATATCTACACCGCCATCCCTATAAACATTGAAATATCTACACCGCCATCTGTATGAACATGGAAATATCTACACCGCCATCTCTATAAACGTAGAAATATCTACACCGCTATCTGAATGAACTTGGAAATATCTACACTGCTCTCTGTATAAAATTGAAATTATCTACATCACTATCTCTATAAACATGGAAATATCTACACTGCTATCTGTATAAACATGGAAATATCTACACCGCTATCTGTATAAACATGGAAATATCTTCACCGCTATCTGTATAAACATGGAAATATCAACAACGCAGTATCTATAAACTTGGAAATAACTACTCCACTATCTCTGTAAACATGGAAATATCTAGACCGCCATCTCTAAAAACATAGGAATATCTACACCATCATCTGTAAAAAAATGGAAATATCTATACCGCTATCTGCATAAACATGGAAATATCTACAAAGCCATCTCTAAGAACATGGAAATATCTACACCGCCATCTGTACGAACATGGAAATATCTACACCGCCATCTGTATGAACATGGAAATATCTACACCGCTAACTGTATGAACATGGAAATATCTGCACCGCTATCTGTATGAACATGGAAATACCTACACCGCTATCTGTAAGAACAAGGAAATATCTACAAAGCCATCTGTACGAACATGGAAATATCTACACCGCTATCTGTATGAACAGGCAAATATCTACACAGCTATCTGTATATCAATGGAAATATCTACACCGCCATCTCTATATCAATGGAAATTTCTACACTGCTATCTCTATAAACATGGAAATAACTACACCGCTTTCTGTATAAACATGGAAATATCTACTCCGCCATCTCTATGAACATGGAAATATCTTTACCGCCATTTGTATGAACATGGAAATATCTACACCGCTATCTGCATGAACATGGAAATATCTACACAGCTATCTGAATATACATGGAAATATCTACACAGATTTCTCTATAAATATGGAAATAACTACTGCGCTATCTCTATAAACTTCGAAATATCTACACCGCCATCTGTATGAACATGGAAATATCTACACCGCCATCTGTACAAACATGGACATATCTACACCGCCATCTGTATTAAGATGGAAATATCTACACCGCTATCTGTATAAACATGGAAATATCTGCCCAACTATCTGTATAAACATGGAAATATCCGCACCGCTATCTGTAAAAACATGGAAATATCTACACTTCTATCTGCAAAAACATGGAAATATCCACGCCGCTATCTGTGTAAACATGGAAATGTCTACACCGGTATCTGTGTAAACATGGAAATATCTACACCGCCATCTGTTTAAACATGAAAATATCTACACCGCCATCCCCATAAACATGGAAATATCTACACCGCCATCTGTATGAACATGGAAATATCTACACCGCTATCTCTATAAACGTGGAAATATCTACACCGCTATCTTTATGAACTTGGAAATATCTACACTGCTCTCTGTATAAAATTGAAATTATCTACACCACTATCTCTATAAACATGGAAATATCTTCACCGCTATCTGTATAAACATGGAAATATCTACACCGCCACCTGTATGAACATGGAAATATCTACACTGCCATCCGTACGAACATGGAAATATCTACACCGCCATCTGTATGAACATGTAAATATCTACACCGCCATCTGTATGAACATGGAAATATCTACACCGCTAACTGTATGAACTTGGAAATATCTACACCGCTATCTGTAAGAAAATGGAAATATCTACACTGCTATCTGTATGAACATGGAAATATCTACACCGCTATCTGTATGAACATGGAAATATCTACACCGCTATCTGTATGAACATGGAAATATCCACACCGCTATCTGTATGAACATGCAAATATCTACACTGCAATCTGTATATCAATGGAAATATCTACAATGCTATCTCTATAAACATGGAAATAACTACGCTGCTATCTGTATAAACATGGAAATATCTACACCGCCATCTCTATGAACATGGAAATATCTACACCGCTATTTGTATGAACATGGAAATATCTACACCGCCATCTCTATGAACAGGGAAATATCTACACCGCCATTTGTATGAACATGGAAATATCTACACCGCTATCTGTATGAACATGGAAATATCTTCATCGCCATCTGTATGAACATGGATATATGTTCACCGGCATCTGGATGTCCATGGAAATATCTACACCGCTATCTGCATGAACATGGATATCTACACAGCTATCTGAATATACATGGAAATATCTACACAGATTTCTCAATAAGTGTGGAAATATCTACAGAGCTATCTCTATAAACTTCGAAATATCTACACCGCCATCTGTATGAACATGGAAATATCTACACCGCCATCTGTAGGAACATGGACATATCTACACCGCCATCTGTATTAAGATGGAAATATCTACACCGCTATCTTTATAAACATGGGAATATCTGCCCAACTATCTGTATAAACATGGAAATATCCGCATCGCTATCTGTATAAACATGGAAATATCTACACTGCTATCTGCATAAGCATGGAAATATCCACACCGCCATCTGTGTAAACATGGAAATGCCTACACCGCTATCTGTGTAAACATGGATATATCTACACCGCCATCTGTGTAAGCATGAAAATATCTACACCGCCATCCCTATAAACATGGAAATATCTACACTGCCATCTGTATGAACATGGAAATATCTACACCGTTATCTGTTTGAACATGGAAATATCTCCACCGCTATATGTATGAACATGGAAATATCTACACAGCCTTCTGTATATCAATGGAAATACCTACACTGCTATCTCTATAAACATGGAAATAACTACACTGCTATCTGTATAAACAGGGAAATATCTACACCGCCACCTGTATGAACATGGAAATATCTACACTTCCATCCGTATGAACATGGAAATATCTACCACGCCATCTGTATGAACATGTAAATATCTACACCGCCATCTGTATGAACATGGAAATATCTACACCGCTAACTGAACATGGAAATATCTACACCGCTATTGGTATGAACATGGAAATATCTACACCGCTATCTGTATGAACATGGAAATATCTACACCGCCATCTGTATGAACATGGAAATATTTACACCGCCATCTGTAGGAACATGGACATATCTACACCGCCATCTGTATTAAGATGGAAATATCTACACCGCTATCTTTATAAACATGGGAATATCTGCCCAACTATCTGTATAAACATGGAAATATCCGCATCGCTATCTGTATAAACATGGAAATATCTACACTGCTATCTGCATAAGCATGGAAATATCCACACCGCCATCTGTGTAAACATGGAAATGCCTACACCGCTATCTGTGTAAACATGGAAATATCTACACCGCCATCTGTGTAAGCATGAAAATATCTACACCGCCATCCCTATAAACATGGAAATATCTACACTGCCATCTGTATGAACATGGAAATATCTACACCGTTATCTGTTTGAACATGGAAATATCTCCACCGCTATATGTATGAACATGGAAATATCTACACAGCCTTCTGTATATCAATGGAAATACCTACACTGCTATCTCTATAAACATGGAAATAACTACACTGCTATCTGTATAAACAGGGAAATATCTACACCGCCACCTGTATGAACATGGAAATATCTACACTTCCATCCGTATGAACATGGAAATATCTACCACGCCATCTGTATGAACATGTAAATATCTACACCGCCATCTGTATGAACATGGAAATATCTACACTGCTAACTGAACATGGAAATATCTACACCGCTATTGGTATGAACATGGAAATATCTACACCGCTATCTGTATGAACATGGAAATATCTACACCGCCATCTGTATGAACATGGAAATATCTACACCGCCATCCGAATGAACATGTAAATATCTACACCGCCATCTCTAAATCAATGGAAATTTCTACACTGCTATCTCTATAAACATGGAAATAACTTCACCGCTATCTGTATAAACATGGAAATATCTACACCGCCATCTCTATGAACATGGAAATATCAACACCGCCATCTGTACGAACATGAAAATATCTATACCGCCAGCTGTATGAACATGTAAATATCTACACCGCTATCTGTGTGAACATGGAAATATCTACACTACTAACTGTATGAACATGGAAATATCTACACCGCTATCTGTATGAACATGGAAATATCTACACCGTTATCTGTAAGAACATGGAAATATCTACACCGCTATCTGCATGAACATGGAAATATCTGCACCGCTATCTGTATGAACATGCAAATATCTACACAGCTATCTGTATATCAATGGAAATATCTACACAGCTATCTCTATAAACATGGAAATAACTACACCGCAATCTGTATAAACATGGAAATATCTACACTGCCATCTCTATGAACATGGAAATATCTACACCGCCATTTGTATGAACATGGAAATATCTACACCGCCATCTCTATGAACATGTAAATATCTACACAGCCATTTGTTTGAACATGGAAATATCTACACCGCCATCTGTATGAACATGGAAATATCTACACCCCCATCTGTATGAACATGGATATATGTGCACTGGCATCTGGATGAACATGGAAATATCTACACCGCTATCTGCATGAACATGGAAATATCTACACAGCTATCTGAATATACATGGAAATATCTACACAGATTTCTCTATAAATATGGAAATAACTACAGCGCTATCTCTATAAACTTTGAAATATCTACACCGCCATCTGTATGAACATGGAAATATCTAAACCGCCATCTGTACAAACATGGACATATCTACACCGCCATCTGCATTAAGATGGAAATATCTACACCGCTATCTGTATAAACATGGAAATATCTGCCCAACTATCTGTATAAACCTGGAAATATCCGCACCGCTATCTGTATAAACATGGAAATACCTACACTTCTATTAGCAAAAACATGGAAATATCCACACCGCTATCTGTGTAAACATGGAAATGTCTACACCGCTATCTGTGTAAACATGGAAATATCTACACCACCATCTGTGTAAACATGAAAATATCTACACCGCCATCCCCATAAACATGGAAATATCTACACCGCCATCTGTATGAACATGGAAATATCTACACCGCCATCTCTATAAACGTGGAAATATCTACACTGCTATCTTTATGAACTTGGAAATATCTACACTGCTCTCTGAATAAAATTGAAATTATCTACACCACTATCTCTATAAACATGGAAATATCTACACTGCTATCTGTATAAACATGGAAATATCTACACCGCTATCTGTATAAACATGGAAATATCTTCACCGATATCTGTATAAACATGGAAATATCTACACCGCCACCTGTATGAACATGGAAATATCTACACCGCTATCTGTATGAACATGGAAATATCTACACCGCTATCTGTATGAACATGGAAATAACTACGCTGCTATCTGTATAAACATGGAAATATCTACACCGCCATCTCTATGAACATGGAAATATCTACACCGCTATTTGTATGAACATGGAAATATCTACACCGCCATCTCTATGAACAGGGAAATATCTACACCGCCATTTGTATGAACATGGAAATATCTACACCGCCATCTGTATGAACATGGAAATATCTTCATCGCCATCTGTATGAACATGGATATATGTACACCGGCATCTGGATGAACATGGAAATATATACACCGCTATCTGCATGAACATGGATATCTACACAGCTATCTGAATATACATGGAAATATCTACACAGATTTCTCTATAAGTGTGGAAATATCTACAGCGCTATCTCTATAAACTTCGAAATATCTACACCGCCATCTGTATGAACATGGAAATATCTACACCGCCATCTGTACGAACATGGACATATCTACACCGTCATCAGTATTAAGATGGAAATATCTACACTGCTATCTGTACAAACATGGAAATATCTGAACAAATATCTGTATAAACATGGAAATATCCGCACCGCTATCTGTATAAACATGGAAATATCTACACTGCTATCTGCATAAACATGGAAATACCCACACCGCCATCTGTGTAAACATGGAAATGTCTACACCGCTATCTGTGTAAACATGGAAATATCTACACCGCCATCTGTGTAAGCATGAAAATACCTACACCGCCATCACTAAAAACATGGAAATATCTACACCGCCATCTGTAGGAACATGTAAACATCTACACCGCTATCTGTATGAACATGGAAATACCTACACTGCTATCTGTATGAACATGGAAATATCTAGACCGCTATCTGTATGAAAATGCAAATATCTACACAGCTATCTATATATCAATGGAAATATCTACACTGCTATCTCTATAAACATGGAAATAACTACACTGCTATCAGTATAAACATGGAAATATATACACCGCAATCTCTATGAACATGGAAATATCTACACCGCCATTTGTATGAACATGGAAATATCTACACTGCCATCACTATGAACATGTAAATATCTACACAGCCATTTGTATGAACATGGAAATATCTACACCGCCATCTGTATGAACATGGAAATATCTTCACCGCCATCTTTATGAACATGGATATATGTGCACCGGCATCTGGATGAACATGGAAATATCTACACAGCTATCTGAATATACATGGAAATATCTACACGGATTTCTCTATAAATATGGAAATAACTACAGCGTTATCTCTATAAACTTCGAAGTATCTTCACCACCATCTGTATGAACATGGAAATATCTACACCGCCATCTGTACGAACATGGACATATCTACACCGCCATCTGTATTAAGATGGAAATATCTACACCGCTATCTGTATAAACATGGAAATATCTGCCCAACTATCTGTATAAACATGGAAATATCCGCACCACTCTCTGTATAAACTTGGAAATATCTACACTGCTATCTGCAAAAACATGGAAATATCCACACCGCTATCTGTGTAAACATGGAAATGTCTACACCGCTATCTGTGTAAACATGGAAATATCTACACCGCCATCTGTAGGAACATGGAAATATCTAAACAGCTATCTGTATATCAATGGAAATATCTACACTGCTATCTGTAGGAACATGCAAATATGTAAACAGCTATCTGTATATCAATGGAAATATCTACACTGCTATCTCTATAAACATGGAAATAACTACCCTGCTATCTGAATAAACATGGAAATATCTACACCGCCACCTGTATGAACATGGAAATATCTACACTGCCATCTGTACAAAGATGGACATATCTACACCGCCATCTGTATTAAGATGGAAATATCTACATGGCTATCTGTATAAACATGGAAATATCTCCCCAACTATCTGTATAAACATGGAAATATCCGCACAGCAATCTGTATAAACATGGAAATATCTACACTTCTATCTGCAAAAACATGGAAATATCCACACCGCTATCTGTGTAAACATGGAAATGTCTACACCGCTATCTGTGTAAACATGGAAATATCTACACCGCCATCTGTGTAAACATGAAAATATCTACACCGCCATCCCCATAAACATGGAAATATCTACACCGCCATCAGTATGAACATGGAAATGTCTACACCGCCATCTCTATAAACGTGGAAATATCTACAACGCTATCTTTATGAACTTGGAAATATCTACAGTGCTCTCTGTATAAAATTGAAATTATCTACACCACTATCTCTATAAACATGGAAATATCAACACTGCTATCTGTATAAACATGGAAATATCTACACCGCTATCTGTATAAACATGTAAATATCTTCACCGCTATCTGTATAAACATGGAAATATCTACACCGCCACCTGTACGAACATGGAAATATCTACACTGCCATCCGTACGAACATGGAAATATCTACCCCGCCATGTGTATGAACATGTAAATATCTACACCGCCATCTGTATGAACATGGAAATATCTACACCGCTAACTGTATGAACATGGAAATATCTACACCGCTATCTGTATGAACATGGAAATATCTACACCGCTATCTGTATGAACATGGAAATATCTACACCGCTATCTGTATGAACATGGAAATATCCACACCGCTATCTGTATGAACATGGAAATATCCACACCGCTATCTGTATGAACATGCAAATATCTACACAGCTATCTGTATATCAATGGAAATATCTACACTGCTATCTCTATAAACATGGAAATAACTACGCTGCTATCTGTATAAACATGGAAATATCTACACCGCCATCTCTATGAACATGGAAATATCTACACCGCTATTTGTATGAACATGGAAATATCTACACCGCCATCTCTAGGAACAGGGAAATATCTACACCGCCATTTGTATGAACATGGAAATAACTACTCCGCCATCTGTTTGAAAATGGAAATATCTTCATCGCCATCTGTATGAACATGGATATATGTACACCGGCATCTGGATGAACATGGAAATATCTACACCACTATCTGCATGAACATGGATATATCTACACAGCTATCTGAATATACATGGAAATATCTACACAGATTTCTGTATAAATATGGAAATATCTACAGCGCTATCTCTAAAAACTTCGAAATATCTACACTGCCATCTGTATGAACACGGAAATATCTACACCGCCATCTGTACAAACATGGACATATCTACACCGGCATCTGTATTAAGATGGAAATATCTACACCGCCGTCTGTATAAACATGGAAATATCTGCCCAACTATCTGTATAAACATGGAAATATCCGCACCGCTATCTGTATAAACATGGAAATATCTACACTGCTATCTCCAAAAACATGGAAATATCCACACCGCTATCTGTGTAAACATGGAAATGTCTACACCGCTATCTGTGTAAACATGGAAATATCTACCCCGTCATCTGTGTAAACATGAAAATACCTACACCGCCATCCCCATAAACATGGAAATATCTACACCGCCATCTGTATGAACATGGAAATATCTACACCGCCATCTCTATAAACGTGGAAATATCTACACCGCTATCTGTATGAACTTGGAAATATCTACACTGCTCTCTGTATAAAATTGAAATTATCTACACCACTATCTCTATAAACATGGAAATATCTACCCTGCTATCTGTATAAACATGGAAATATCTACACCGCTATCTGCATGAACATGGAAATATCTACACAGCTATCTGAATATACATGGAAATATCGACACAGATTTCTCTATAAGTATGGAAATATCTACAGCGCTATCTCTATAAACTTCGAAAAATCTACACCGCCATCTGTATGAACATGGAAATATCTACACCGCTAACTGTATGAACATGGAAATATCTACACCGCTATTGGTATCAACATGGAAATATCTACACCGCTATCTGTATGAACATGGAAATATCTACACCGCTATCTGTATGAACGTGGAAATATCTACACCACCCTCTGTATGAACATGGAAATATCTACACCGCCATCTGTATGAACATGTAAATATCTACACCGCCATCTTATGAACATGGAAATATCTACACCGCTAACTGTATGAACATGGAAATATCTACACGGCTATCTGTATGAACATGGAAATATCTACACCGCTATCTGTATGAACATGGAAATATCTACACCGCTTTCTGTATGAACATGGAAATATCTACACCGCTATCTGTATGAACATGGAAATATCTAGAGCGCTATCTGTATGAACATGCAAATATCTAAAGAGCTATCTGTATATCAATGGAAATATCTACACTGCTATCTCTATAAACATGGTAATAACTACACTGCTATCTGTATAAACATGGAAATATCTACACCGCCATCTCTATGAACATGGAAATATCAAAACCGCCATTTGTATGAACATGGAAATATCTACACCGCCATCCCTATGAACATGGAAATATCTACATCGCCATTTGTATGAACATGGAAATATCTACACCACCATCTGTATGAACATGGAAATATCTTCACCGCCATCTGTATGAACATGGATATATGTGCACCGGCATCTGGATGAACATGGAAATATCTACACCGCTATCTGCATGAACATGGAAATATCTACACAGCTCTCTGAATATACATGGAAATATCTACACAGATTTCTCTATAAATATGGAAATAACTACAGCGCTATCTCTATAAACTTCGAAATATCTACACCGCCATCTGTATGAACATGGAAATATCTACACCGCCATCTGTACAAACATGGACATATCTACACCGCCATCTGTATTAAGATGGAAATATCAACACCGCTATCTGTATAAACTTGGAAATATCTGCCCAACTATCTGTATAAACATGGAAATATCCACACCGCTATCTGTATAAACATGGAAATATCTACACTTCTGTCTGCAAAAACATGGAAATATCCACACCGCAATCTGTGTAAACTTGGAAATGTCTACACCGCTATCTGTATGAACATGGAAATATCTACACCGCCATCTGTATGAACATGGAAATATCTACACCGCCATCTGTATGAACATGTAAATATCTACACCGTCGTCTGTATGAACATGGAAATATCTACACCGCTATCTGTATGAACATGGAAATATCTACACCGCTATCTGTATGAACATTGAAATATGTACACCGCTATCTGTATGAACATGGAAATATCCAGACGGCTAACTGTACAAACATGCAAATATCTAAACAGCTATCTGTATATCAATGGAAATATCTACACTGCTATCTCTATAAACATGGAAATAACTACACCGCTATCTGTATGAACTTGGAAATATCTACACCGCCCTCTGTATGAACATGGAAATATCTACACCACCATCTGTATGAACATGTAAATATCTACACCGCCATCTTATGAACATGGAAACATCTACACTGCTAACTGTATGAACATGGAAATATCTACACCGCTATCTGTATGAACATGGAAATATCTACACCGCTATCTGTATGAACATGGAAATATCTACACCGCTATCTGTATGAACATAGAAATATCTAGAGCGCTATCTGTATGAACATGCAAATATCTAAACAGCTATCTGTATATCAATGGAAATATCTACACTGCTATCTCTATAAACATGGAAATAACTACACTGCTATCTGTATAAACATGGAAATATCTACACCGCCATCTCTATGAACATGGAAATATCTACACCGCCATTTGCATGAACATGGAAATATCTTCACCGCCATCCCTATGAACATGGAATTATCTACATCGCCATTTGTATGAACATGGAAATATCTACACCACCATCTGTATGAACATGGAAATATCTTCACCGCCATCTGTATGAACATGGATATATGTGCACCGGCATCTGGATGAACATGGAAATATCTACACCGCTATCTGCATGAACATGGAAATATCTACACGGCTATCTGAATATACATGGAAATATCTACACAGATTTCTCTATAAATATGGAATTAACTACAGCGCTATCTCTATAAACTTCGAAATATCTACGATGCCATCTGTATGAACATGGAAATATCAACACCGCCATCTGTACAAACATGGACATATCTACACTGCCATCTGTATTAAGATGGAAATATCAACACCGCTATCTGTATAAACATGGAAATATCTCCCCAACTATCAGTATAAACATGGAAATATCCGCACCGCTATCTGTATAAACATGGAAATATCTACACTTCTGTCTGCAAAAACATGGAAATATCCACACCGCTATCTGTGTAAACATGGAAATGTCTACGCCGCTATCTGTATGAACATGGAAATATCTTCACCGCCATCTGTATGAACATGGAAATATCTACACTGCCATCCGTACGAACATGGAAATATCTACACCGCCATGTGTATGAACATGTAAATATCTACACCGCCATCTGTATGAACATGGAAATATCTACACCGCTAACTGTATGAACATGGAAATATCTGCACCGCTATCTGTATGAACATGGGAATATCTACAACGCTATCTGTATGAACATGGAAATATCTACACCGCCATCTGTATGAACATGGAAATATCTACACTGCCATCTTTATGAACATGTAAATATCTACTCCGCCATCTGTATGAATATGGAAATCCCTACACCACTAACTGTATGAACATGGAAATATCTACACCGCTATCTGCATGAGCATGGAAATATCTACACCGCTATCTGTATGAACTTGGAAATATCTACACCGCTATCTGTATGAACATGGAAATATCTACACCGCTATCTGTATGAACATGGAAATATCGACACCGCTATCTGTATGAACATGGAAATATCTACACCGACATCTGAATGAACATGAAAATATCTACATCGCCATCTCTATATCAATGGAAATTTCTACACTGCTATCTCTATAAACATGGAAATAACTACACCGCTATCTGTATAAACATGGAAATATCTACTGCGCCATCTCTATGAACATGGAAATATCTACACCGCCATCTGTACGAACATGAAAATATCTATACAGCCAACTGTATGAACATGTAAATATCTACACCGCCATCAGTATGAACATGGAAATATCTTCACTACTAACTGTATGAACATGGAAATATCTACACCGCTATCTGTATGAACATGGAAATACCTACACCGTTATCTGTATGAACATGGAATTATCTACACCGCTATCTGTATGAACATGGAAATATCTACACCGCTATCTATACGAACATGGAAATATCTACACCGCTATCTGTATGAACATGCAAATATCCACACAGCTATCTGTATATCAATGGAAATATCTACACAGCTATCTCTATAAACATGGAAATAACTACACTGCTATCTGTATAAACATGGAAATATCTACACCGCCACCTGTATGAACATGGAAATATCTACACTGCCATCCGTACGAACAAGGAAATATCTACACCGCCATGTGTATGAACATGTAAATATCTACACCGCCATCTGTATGAACATGGAAATATCTACACCGTTAACTGTATGAACATGGAAATGTCTACACCGCTATCTGTGTAAACATGGAAATATCTACACCGCCATCTGTGTAAGCATGAAAATATCTACACCGCCATCCCTATAAACATGGAAATATCTACACCGCCATCTGTATGAACATGGAAATATCTACACCGCCATCTCTATAAACGTGGAAATATCTACACCGCTATCTGTATGAACTTGGAAATATCTACACTGCTCTCTGTATAAAATTGAAATTATCTACACCACTATCTCTATAAACATGGATATATCTACACTGCTATCTGTATAAACATGGAAATATCTACACCGCTATCTGTATAAACATGGAAATATCTTCACTGCTATCTGTATAAACATGGAAATATCAACAACGCAGTCTCTATAAACTTGGAAATAACTACTCCACTATCTCTGTAAACATGGAAATATCTAGACCGCCATCTCTAAAAGCATAGGAATATCTACACCACCATCTGTAAAAAAATGGAAATATCTATACCGCTATCTGCATAAACATGGAAATATCTACAAAGCCATCTCTAAGAACATGGAAATATCTACACCGCCATCTGTACGAACATGGAAATATCTATACCGCCAGCTGTATGAACATGTAAATATCTACACCGCCATCTGTATGAACATGGAAATATCTACACCGCTAACTGTATGAACATGGAAATATCTGCACCGCTATCTGTATGAACATGGAAATATCTACACCGCCCCCTGTATGAACATGGAAATATCTACACTGCCATCCGTACGAACAAGGAAATATCTACACCGCCATGTGTATGAACATGTAAATATCTACACCGCCATCTGTATGAACATGGAAATATCTACACCGTTAACTGTATGAACATGGAAATGTCTACACCGCTATCTGTGTAAACATGGAAATATCTACACCGCCATCTGTGTAAGCATGAAAATATCTACACCGCCATCCCTATAAACATTGAAATATCTACACCGCCATCTGTATGAACATGGAAATATCTACACCGCCATCTCTATAAACGTGGAAATATCTACACCGCTATCTGAATGAACTTGGAAATATCTACACTGCTCTCTGTATAAAATTGAAATTATCTACACCACTATCTCTATAAACATGGAAATATCTACACTGCTATCTGTATAAACATGGAAATATCTACACCGCTATCTGTATAAACATGGAAATATCTTCACCGCTATCTGTATAAACATGGAAATATCAACAACGCAGTCTCTATAAACTTGGAAATAACTACTCCACTATCTCTGTAAACATGGAAATATCTAGACCGCCATCTGTAAAAACATAGGAATATCTACACCATCATCTGTAAAAAAATGGAAATATCTATACCGCTATCTGCATAAACATGGAAATACCTACAAAGCCATCTCTAAGAACATGGAAATATCTACACCGCCATCTGTACGAACATGGAAATATCTATACCGCCAGCTGTATGAACATGTAAATATCTACACCGCCATCTGTATGAACATGGAAATATCTACACCGCTAACTGTATGAACATGGAAATATCTGCACCGCTATCTGTATGAACATGGAAATACCTACACCGCTATCTGTATGAACATGGAAATATCTACAACGCCATCTATACGAACATGGAAATATCTACACCGCTATCTGTATGAACAGGCAAATATCTACACAGCTATCTGTATATCAATGGAAATATCTACACCGCCATCTCTATATCAATGGAAATTTCTACACTGCTATCTCTATAAACATGGAAATAACTACACCACTTTCTGTATAAACATGGAAATATCTACTCCGCCATCTCTATGAACATGGAAATATCTTTACCGCCATTTGTATGAACATGGAAATATCTACACCGCTATCTGCATGAACATGGAAATATCTACACAGCTATCTGAATATACATGGAAATATCTACACAGATTTCTCTATAAATATGGAAATAACTACTGCGCTATCTCTATAAACTTCGAAATATCTACACCGCCATCTGTATGAACATGGAAATATCTACACCGCCATCTGTACAAACATGGACATATCTACACCGCCATCTGTATTAAGATGGAAATATCTACACCGCTATCTGTATAAACATGGAAATATCTGCCCAACTATCTGTATAAACATGGAAATATCCGCACCGCTATCTGTATAAACATGGAAATATCTACACTTCTATCTGCAAAAACATGGAAATATCCACGCCGCTATCTGTGTAAACATGGAAATGTCTACACCGGTATCTGTGTAAACATGGAAATATCTACACCGCCATCTGTTTAAACATGAAAATATCTACACCGCCATCCCCATAAACATGGAAATATCTACACCGCCATCTCTATGAACATGGAAATATCTACACCGCTATCTCTATAAACGTGGAAATATCTACACCGCTATCTTTATGAACTTGGAAATATCTACACTGCTCTCTGTATAAAATTGAAATTATCTACACCACTATCTCTATAAACATGGAAATATCTTCACCGCTATCTGTATAAACATGGAAATATCTACACCGCCACCTGTATGAACATGGAAATATCTACACTGCCATCCGTACGAACATGGAAATATCTACACCGCCATCTGTATGAACATGTAAATATCTACACCACCATCTGTATGAACATGGAAATATCTACACCGCTAACTGTATGAACTTGGAAATATCTACACCGCTATCTGTATGAAAATGGAAATATCTACACCGCTATCTGTATGAACATGGAAATATCTACACCGCTATCTGTATGAACATGGAAATATCTACACCGCTATCTGTATGAACATGGAAATATCCACACCGCTATCTGTATGAACATGCAAATATCTACACTGCAATCTGTATATCAATGGAAATATCTACACTGCTATCTCTATAAACATGGAAATAACTACGCTGCTATCTGTATAAACATGGAAATATCTACACCGCCATCTCTATGAACATGGAAATATCTACACCGCTATTTGTATGAACATGGAAATATCTACACCGCCATCTCTATGAACAGGGAAATATCTACACCGCCATTTGTATGAACATGGAAATATCTACACCGCTATCTGTATGAACATGGAAATATCTTCATCGCCATCTGTATGAACATGGATATATGTACACCGGCATCTGGATGTCCATGGAAATATCTACACCGCTATCTGCATGAACATGGATATCTACACAGCTATCTGAATATACATGGAAATATCTACACAGATTTCTCAATAAGTGTGGAAATATCTACAGAGCTATCTCTATAAACTTCGAAATATCTACACCGCCATCTGTATGAACATGGAAATATCTACACCGCCATCTGTAGGAACATGGACATATCTACACCGCCATCTCTATTAAGATGGAAATATCTACACCGCTATCTTTATAAACATGGGAATATCTGCCCAACTATCTGTATAAACATGGAAATATCCGCATCGCTATCTGTATAAACATGGAAATATCTACACTGCTATCTGCATAAGCATGGAAATATCCACACCGCCATCTGTGTAAACATGGAAATGCCTACACCGCTATCTGTGTAAACATGGAAATATCTACACCGCCATCTGTGTAAGCATGAAAATATCTACACCGCCATCCCTATAAACATGGAAATATCTACACTGCCATCTGTATGAACATGGAAATATCCACACCGTTATCTGTTTGAACATGGAAATATCTCCACCGCTATATGTATGAACATGGAAATATCTACACAGCCTTCTGTATATCAATGGAAATACCTACACTGCTATCTCTATAAACATGGAAATAACTACACTGCTATCTGTATAAACAGGGAAATATCTACACCGCCACCTGTATGAACATGGAAATATCTACACTTCCATCCGTATGAACATGGAAATATCTACCACGCCATCTGTATGAACATGTAAATATCTACACCGCCATCTGTATGAACATGGAAATATCTACACCGCTAACTGAACATGGAAATATCTACACCGCTATTGGTATGAACATGGAAATATCTACACCGCTATCTGTATGAACATGGAAATATCTACACCGCCATCTGTATGAACATGGAAATATCTACACCGCCATCTGTAGGAACATGGACATATCTACACCGCCATCTGTATTAAGATGGAAATATCTACACCGCTATCTTTATAAACATGGGAATATCTGCCCAACTATCTGTATAAACATGGAAATATCCGCATCGCTATCTGTATAAACATGGAAATATCTACACTGCTATCTGCATAAGCATGGAAATATCCACACCGCCATCTGTGTAAACATGGAAATGCCTACACCGCTATCTGTGTAAACATGGAAATATCTACACCGCCATCTGTGTAAGCATGAAAATATCTACACCGCCATCCCTATAAACATGGAAATATCTACACTGCCATCTGTATGAACATGGAAATATCTACACCGTTATCTGTTTGAACATGGAAATATCTCCACCACTATATGTATGAACATGGAAATATCTACACAGCCTTCTGTATATCAATGGAAATACCTACACTGCTATCTCTATAAACATGGAAATAACTACACTGCTATCTGTATAAACAGGGAAATATCTACACCGCCACCTGTATGAACATGGAAATATCTACACTTCCATCCGTATGAACATGGAAATATCTACCACGCCATCTGTATGAACATGTAAATATCTACACCGCCATCTGTATGAACATGGAAATATCTACACCGCTAACTGAACATGGAAATATCTACACCGCTATTGGTATGAACATGGAAATATCTACACCGCTATCTGTATGAACATGGAAATATCTACACCGCCATCTGTATGAACATGGAAATATCTACACCGCCATCCGAATGAACATGTAAATATCTACACCGCCATCTCTAAATCAATGGAAATTTCTACACTGCTATCTCTATAAACATGGAAATAACTTCACCGCTATCTGTATAAACATGAAAATATCTACACCGCCATCTCTATGAACATGGAAATATCAACACCGCCATCTCTACGAACATGAAAATATCTATACCGCCAGCTGTATGAACATGTAAATATCTACACCGCTATCTGTGTGAACATGGAAATATCTACACTACTAACTGTATGAACGTGGAAATATCTACACCGCTATCTGTATGAACATGGAAATATCTACACCGTTATCTGTATGAACATGGAAATATCTACACCGCTATCTGTATGAACATGGAAATATCTGCACCGCTATCTGTATGAACATGCAAATATCTACACAGCTATCTGTATATCAATGGAAATATCTACACAGCTATCTCTATAAACATGGAAATAACTACACCGCAATCTGTATAAACATGGAAATATCTACACTGCCATCTCTATGAACATGGAAATATCTACACCGCCATTTGTATGAACATGGAAATATCTACACCGCCATCTCTATGAACATGTAAATATCTACACAGCCATTTGTTTGAACATGGAAATATCTACACCGCCATCTGTATGAACATGGAAATATCTACACCCCCATCTGTATGAACATGGATATATGTGCACTGGCATCTGGATGAACATGGAAATATCTACACCGCTATCTGCATGAACATGGAAATATCTACACAGCTATCTGAATATACATGGAAATATCTACACAGATTTCTCTATAAATATGGAAATAACTACCGCGCTATCTCTATAAACTTTGAAATATCTACACCGCCATCTGTATGAACATGGAAATATCTAAACCGCCATCTGAACAAACATGGACATATCTACACCGCCATCTGCATTAAGATGGAAATATCTACACCGCTATCTGTATAAACATGGAAATATCTGCCCAACTATCTGTATAAACCTGGAAATATCCGCACCGCTATCTGTATAAACATGGAAATACCTACACTTCTATTAGCAAAAACATGGAAATATCCACACCGCTATCTGTGTAAACATGGAAATGTCTACACCGCTATCTGTGTAAACATGGAAATATCTACACCACCATCTGTGTAAACATGAAAATATCTACACCGCCATCCCCATAAACATGGAAATATCTACACCGCCATCTGTATGAACATGGAAATATCTACACCGCCATCTCTATAAACGTGGAAATATCTACACCGCTATCTTTATGAACTTGGAAATACCTACACTGCTATCTGAATAAAATTGAAATTATCTACACCACTATCTCTATAAACATGGAAATATCTACACTGCTATCTCTATAAACATGGAAATAACTACACTGCTATCAGTATAAACATGGAAATATATACACCGCAATCTCTATGAACATGGAAATATCTACACCGCCATTTGTATGAACATGGAAATATCTACACTGCCATCACTATGAACATGTAAATATCTACACAGCCATTTGTATGAACATGGAAATATCTACACCGCCATCTGTATGAACATGGAAATATCTTCACCGCCATCTTTATGAACATGGATATATGTGCACCGGCATCTGGATGAACATGGAAATATCTACACAGCTATCTGAATATACATGGAAATATCTACACGGATTTCTCTATAAATATGGAAATAACTACAGCGTTATCTCTATAAACTTCGAAGTATCTTCACCGCCATCTGTATGAACATGGAAATATCTACACCGCCATCTGTACGAACATGGACATATCTACACCGCCATCTGTATTAAGATGGAAATATCTACACCGCTATCTGTATAAACATGGAAATATCTGCCCAACTATCTGTATAAACATGGAAATATCCGCACCACTCTCTGTATAAACTTGGAAATATCTACACTGCTATCTGCAAAAACATGGAAATATCCACACCGCTATCTGTGTAAACATGGAAATGTCTACACCGCTATCTGTGTAAACATGGAAATATCTACACCGCCATCTGTAGGAACATGGAAATATCTAAACAGCTATCTGTATATCAATGGAAATATCTACACTGCTATCTGTAGGAACATGCAAATATCTAAACAGCTATCTGTATATCAATGGAAATATCTACACTGCTATCTCTATAAACATGGAAATAACTACACCGCTATCTGTATGAACTTGGAAATATCTACACCGCCCTCTGTATGAACATGGAAATATCTACACCGCCATCTGTATGAACATGTAAATATCTACACCGCCATCTTATGAACATGGAAACATCTACACTGCTAACTGTATGAACATGGAAATACCTACACCGCTATCTGTATGAACATGGAAATGTCTACACCGCTATCTGTGTAAACATGGAAATATCTACACCGCCATCTGTGTAAGCATGAAAATATCTACACCGCCATCCCTATAAACATGGAAATATCTACACCGCCATCTGTATGAACATGGAAATATCTACACCGCCATCTCTATAAACGTGGAAATATCTACACCGCTATCTGTATGAACTTGGAAATATCTACACTGCTCTCTGTATAAAATTGAAATTATCTACACCACTCTCTCTATAAACATGGAGATATCTACACTGCTATCTGTATAAACATGGAAATATCTACACCGCTATCTGTATAAACATGGAAATATCTTCACTGCTATCTGTATAAACATGGAAATATCAACAACGCCGTCTCTATAAACTTGGAAATAACTACTCCACTATCTCTGTAAACATGGAAATATCTAGACCGCCATCTCTAAAAACATAGGAATATCTACACCACCATCTGTAAAAAAATGTAAATATCTATACCGCTATCTGAATAAACATGGAAATATCTACAAAGCCATCTCTAAGAACATGGAAATATATACACCGCCATCTGTACGAACATGGAAATATCTATACCGCCAGCTGTATGAACATGTAAATATCTACACCGCCATCTGTATGAACATGGAAATATCTACACCGCTAACTGTATGAACATGGAAATATCTGCACCGCTATCTGAATGAACATGGAAATATCTACACCGCCACCTGTATGAACATGGAAATATCTACACTGCCATCCGTACGAACAAGGAAATATCTACACCGCCATGTGTATGAACATGTAAATATCTACACCGCCATCTGTATGAACATGGAAATATCTACACCGTTAACTGTATGAACATGGAAATGTCTACAACGCTATCTGTGTAAACATGGAAATATCTACACCGCCATCTGTGTAAGCATGAAAATATCTACACCGCCATCCCTATAAACATGGAAATATCTATACCGCCATGTGTATGAACATGGAAATATCTACACCGCCATCTCTATAAACGTGGAAATATCTACACCGCTATCTGAATGAACTTGGAAATATCTACACTGCTCTCTGTATAAAATTGAAATTATCTACACCACTATCTCTATAAACATGGAAATATCTACACTGCTATCTGTATAAACATGGAAATATCTACACCGCTATCTGTATAAACATAGAAATATCTTCACCGCTATCTGTATAAACATGGAAATATCAACAACGCAGTCTCTATAAACTTGGAAATAACTACTCCACTATCTCTGTAAACATGGAAATATCTAGACCGCCATCTCTAAAAACATAGGAATATCTACACCATCATCTGTAAAAAAATGGAAATATCTATACCGCTATCTGCATAAACATGGAAATATCTACAAAGCCATCTCTAAGAACATGGAAATATCTACACCGCCATCTGTACGAACATGGAAATATCTATACCGCCAGCTGTATGAACATGTAAATATCTACACCGCCATCTGTATGAACATGGAAATATCTACACCGCTAACTGTATGAACATGGAAATATCTGCACCGCTATCTGTATGAACATGGAAATATCTACAACGCCATCTGTACGAACATGGAAATATCTACACCGCTATCTGTATGAACAGGCAAATATCTACACAGCTATCTGTATATCAATGGAAATATCTACACCGCCATCTCTATATCAATGGAAATTTCTACACTGCTATCTCTATAAACATGGAAATAACTACACCGCTTTCTGTATAAACATGGAAATATCTACTCCGCCATCTCTATGAACATGGAAATATCTTTACCGCCATTTGTATGAACATGGAAATATCTACACCGCTATATGCATGAACATGGAAATATCTACACAGCTATCTGAATATACATGGAAATATCTACACAGATTTCTCTATAAATATGGAAATAACTACTGCGCTATCTCTATAAACTTCGAAATATCTACACCGCCATCTGTATGAACATGGAAATATCTACACCGCCATCTGTACAAACATGGACATATCTACACCGCCATCTGTATTAAGATGGAAATATCTACACCGCTATCTGTATAAACATGGAAATATCTGCCCAACTATCTGTATAAACATGGAAATATCCGCACCGCTATCTGTATAAACATGGAAATATCTACACTTCTATCTGCAAAAACATGGAAATATCCACGCCGCTATCTGTGTAAACATGGAAATGTCTACACCGGTATCTGTGTAAACATGGAAATATCTAAACCGCCATCTGTTTAAACATGAAAATATCTACACCGCCATCCCCATAAACATGGAAATATCTACACCGCCATCTGTATGAACATGGAAATATCTACACCGCTATCTCTATAAACGTGGAAATATCTACACCGCTATCTTTATGAACTTGGAAATATCTACACTGCTCTCTGTATAAAATTGAAATTATCTACACCACTATCTCTATAAACATGGAAATATCTTCACCGCTATCTGTATAAACATGGAAATATCTACACCGCCACCTGTATGAACATGGAAATATCTACACTGCCATCCGTACGAACATGGAAATATCTACACCGCTATCTGAACATGGAAATATCTACACGGCTATCTGTATGAACATGGAAATATCTACACCGCTATCTGTATGAACATGCAAATATCTACACTGCAATCTGTATATCAATGGAAATATCTACACTGCTATCTCTATAAACATGGAAATAACTACGCTGCTATCTGTATAAACATGGAAATATCTACACCGCCATCTCTATGAACATGGAAATATCTACACCGCTATTTGTATGAACATGGAAATATCTACACCGCCATCTCTATGAACAGGGAAATATCTACACCGCCATTTGTATGAACATGGAAATATCTACACCGCTATCTGTATGAACATGGAAATATCTTCATCGCCATCTGTATGAACATGGATATATGTACACCGGCATCTGGATGTCCATGGAAATATCTACACCGCTATCTGCATGAACATGGATATCTACACAGCTATCTGAATATACATGGAAATATCTACACAGATTTCTCAATAAGTGTGGAAATATCTACAGAGCTATCTCTATAAACTTCGAAATATCTACACCGCCATCTGTATGAACATGGAAATATCTACACCGCCATCTGTACGAACATGGACATATCTACACCGCCATCTGTATTAAGATGGAAATATCTACACCGCTATCTTTATAAACATGGGAATATCTGCCCAACTATCTGTATAAACATGGAAATATCCGCATCGCTATCTGTATAAACATGGAAATATCTACACTGCTATCTGCATAAGCATGGAAATATCCACACCGCCATCTGTGTAAACATGGAAATGCCTACACCGCTATCTGTGTAAACATGGAAATATCTACACCGCCATCTGTGTAAGCATGAAAATATCTACACCGCCATCCCTATAAACATGGAAATATCTACACTGCCATCTGTATGAACATGGAAATATCTACACCGTTATCTGTTTCAACATGGAAATATCTCCACCGCTATATGTATGAACATGGAAATATCTACACAGCCTTCTGTATATCAATGGAAATACCTACACTGCTATCTCTATAAACATGGAAATAACTACACTGCTATCTGTATAAACAGGGAAATATCTACACCGCCACCTGTATGAACATGGAAATATCTACACTTCCATCCGTATGAACATGGAAATATCTACCACGCCATCTGTATGAACATGTAAATATCTACACCGCCATCTGTATGAACATGGAAATATCTACACCGCTAACTGAACATGGAAATATCTACACCGCTATTGGTATGAACATGGAAATATCTACACCGCTATCTGTATGAACATGGAAATATCTACACCGCCATCTGTATGAACATGGAAATATCTACACCGCCATCCGAATGAACATGTAAATATCTACACCGCCATCTCTAAATCAATGGAAATTTCTACACTGCTATCTCTATAAACATGGAAATAACTTCACCGCTATCTGTATAAACATGGAAATATCTACACCGCCATCTCTATGAACATGGAAATATCAACACCGCCATCTGTACGAACATGAAAATATCTATACCGCCAGCTGTATGAACATGTAAATATCTACACCGCTATCTGTGTGAACATGGAAATATCTACACTACTAACTGTATGAACATGGAAATATCTACACCGCTATCTGTATGAACATGGAAATATCTACACCGTTATCTGTATGAACATGGAAATATCTACACCGCTATCTGTATGAACATGGAAATATCTGCACCGCTATCTGAATGAACATGCAAATATCTACACAGCTATCTGTATATCAATGGAAATATCTACACAGCTATCTCTATAAACATGGAAATAACTACACCGCAATCTGTATAAACATGGAAATATCTACACTGCCATCTCTATGAACATGGAAATATCTACACCGCCATTTGTATGAACATGGAAATATCTACACCGCCATCTCTATGAACATGTATATATCTACACAGCCATTTGTTTGAACATGGAAATATCTACACCGCTATCTGTATGAACATGGAAATACCTACACTGCTATCTGTATGAACATGGAAATATCTACACCGCTATCTGTATGAAAATGCAAATATCTACACAGCTATCTATATATCAATGGAAATACCTACACTGCTATCTCTATAAACATGGAAATAACTACACTGCTATCAGTATAAACATGGAAATATATACACCGCAATCTCTATGAACATGGAAATATCTACACCGCCATTTGTATGAACATGGAAATATCTACACTGCCATCACTATGAACATGTAAATATCTACACAGCCATTTGTATGAACATGGAAATATCTACACCGCCATCTGTATGAACATGGAAATATCTTCACCGCCATCTTTATGAACATGGATATATGTGCACCGGCATCTGGATGAACATGGAAATATCTACACAGCTATCTGAATATACATGGAAATATCTACACGGATTTCTCTATAAATATGGAAATATCTACAGCGTTATCTCTATAAACTTCGAAGTATCTTCACCGCCATCTGTATGAACATGGAAATATCTACACCGCCATCTGTACGAACATGGACATATCTACACCGCCATCTGTATTAAGATGGAAATATCTACACCGCTATCTGTATAAACATGGAAATATCTGCCCAACTATCTGTATAAACATGGAAATATCCGCACCTCTCTCTGTATAAACTTGGAAATATCTACACTGCTATCTGCAAAAACATGGAAATATCCACACCGCTATCTGTGTAAACATGGAAATGTCTACACCGCTATCTGTGTAAACATGGAAATATCTACACCGCCATCTGTAGGAACATGGAAATATCTAAACAGCTATCTGTATATCAATGGAAATATCTACACTGCTATCTGTAGGAACATGCAAATATCTAAACAGCTATCTGTATATCAATGGAAATATCTACACTGCTATCTCTATAAACATGGAAATAACTACACTGCTATCTGTATAAACATGGAAATATCTACACCGCCATTTGTATGAACGTGGAAATATCTACACCGCCATCTCTATGAACATGGAAATATCTACATCGCCATTTGTATGAGCATGGAAATATGTACACCACCATCTGTATGAACATGGAAATATCTTCACCGCCATCTGTATGAACATGGATATATGTGCACCGGCATCTGGATGAACATGGAAATATCTACACCGCTATCTGCTTGAACATGGAAATATCTACACAGCTATCTGAATATACATGGAAATATCTACACAGATTTCCCTATAAATATGGAATTAACTACAGCGCTATCTCTATAAACTTCGAAATATCTACAATGCCATCTATATGAACATGGAAATATCTACACCGCCATCTGTACAAACATGGACATATCTACACCGCCATCTGTATTAAGATGGAAATATCAACACCGCTATCTGTATAAACATGGAAATATCTCCCCAACTATCTGTATAAACATGGAAATATCCGCACCGCTATCTGTATAAACATGCAAATATCTACACTTCTGTCTGCAAAAACATGGAAATATCCACACCGCAATCTGTGTAAACTTGGAAATGTCTACACCGCTATCTGTATGAACATGGAAATATCTACACCGCCATCTGTACAAACATGGACATATCTACACCGCCATCTGTATTAAGATGGAAATATCAACACCGCTATCTGTATAAACTTGGAAATATCTGCCCAACTATCTGTATAAACATGGAAATATCCGCACCGCTATCTGTATAAACATGGAAATATCTACACTTCTGTCTGCAAAAACATGGAAATATCCACACCGCAATCTGTGTAAACTTGGAAATGTCTACACCGCTATCTGTATGAACATGGAAATATCTACACCGCCATCTGTATGAACATGGAAATATCTACACCGCCATCTGTATGAAAATGTAAATATCTACACCGTCGTCTGTATGAACATGGAAATATCTACACCGCTATCTGTATGAACATGGAAATATCTACACCGCTATCTGTATGAACATTGAAATATGTACACCGCTATCTGTATGAACATGGAAATATCTAGACGGCTAACTGTACAAACATGCAAACATCTAAACAGCTATCTGTATATCAATGGAAATATCTACACTGCTATCTCTATAAACATTGAAATAACTACACCGCTATCTGTATGAACTTGGAAATATCTACACCGCCCTCTGTATGAACATGGAAATATCTACACCACCATCTGTATGAACATGTAAATATCTACACCGCCATCTTATGAACATGGAAACATCTACACTGCTAACTGTATGAACATGGAAATATCTACACCGCTATCTGTATGAACATGGAAATATCTACACCGCTATCTGTATGAACATGGAAATATCTACACCGCTATCTGTATGAACATAGAAATATCTAGAGCGCTATCTGTATGAACTTGCAAATATCTAAACAGCTATCTGTATATCAATGGAAATATCTACACTGCTATCTCTATAAACATGGAAATAACTACACTGCTATCTGTATAAACATGGAAATATCTACACCGCCATCTCTATGAACATGGAAATATCTACACCGCCATTTGTATGAACATGGAAATATCTTCACCGCCATCCCTATGAACATGGAATTATCTACATCGCCATTTGTAAGAACATGGAAATATCTACACCACCATCTGTATGAACATGGAAATATCTTCACCGCCATCTGTATGAACATGGATATATGTGCACCGGCATCTGGATGAACATGGAAATATCTACACCGCTATCTGCATGAACATGGAAATATCTACACGGCTATCTGAATATACATGGAAATATCTACACAGATTTCTCTATAAATATGGAATTAACTACAGCGCTATCTCTATAAACTTCGAAATATCTACGAAGCCATCTGTATGAACATGGAAATATCTACACCGCCATCTGTATGAACATGTAAATATCTACACCGCCATCTGTATGAACATGGATATATCTACACCGCTAACTGAACATGGAAATATCTACACCACTATTGGTATGAACATGGAAATATCTACACCGCTATCTGTATGAACATGGAAATATCTACACCGCCATCTGTATGAACATGGAAATATCTACACCGCCATCTGAATGAACATGTAAATATCTACACCGCCATCTCTAAATCAATGGAAATTTCTACACTGCTATCTCTATAAACATGGAAATAACTTCACCGCTATCTGTATAAACATGGAAATATCTACACCACCATCTCTATGAACATGGAAATATCAACACCGCCATCTGTATGAACATGGATATATCTTCATCGCCATCTGTATGAACAAGGATATATGTGCACCGGCATCTGGATGAACATGGAAATATATACACCGCTATCTGCATGAACATGGATATCTACACAGCTATCTGAATATAAATGGAAATATCTACACAGATTTCTCTATAAGTGTGGAAATATCTACAGCGCTATCTCTATAAACTTCGAAATATCTACACCGCCATCTGTATGAACATGGAAATATCTACACCGCCATCTGTACGAACATGGACATATCTACACCGTCATCTGTATTAAGATGGAAATATCTACACCGCTATCTGTATAAACATGGAAATATCTGCCCAACTATCTGTATAAACATGGAAATATCCGCACCGCTATCTGTATAAACATGGAAATATCTACACTGCTATCTGCATAAACATGGAAATACCCACACCGCCATCTGTGTAAACATGGAAATGTCTACACCGCTATCTGTGTAAACATGGAAATATCTACACCGCCATCTGTGTAAGCATGAAAATATCTACACCGCCATCCCTAAAAACATGGAAATATCTACACCGCCATCTGTAGGAACATGGAAATATCTACACCGCTATCTGTATGAACATGGAAATATCTACACCGATATCTGTATGAACATGGAAATATCTACACCGCTATCTGTATGAACATGGAAATATCTAAACCGCTATCTGTATGAACATGGAAATATCTACACCGCTATCTGTATGAACATGCAAATATCTACACAGCTATCTGTATATCAATGGAAATATCTACAAAGCTATCTCTATAAACATGGAAATAACTACACTGCTATCTGTATAAACATGGAAATATCTACACCGCCACCTGTATGAACATGGAAATATCTACGCTGCCATCTGTACGAACATGGAAATATCTACACCGCCATGTGTATGAACATGTAAATATCTACACCGCCATCTGTATGAACATGGAAATATCTACACCGCTAACTGTATGACCATGGAAATATCTACACCGCTATCTGTATGAACATGGAAATATCTACACCGTTATCTGTATGAACATGCAAATATCTACACAGCTATGTGTATATCACTGGAAATATCTACACTGCTATCTCTTTAAACATGGAAATAACTACACTGCTATCTGTATAAACATGGAAATATATACACCGCAATCACTATGAACATGGAAATATCTACACCGCCATCTGTATGAACATGGAAATATCTTCACCGCCATCTGTATGAACATGGATATATGTGCACCGGCATCTGGATGAACATGGAAATATCTACACGGCTATCTGCATGAACATGGAAATATCTACACAGCTATCTGAATATACATGGAAATATCTACACAGATTTCTCTATAAATATGGAAATAACTACAGCGCTATCTCTATAAACTTCGAAATATCTACACCGCCATCTGTATGAACATGGAAATATCTACACCGCCATCTGTACCATCATGGACATATCTACAACGCCATCTGTATTAAGATGGAAATATCTACACTGCTATCTGTATAAACATGGAAATATCTGACCAACTATCTGTATAAACATGGAAATATCCGCACCGCTATCTGTATAAACATGGAAATATCTACACTGCTATCTGCAAAAACATGGAAATATCCACACCATTATCTGTGTAAACATGGACATGTCTACACCGCCATCTGTGTAAACATGGAAATATCTACACCGCCAGCAGTGTAAACATGAAAATTTCTACTCCGCCATCCGTATAAACATGGAAATATCTACACCACCATCTGTACTAACATGGAAATATCTACACCGCCATCTCTATAGACGTGGAAATATCTACACCGCTATCTGTATGAACATGGAAATATCTACACTGCTCTCTGTATAAAATTGAAATTACCTACACCACTATCTCTATAAACATGGAAATATCTACACTGCTATCTGTATAAACATGGAAATGTCTACACCGCTATCTGTATAAACATGGAAATACCTTCACGGCTCTCTGTATAAACATGGAAATATCTACAACGCTGTCTCTATTAACATGGAAATATCTACACTGCTATCTGCATAAACATGGAAATATCCACACCGCTATCTGTGTAAACATGGAAATGTCTACACCGCTATCTGTGTAAACATGGAAATATCTACACCGACATCTGTGTAAACATGAAAATATCTACACCGCCATCCCAATAAACATGGAAATATCTACACCGTCCTCTGTATGAACATGGAAATATCTACACCGCCATCTCTATAAACGTGGAAATATCTACACCGATATCTGTATGAACTTGGAAATAACTACACTGCTCTCTGTATAAAATTGAAATTATCTACACCACTATCTCTATAAACATGGAAATATCTACACTGCTATCTGTATAAACATGGAAATATCTACACCGCTATCTGCATAAACATGGAAATATCTTCACCGCTATCTGTATAAAGATGGAAATATCTACAACGCTGTCTCTATAACTTGGAAATAACTACACCACTATCTCTGTAAACATGGAAATATCTACACCACCATCTGTATAAACATGGAAATATCTATACCGCTATCTGCATAAACATGGAAATATCTACACCGCCATCTCTATGAACATGGAAATATCTACACCGCCATCGGTACGAACATGGAAATATCTATACCGCCATCTGTATGAACATGTAAATATCTACACCGCCAACTGTATGAACATGGAAATATCTACACCGCTAACTGTATGAACATGGACATATCTGCACGGCTATCTGTATGAATATGGAAATATCTACACCGTTATCTGTATGAACATGGAAATATCTACACCGCTATCTGTATGAACATGGAAATATCTACACCGCTTTCAGTATGAACATGCAAATACCTACACAGCTATCTGTATATCAATGGAAATATCTACACTGCTATCTCTATAAACATGGAAATAACTACACTGCTATCTGTATAAACATGGAAATATCTACACCGCCATCTGTATGAACATGTAAATATCTACACCGCCATCTGTATGAACATGGAAATATCTAAACCGCTAACTGTAGGAACATGGAAATATCTACACCGCTATCTGTACGAACATGGAAATATCTACACCGCTATCTGTATGAACATGCAAATATCTACACAGCTATCTGTATATCAATGGAAATATCTACACAGCTATCTCTATTAACATGGAAATAACTACACTGCTATCTGTATAAACATGGAAATATCTATACCGCCACCTGTATGAACATGGAAATATCTACACTGCCATCCGTTCAAACATGGAAATATCTACACCGCCATCTGTATGAACATGTAAATATCTTCACCGCCATCTGTATGAACATGGAAATATCTACACCGCTAAATGTATGAACATGGAAATGTCTACACCGCTATAGGTATGAACATGGAAATATCTACACCGCTATCTGTATGAACATGGAAATACATACAACGCTATCTGTATGAACATGGAAATATCTACACCGCTATCTGTATGAACATGGAAATATCTACACCGCTATCTGTATGAACTTGCAAATATCTACACAGCTATCTGTACATCAATGGAAATATCCACAATGGTATCTCTATAAACATGGAAATATCTACACTGCTATCTGTATAAACATGGAAATATCTACACCAACATCTCTATGAACATGGAAATATCTACACCGCCAATTGTATGAACATGGAAATATCTACACCGCCATCTCTATGAACATGGAAATATCTACACCGCCATTTGTATGAACATGGAAATACCTACACCGCCATCAGTATGAACATGGAAATATCTTCACCGCCATCTGTATGAACATGGATATATGTTCACCGGCATCTGGATGAACATGGAAATATCTACACCGCCATCTGTACGAACATGGACATATCTACACCGACATCTGTATTAAGCTGGAAATATGTACACCGCTATCTTTATAAACATGGAAATATCTGCACCACTATCTGCATAAACATGGAAATATCCGCACCGCTATCTGTATAAACATGGAAATATCTACACCGCTATCTGCATAAACTTGGAAATATCCACACCGCTATCTGTGTAAACATGGAAATGTCCTCATCGCTATCTGTGTAAACATGGAAATATCTACACCGCCATCTGTGTAAACATGAAAATATCTACACCGCCATCTCTATAAACATGGAAATATCTACACCGTCATCTGTATGAACACGGAAATATCTACTATGCCATCTCTATAAACGAGGAAATATCTACACCGCTATCTGTATGAACTTGGAATTATCTACACTGCTATCTGTATAAAATTGGAATTATCTACACCACTATGTCTATAAACACGGAAGTATCTACACTGCTATCTGTATAAACATGGAAATACCTACACCGCTATCTGTATAAACATGGAAATATCCTCACCGCTATCTGTATAAACATGGAAATATCTACAACGCTGTCTCTATAAACTTGGAAATAACTACACCACTATCTCTATAAACAAGGAAATATCTAGACCGCCATCTCTATAAACATGGAAATATCTACACCACCATCTGTATAAACATGGAAATATCCATACCGCTATCTGCATAAAAATGTAAATATCTACACCGCCATCTCTATGAACATGTAAATATCTACACCGCCATCTGTATGAACATGGAAATATCTACACCGCTATCTGTATGAACATGGAAATATCTATACCGCTATGTCTATGAACATGCAAATATCTACACAGCTATCTGCATATCAATGGAAATATCTGCAATGCTATCTCTATTAACATGGAAATAACTACACTGCTATGTGTATAAACATGGAAATATCTACACCGCCACCTGTATGAACATGGAAATATCTACACCGCCATCTGTATTAACATGTAAATATCTACAATGCCATCTGTATGAACATGGAAATATCTACACCGCTGACTTATGAGCATGGAAATATCTACAACGCTATCTGTATGAACATGGAAATATCTACACCGCTATCTGTATGAACATGGAAATAACTACACCGCTATCTGTGTAAACATGGAAATATCTACACCGCTCTCTGTATGAACATGGAAATATCTTCACTGCTATCTGTAAGAACATGCAAATATCTACACAGCTATCTGTATATCAATGGAAATATCTACACTGCTATCTCTATAAACATGGAAATAACTACACTGCTATCTGTATAAACATGGAAATATCTACACCGCCACCTGTATGAACATGGAAATATCTATACTGCCATCCATACGAACATGGAAATATCTACACCGCCATCTGTATGAACATGTAAATATCTACACCGCTATCTGTATGAACATGGAAATATCTACACCGCTATCTGTATGAACATGGAAATACATACAACGCTATCTGTATGAACATGGAAATATCTACACCGCTATCTGTATGAACATGGAAATATCTACACCGCTATCTTTATAAACATGGGAATATCTGCCCAACTATCTGTATAAACATGGAAATATCCGCATCGCTATCTGTATAAACATGGAAATATCTACACTGCTATCTGCATAAGCATGGAAATATCCACACCGCCATCTGTGTAAACATGGAAATGCCTACACCGCTATCTGTGTAAACATGGAAATATCTACACCGCCATCTGTGTAAGCATGAAAATATCTACACCGCCATCCCTATAAACATGGAAATATCTACACTGCCATCTGTATGAACATGGAAATATCCACACCGTTATCTGTTTGAACATGGAAATATCTCCACCGCTATATGTATGAACATGGAAATATCTACACAGCCTTCTGTATATCAATGGAAATACCTACACTGCTATCTCTATAAACATGGAAATAACTACACTGCTATCTGTATAAACAGGGAAATATCTACACCGCCACCTGTATGAACATGGAAATATCTACACTTCCATCCGTATGAACATGGAAATATCTACCACGCCATCTGTATGAACATGTAAATATCTACACCGCCATCTGTATGAACATGGAAATATCTACACCGCTAACTGAACATGGAAATATCTACACCGCTATTGGTATGAACATGGAAATATCTACACCGCTATCTGTATGAACATGGAAATATCTACACCGCCATCTGTATGAACATGGAAATATCTACACCGCCATCTGTAGGAACATGGACATATCTACACCGCCATCTGTATTAAGATGGAAATGTCTACACCGCTATCTTTATAAACATGGGAATATCTGCCCAACTATCTGTATAAACATGGAAATATCCGCATCGCTATCTGTATAAACATGGAAATATCTACACTGCTATCTGCATAAGCATGGAAATATCCACGCCGCCATCTGTGTAAACATGGAAATGCCTACACCGCTATCTGTGTAAACATGGAAATATCTACACCGCCATCTGTGTAAGCATGAAAATATCTACACCGCCATCCCTATAAACATGGAAATATCTACACTGCCATCTGTATGAACATGGAAATATCTACACCGTTATCTGTTTGAACATGGAAATAACTCCACCACTATATGTATGAACATGGAAATATCTACACAGCCTTCTGTATATCAATGGAAATACCTACACTGCTATCTCTATAAACATGGAAATAACTACACTGCTATCTGTATAAACAGGGAAATATCTACACCGCCACCTGTATGAACATGGAAATATCTACACTTCCATCCGTATGAACATGGAAATATCTACCACGCCATCTGTATGAACATGTAAATATCTACACCGCCATCTGTATGAACATGGAAATATCTACACCGCTAACTGAACATGGAAATATCTACACCGCTATTGGTATGAACATGGAAATATCTACACCGCTATCTGTATGAACATGGAAATATCTACACCGCCATCTGTATGAACATGGAAATATCTACACCGCCATCCGAATGAACATGTAAATATCTACACCGCCATCTCTAAATCAATGGAAATTTCTACACTGCTATCTCTATAAACATGGAAATAACTTCACCGCTATCTGTATAAACATGGAAATATCTACACCGCCATCTCTATGAACATGGAAATATCAACACCGCCATCTCTACGAACATGAAAATATCTATACCGCCAGCTGTATGAACATGTAAATATCTACACCGCTATCTGTGTGAACATGGAAATATCTACACTACTAACTGTATGAACATGGAAATATCTACACCGCTATCTGTATGAACATGGAAATATCTACACCGTTATCTGTATGAACATGGAAATATCTACACCGCTATCTGTATGAACATGGAAATATCTGCACCGCTATCTGTATGAACATGCAAATATCTACACAGCTATCAGTATATCAATGGAAATATCTACACAGCTATCTCTATAAACATGGAAATAACTACACCGCAATCTGTATAAACATGGAAATATCTACACTGCCATCTCTATGAACATGGAAATATCTACACCGCCATTTGTATGAACATGGAAATATCTACACCGCCATCTCTATGAACATGTAAATATCTACACAGCCATTTGTTTGAACATGGAAATATCTACACCGCCATCTGTATGAACATGGAAATATCTACACCGCTATCTGCATGAACATGGAAATATCTACACAGCTATCTGAATATACATGGAAATATCTACACAGATTTCTCTATAAATATGGAAATAACTACCGCGCTATCTCTATAAACTTTGAAATATCTACACCGCCATCTGTATGAACATGGAAATATCTAAACCGCCATCTGAACAAACATGGACATATCTACACCGCCATCTGCATTAAGATGGAAATATCTACACCGCTATCTGTATAAACATGGAAATATCTGCCCAACTATCTGTATAAACCTGGAAATATCCGCACCGCTATCTGTATAAACATGGAAATACCTACACTTCTATTAGCAAAAACATGGAAATATCCACACCGCTATCTGTGTAAACATGGAAATGTCTACACCGCTATCTGTGTAAACATGGAAATATCTACACCACCATCTGTGTAAACATGAAAATATCTACACCGCCATCCCCATAAACATGGAAATATCTACACCGCCATCTGTATGAACATGGAAATATCTACACCGCCATCTCTATAAACGTGGAAATATCTACACCGCTATCTTTATGAACTTGGAAATATCTACACTGCTCTCTGAATAAAATTGAAATTATCTACACCACTATCTCTATAAACATGGAAATATCTACACTGCTATCTCTATAAACATGGAAATAACTACACTGCTATCAGTATAAACATGGAAATATATACACCGCAATCTCTATGAACATGGAAATATCTACACCGCCATTTGTATGAACATGGAAATATCTACACTGCCATCACTATGAACATGTAAATATCTACACAGCCATTTGTATGAACATGGAAATATCTACACCGCCATCTGTATGAACATGGAAATATCTTCACCGCCATCTTTATGAACATGGATATATGTGCACCGACATCTGGATGAACATGGAAATATCTACACAGCTATCTGAATATACATGGAAATATCTACACGGATTTCTCTATAAATATGGAAATAACTACAGCGTTATCTCTATAAACTTCGAAGTATCTTCACCGCCATCTGTATGAACATGGAAATATCTACACCGCCATCTGTACGAACATGGACATATCTACACCGCCATCTGTATTAAGATGGAAATATCTACACCGCTATCTGTATAAACATGGAAATATCTGCCCAATTATCTGTATAAACATGGAAATATCCGCACCACTCTCTGTATAAACTTGGAAATATCTACACTGCTATCTGCAAAAACATGGAAATATCCACACCGCTATCTGTGTAAACATGGAAATGTCTACACCGCTATCTGTGTAAACATGGAAATATCTACACCGCCATCTGTAGGAATATGGAAATATCTAAACAGCTATCTGTATATCAATGGAAATATCTACACTGCTATCTGTAGGAACATGCAAATATCTAAACAGCTATCTGTATATCAATGGAAATATCTACACTGCTATCTCTATAAACATGGAAATAACTACACTGCTATCTGTATAAACATGGAAATATCTACACCGCCATTTGTATGAACGTGGAAATATCTACACCGCCATCTCTATGAACATGGAAATATCTACATCGCCATTTGTATGAGCATGGAAATATGTACACCACCATCTGTATGAACATGGAAATATCTTCACCGCCATCTGTATGAACATGGATATATGTGCACCGGCATCTGGATGAACATGGAAATATCTACACCGCTATCTGCTTGAACATGGAAATATCTACACAGCTATCTGAATATACATGGAAATATCTACACAGATTTCTCTATAAATATGGAATTAACTACAGCGCTATCTCTATAAACTTCGAAATATCTACAATGCCATCTGTATGAACATGGAAATATCTACACCGCCATCTGTACAAACATGGACATATCTACACCGCCATCTGTATTAAGATGGAAATATCAACACCGCTATCTGTATAAACATGGAAATATCTCCCCAACTATCTGTATAAATATGGAAATATCCGCACCGCTATCTGTATAAACATGGAAATATCTACACTTCTGTCTGCAAAAACATGGAAATATCCACACCGCAATCTGTGTAAACTTGGAAATGTCTACACCGCTATCTGTATGAACATGGAAATATCTACACCGCCATCTGTACAAACATGGACATATCTACACCGCCATCTGTATTAAGATGGAAATATCAACACCGCTATCTGTATAAACATGGAAATATCTCCCCAACTATCTGTATAAACATGGAAATATCCGCACCGCTATCTGTATAAACATGGAAATATCTACACTTCTGTCTGCAAAAACATGGAAATATCCACACCGCAATCTGTGTAAACTTGGAAATGTCTACACCGCTATCTGTATGAACATGGAAATATCTACACCGCCATCTGTATGAACATGGAAATATCTACAGCGCCATCTGTATGAAAATGTAAATATCTACACCGTCGTCTGTATGAACATGGAAATATCTACACCGCTATCTGTATGAACATGGAAATATCTACACCGCTATCTGTATGAACATTGAAATATGTACACCGCTATCTGTATGAACATGGAAATATCTAGAAGGCTAACTGTACAAACATGCAAATATCTAAACAGCTATCTGTATATCAATGGAAATATCTACACTGCTATCTCTATAAACATGGAAATAACTACACCGCTATCTGTATGAACTTGGAAATATCTACACCGCCCTCTGTATGAACATGGAAATATCTACACCGCCATCTGTATGAACATGTAAATATCTACACCGCCATCTTATGAACATGGAAACATCTACACTGCTAACTGTATGAACATGGAAATACCTACACCGCTATCTGTATGAACATGGAAATGTCTACACCGCTATCTGTGTAAACATGGAAATATCTACACCGCCATCTGTGTAAGCATGAAAATATCTACACCGCCATCCCTATAAACATGGAAATATCTACACCGCCATCTGTATGAACATGGAAATATCTACACCGCCATCTCTATAAACGTGGAAATATCTACACCGCTATCTGTATGAACTTGGAAATATCTACACTGCTCTCTGTATAAAATTGAAATTATCTACACCACTCTCTCTATAAACATGGAGATATCTACACTGCTATCTGTATAAACATGGAAATATCTACACCGCTATCTGTATAAACATGGAAATATCTTCACTGCTATCTGTATAAACATGGAAATATCAACAACGCCGTCTCTATAAACTTGGAAATAACTACTCCACTATCTCTGTAAACATGGAAATATCTAGACCGCCATCTCTAAAAACATAGGAATATCTACACCACCATCTTAAAAAAATGTAAATATCTATACCGCTATCTGAATAAACATGGAAATATCTACAAAGCCATCTCTAAGAACATGGAAATATATACACCGCCATCTGTACGAACATGGAAATATCTATACCGCCAGCTGTATGAACATGTAAATATCTACACCGCCATCTGTATGAACATGGAAATATCTACACCGCTAACTGTATGAACATGGAAATATCTGCACCGCTATCTGAATGAACATGGAAATATCTACACCGCCACCTGTATGAACATGGAAATATCTACACTGCCATCCGTACGAACAAGGAAATATCTACACCGCCATGTGTATGAACATGTAAATATCTACACCGCCATCTGTATGAACATGGAAATATCTACACCGTTAACTGTATGAACATGGAAATGTCTACAACGCTATCTGTGTAAACATGGAAATATCTACACCGCCATCTGTGTAAGCATGAAAATATCTACACCGCCATCCCTATAAACATGGAAATATCTACACCGCCATGTGTATGAACATGGAAATATCTACACCGCCATCTCTATAAACGTGGAAATATCTACACCGCTATCTGAATGAACTTGGAAATATCTACACTGCTCTCTGTATAAAATTGAAATTATCTACACCACTATCTCTATAAACATGGAAATATCTACACTGCTATCTGTATAAACATGGAAATATCTACACCGCTATCTGTATAAACATAGAAATATCTTCACCGCTATCTGTATAAACATGGAAATATCAACAACGCAGTCTCTATAAACTTGGAAATAACTACTCCACTATCTCTGTAAACATGGAAATATCTAGACCGCCATCTCTAAAAACATAGGAATATCTACACCATCATCTGTAAAAAAATGGAAATATCTATACCGCTATCTGCATAAACATGGAAATATCTACAAAGCCATCTCTAAGAACATGGAAATATCTACACCGCCATCTGTACGAACATGGAAATATCTATACCGCCAGCTGTATGAACATGTAAATATCTACACCGCCATCTGTATGAACATGGAAATATCTACACCGCTAACTGTATGAACATGGAAATATCTGCACCGCTATCTGTATGAACATGGAAATATCTACAACGCCATCTGTACGAACATGGAAATATCTACACCGCTATCTGTATGAACAGGCAAATATCTACACAGCTATCTGTATATCAATGGAAATATCTACACCGCCATCTCTATATCAATGGAAATTTCTACACTGCTATCTCTATAAACATGGAAATAACTACACCGCTTTCTGTATAAACATGGAAATATCTACTCCGCCATCTCTATGAACATGGAAATATCTTTACCGTCATTTGTATGAACATGGAAATATCTACACCGCTATATGCATGAACATGGAAATATCTACACAGCTATCTGAATATACATGGAAATATCTACACAGATTTCTCTATAAATATGGAAATAACTACTGCGCTATCTCTATAAACTTCGAAATATCTACACCGCCATCTGTATGAACATGGAAATATCTACACCGCCATCTGTACAAACATGGACATATCTACACCGCCATCTGTATTAAGATGGAAATATCTACACCGCTATCTGTATAAACATGGAAATATCTGCCCAACTATCTGTATAAACATGGAAATATCCGCACCGCTATCTGTATAAACATGGAAATATCTACACTTCTATCTGCAAAAACATGGAAATATCCACGCCGCTATCTGTGTAAACATGGAAATGTCTACACCGGTATCTGTGTAAACATGGAAATATCTAAACCGCCATCTGTTTAAACATGAAAATATCTACACCGCCATCCCCATAAACATGGAAATATCTACACCGCCATCTGTATGAACATGGAAATATCTACACCGCTATCTCTATAAACGTGGAAATATCTACACCGCTATCTTTATGAACTTGGAAATATCTACACTGCTCTCTGTATAAAATTGAAATTATCTACACCACTATCTCTATAAACATGGAAATATCTTCACCGCTATCTGTATAAACATGGAAATATCTACACCGCCACCTGTATGAACATGGAAATATCTACACTGCCATCCGTACGAACATGGAAATATCTACACCGCTATCTGAACATGGAAATATCTACACGGCTATCTGTATGAACATGGAAATATCTACACCGCTATCTGTATGAACATGCAAATATCTACACTGCAATCTGTATATCAATGGAAATATCTACACTGCTATCTCTATAAACATGGAAATAACTACGCTGCTATCTGTATAAACATGGAAATATCTACACCGCCATCTCTATGAACATGGAAATATCTGCACCGCTATTTGTATGAACATGGAAATATCTACACCGCCATCTCTATGAACAGGGAAATATCTACACCGCCATTTGTATGAACATGGAAATATCTACACCGCTATCTGTATGAACATGGAAATATCTTCATCGCCATCTGTATGAACATTGATATATGTACACCGGCATCTGGATGTCCATGGAAATATCTACACCGCTATCTGCATGAACATGGATATCTACACAGCTATCTGAATATACATGGAAATATCTACACAGATTTCTCAATAAGTGTGGAAATATCTACAGAGCTATCTCTATAAACTTCGAAATATCTACACCACCATCTGTATGAACATGGAAATATCTACACCGCCATCTGTACGAACATGGACATATCTACACCGCCATCTGTATTAAGATGGAAATATCTACACCGCTATCTTTATAAACATGGGAATATCTGCCCAACTATCTGTATAAACATGGAAATATCCGCATCGCTATCTGTATAAACATGGAAATATCTACACTGCTATCTGCATAAGCATGGAAATATCCACACCGCCATCTGTGTAAACATGGAAATGCCTACACCGCTATCTGTGTAAACATGGAAATATCTACACCGCCATCTGTGTAAGCATGAAAATATCTACACCGCCATCCCTATAAACATGGAAATATCTACACTGCCATCTGTATGAACATGGAAATATCTACACCGTTATCTGTTTGAACATGGAAATATCTCCACCGCTATATGTATGAACATGGAAATATCTACACAGCCTTCTGTATATCAATGGAAATACCTACACTGCTATCTCTATAAACATGGAAATAACTACACTGCTATCTGTATAAACAGGGAAATATCTACACCGCCACCTGTATGAACATGGAAATATCTACACTTCCATCCGTATGAACATGGAAATATCTACCACGCCATCTGTATGAACATGTAAATATCTACACCGCCATCTGTATGAACATGGAAATATCTACACCGCTAACTGAACATGGAAATATCTCCACCGCTATTGGTATGAACATGGAAATATCTACACCGCTATCTGTATGAACATGGAAATATCTACACCGCCATCTGTATGAACATGGAAATATCTACACCGCCATCCGAATGAACATGTAAATATCTACACCGCCATCTCTAAATCAATGGAAATTTCTACACTGCTATCTCTATAAACATGGAAATAACTTCACCGCTATCTGTATAAACATGGAAATATCTACACCGTCATCTCTATGAACATGGAAATATCAACACCGCCATCTGTACGAACATGAAAATATCTATACCGCCAGCTGTATGAACATGTAAATATCTACACCGCTATCTGTGTGAACATGGAAATATCTACACTACTAACTGTATGAACATGGAAATATCTACACCGCTATCTGTATGAACATGGAAATATCTACACCGTTATCTGTATGAACATGGAAATATCTACACCGCTATCTGTATGAACATGGAAATATCTGCACCGCTATCTGTATGAACATGCAAATATCTACACAGCTATCTGTATATCAATGGAAATATCTACACAGCTATCTCTATAAACATGGAAATAACTACACCGCAATCTGTATAAACATGGAAATATCTACACTGCCATCTCTATGAACATGGAAATATCTACACCGCCATTTGTATGAACATGGAAATATCTACACCGCCATCTCTATGAACATGTATATATCTACACAGCCATTTGTTTGAACATGGAAATATCTACACCGCTATCTGTATGAACATGGAAATACCTACACTGCTATCTGTATGAACATGGAAATATCTACACCGCTATCTGTATGAAAATGCAAATATCTACACAGCTATCTATATATCAATGGAAATACCTACACTGCTATCTCTATAAACATGGAAATAACTACACTGCTATCAGTATAAACATGGAAATATATACACCGCAATCTCTATGAACATGGAAATATCTACACCGCCATTTGTATGAACATGGAAATATCTACACTGCCATCACTATGAACATGTAAATATCTACACAGCCATTTGTATGAACATGGAAATATCTACACCGCCATCTGTATGAACATGGAAATATCTTCACCGCCATCTTTATGAACATGGATATATGTGCACCGGCATCTGGATGAACATGGAAATATCTACACAGCTATCTGAATATACATGGAAATATCTACACGGATTTCTCTATAAATATGGAAATATCTACAGCGTTATCTCTATAAACTTCGAAGTATCTTCACCGCCATCTGTATGAACATGGAAATATCTACACCGCCATCTGTACGAACATGGACATATCTACACCGCCATCTGTATTAAGATGGAAATATCTACACCGCTATCTGTATAAACATGGAAATATCTGCCCAACTATCTGTATAAACATGGAAATATCCGCACCTCTCTCTGTATAAACTTGGAAATATCTACACTGCTATCTGCAAAAACATGGAAATATCCACACCGCTATCTGTGTAAACATGGAAATGTCTACACCGCTATCTGTGTAAACATGGAAATATCTACACCGCCATCTGTAGGAACATGGAAATATCTAAACAGCTATCTGTATATCAATGGAAATATCTACACTGCTATCTGTAGGAACATGCAAATATCTAAACAGCTATCTGTATATCAATGGAAATATCTACACTGCTATCTCTATAAACATGGAAATAACTACACTGCTATCTGTATAAACATGGAAATATCTACACCGCCATCTCTATGAACATGGAAATATCTACACCGCCATTTGTATGAACATGGAAATATCTTCACCGCCATCCCTATGAACATGGAATTATCTACATCGCCATTTGTAAGAACATGGAAATATCTACACCACCATCTGTATGAACATGGAAATATCTTCACCGCCATCTGTATGAACATGGATATATGTGCACCGGCATCTGGATGAACATGGAAATATCTACACCGCTATCTGCATGAACATGGAAATATCTACACGGCTATCTGAATATACATGGAAATATCTACACAGATTTCTCTATAAATATGGAATTAACTACAGCGCTATCTCTATAAACTTCGAAATATCTACGAAGCCATCTGTATGAACATGGAAATATCTACACCGCCATCTGTATGAACATGGATATATCTACACCGCTAACTGAACATGGAAATATCTACACCACTATTGGTATGAACATGGAAATATCTACACCGCTATCTGTATGAACATGGAAATATCTACACCGCCATCTGTATGAACATGGAAATATCTACACCGCCATCTGAATGAACATGTAAATATCTACACCGCCATCTCTAAATCAATGGAAATTTCTACACTGCTATCTCTATAAACATGGAAATAACTTCACCGCTATCTGTATAAACCTGGAAATATCTACACCACCATCTCTATGAACATGGAAATATCAACACCGCCATCTGTATGAACATGGATATATCTTCATCGCCATCTGTATGAACAAGGATATATGTGCACCGGCATCTGGATGAACATGGAAATATATACACCGCTATCTGCATGAACATGGATATCTACACAGCTATCTGAATATAAATGGAAATATCTACACAGATTTCTCTATAAGTGTGGAAATATCTACAGCGCTATCTCTATAAACTTCGAAATATCTACACCGCCATCTGTATGAACATGGAAATATCTACACCGCCATCTGTACGAACATGGACATATCTACACCGTCATCTGTATTAAGATGGAAATATCTACACCGCTATCTGTATAAACATGGAAATATCTGCCCAACTATCTGTATAAACATGGAAATATCCGCACCGCTATCTGTATAAACATGGAAATATCTACACTGCTATCTGCATAAACATGGAAATACCCACACCGCCATCTGTGTAAACATGGAAATGTCTACACCGCTATCTGTGTAAACATGGAAATATCTACACCGCCATCTGTGTAAGCATGAAAATATCTACACCGCCATCCCTAAAAACATGGAAATATCTACACCGCCATCTGTAGGAACATGGAAATATCTACACCGCTATCTGTATGAACATGGAAATATCTACACCGATATCTGTATGAACATGGAAATATCTACACCGCTATCTGTATGAACATGGAAATATCTAAACCGCTATCTGTATGAACATGGAAATATCTACACCGCTATCTGTATGAACATGCAAATATCTACACAGCTATCTGTATATCAATGGAAATATCTACAAAGCTATCTCTATAAACATGGAAATAACTACACTGCTATCTGTATAAACATGGAAATATCTACACCGCCACCTGTATGAACATGGAAATATCTACGCTGCCATCTGTACGAACATGGAAATATCTACACCGCCATGTGTATGAACATGTAAATATCTACACCGCCATCTGTATGAACATGGAAATATCTACACCGCTAACTGTATGACCATGGAAATATCTACACCGCTATCTGTATGAACATGGAAATACCTACACCGTTATCTGTATGAACATGCAAATATCTACACAGCTATGTGTATATCACTGGAAATATCTACACTGCTATCTCTTTAAACATGGAAATAACTACACTGCTATCTGTATAAACATGGAAATATATACACCGCAATCACTATGAACATGGAAATATCTACACCGCCATCTGTATGAACATGGAAATATCTTCACCGCCATCTGTATGAACATGGATATATGTGCACCGGCATCTGGATGAACATGGAAATATCTACACGGCTATCTGCATGAACATGGAAATATCTACACAGCTATCTGAATATACATGGAAATATCTACACAGATTTCTCTATAAATATGGAAATAACTACAGCGCTATCTCTATAAACTTCGAAATATCTACACCGCCATCTGTATGAACATGGAAATATCTACACCGCCATCTGTACCATCATGGACATATCTACAACGCCATCTGTATTAAGATGGAAATATCTACACTGCTAAATGTATGAACATGGAAATGTCTACACCGCTATAGGTATGAACATGGAAATATCTACACCGCTATCTGTATGAACATGGAAATACATACAACGCTATCTGTATGAACATGGAAATATCTACACCGCTATCTGTATGAACATGGAAATATCTACACCGCTATCTGTATGAACATGGAAATATCTACACCGCTATCTGTATGAACTTGCAAATATCTACACAGCTATCTGTACATCAATGGAAATATCCACAATGGTATCTCTATAAACATGGAAATATCTACACTGCTATCTGTATAAACATGGAAATATCTACACCAACATCTCTATGAACATGGAAATATCTACACCGCCAATTGTATGAACATGGAAATATCTACACCGCCATCTCTATGAACATGGAAATATCTACACCGCCATTTGTATGAACATGGAAATACCTACACCGCCATCAGTATGAACATGGAAATATCTTCACCGCCATCTGTATGAACATGGATATATGTTCACCGGCATCTGGATGAACATGGAAATATCTACACCGCCATCTGTACGAACATGGACATATCTACACCGACATCTGTATTAAGCTGGAAATATCTACACCGCTATCTTTATAAACATGGAAATATCTGCACCACTATCTGCATAAACATGGAAATATCCGCACCGCTATCTGTATAAACATGGAAATATCTACACCGCTATCTGCATAAACTTGGAAATATCCACACCGCTATCTGTGTAAACATGGAAATGTCCTCACCGCTATCTGTGTAAACATGGAAATATCTACACCGCCATCTGTGTAAACATGAAAATATCTACACCGCCATCTCTATAAACATGGAAATATCTACACCGTCATCTGTATGAACACGGAAATATCTACTATGCCATCTCTATAAACAAGGAAATATCTACACCGCTATCTGTATGAACTTGGAATTATCTACACTGCTATCTGTATAAAATTGGAATTATCTACACCACTATGTCTATAAACACGGAAGTATCTACACTGCTATCTGTATAAACATGGAAATACCTACACCGCTATCTGTATAAACATGGAAATATCCTCACCGCTATCTGTATAAACATGGAAATATCTACAACGCTGTCTCTATAAACTTGGAAATAACTACACCACTATCTCTATAAACAAGGAAATATCTAGACCGCCATCTCTATAAACATGGAAATATCTACACCACCATCTGTATAAACATGGAAATATCCATACCGCTATCTGCATAAAAATGTAAATATCTACACCGCCATCTCTATGAACATGTAAATATCTACACCGCCATCTGTATGAACATGGAAATATCTACACCGCTATCTGTATGAACATGGAAATATCTATACCGCTATGTCTATGAACATGCAAATATCTACACAGCTATCTGCATATCAATGGAAATATCTGCAATGCTATCTCTATTAACATGGAAATAACTACACTGCTATGTGTATAAACATGGAAATATCTACACCGCCACCTGTATGAACATGGAAATATCTACACCGCCATCTGTATTAACATGTAAATATCTACAATGCCATCTGTATGAACATGGAAATATCTACACCGCTGACTTATGAGCATGGAAATATCTACAACGCTATCTGTATGAACATGGAAATATCTACACCGCTATCTGTATGAACATGGAAATAACTACACCGCTATCTGTGTAAACATGGAAATATCTACACCGCTCTCTGTATGAACATGGAAATATCTTCACTGCTATCTGTAAGAACATGCAAATATCTACACAGCTATCTGTATATCAATGGAAATATCTACACTGCTATCTCTATAAACATGGAAATAACTACACTGCTATCTGTATAAACATGGAAATATCTACACCGCCACCTGTATGAACATGGAAATATCTATACTGCCATCCATACGAACATGGAAATATCTACACCGCCATCTGTATGAACATGTAAATATCTACACCGCCCTCTGTATGAACATGGAAATATCTACACGGCTAACTGTATGAACATGGAAATATCTGCACCGCCATCTGTATGAACATGGAAATATCTACACCGCCATTTGTATGTACATGGAAATATCTACACCGCTATCTCTATGAACATGGAAATATCTACACTGCCATTTGTATGAACATGGAAATATCTACACCGCCATCTGTATGAACATGGAAATATCTTCACTCCCATCTGTATGAACATGGATATATCTACACCGGCATCTGGATGAACATGGAAATATCTACACCGCTATCTGTATGAACATGCAAATATTTGCCCAACTATCTTTATAAACATGGAAATATCCGCACCACTATCTGTATAAACACGGAAATATCTACACCGCAATCTGTATGAACATGGAAATATCTACACCGAAATCTGTATGAACATGCATATATCTACACAGCTATCTGTATATGAATGGAAATATCTACACTGCTATCTCTATAAACATGGAAATAACTACACTGATATCTGTATAAACATGGAAATACCTACACCGCCACCTGTGTGAACATGGAAATATCTACACCGCCATCTGTATGAACATGGAAATATCTACACCGCCATCTCTATGAACATGGAAATATCTACACCGCTAACTGTAAGAACATGGAAATACCTACACCGCTCTCTGTATGAACATGCAAATATCTACACAGCTATCTGCATATACATGGAAATATCTACACAGATTTCTCTATAAATTTGGAAATAACTACAGCGCTATCTCTATAAACTTCGAAATATCTACACCGCCATCTGTATGAACATGGAAATATCTACACCGCCATCTGTACGAACATGGACATATCTACACCGACATCTGTATTAAGATGGAAATATCTACAACGCTATCTTTATAAACATGGAAATATCTGCACCACTATCTGTATAAACATGGAAATACCCGCACCGCTATCTGTATAAACATGGAAATATCTACACCGCTATCTGCATAAACATGGAAATATCTGCACCGCTCTCTGTATAAACATGGAAATATCTACACCGCTATCTGCATAAACATGGAAATATCCACACCGCTAACTGTGTAAACATTGAAATGTCTACACCACTATCTGTGTAAATATGGAAATATCTACACCGCCATCTGTGTAAACATGAAAATATCTACATCGCCATCTCTATAAACATGGAAAATCTACACCGCCATCTGTATGAACATGGAAATATCTACACCGCCATCTGTATGTACATGTAAATATCTACACCGCCATCTGTATGAACATGGAAATATCTACACCGCTAACTGTATGAACATGGAAATATCTACACCGCTATCTGTATGAACATGGAAATATCTACACCGCTATCAGTATGAACATTCAAATATCTACACAGCTATCTGTATATCAATGAAAATATCTACACTGCTATCCCTATTAACATTGAAATAACTACACTGCTATCTGTATAAACATGGAAATATCTACCCCGCCACCTGTATGAACATGGAAATATCTACACTGCCATCCGCACGAACATGGAAATATCTACACCGCCATCTGTATGAACATGTAAATATCTACACCGCCATCTGTATGATCATGGAAATATCTACACCGCTAATTGTATGAACATGGAAAAATCTACACCGCTATCTGTATGAACATGGAAATATCTACACCGCTATCTGTGTGAACATGGAAATATCTACACCGCTATCTGTATGAACATGGAAATATCCACACCGCCCTCTGTATGAACATGGAAATATCTACACCGCTATCTGTATGAACATGCAAATATCTACACAGCTATCTCTATATAAATGGAAATACCTACACTACTATCTCTATAAACATGGAAATAACTACACTGCTATCTGTATAAACATGGAAATATCCACACCGCCATCTCTATGAATATGGAAATATCTACACCGCCATTTGTATGAACAAGGAAATATCTACACCGCCATCTCTATGAACATGGAAATATCTACACCGCCATTTGTAGGAACACCCAAATATCTACACCGCCATCTGTATGAACATGGAAATATCTTCACCGCCATCTGTATGAGCATGGATATATCTACACCGGCATCTGGATGAACATGGAAATATCTATACAGCTATCTGCATATACATGGAAATATCTACACAGATTTCTCTGTAAATATGGAAATAACTACAGCGCTATCTCTATAAACTTCGAAATATCTACACCACCATCTGTATGAACATGGAAATATCTACACCGCCATCTGTACGAACATGGAAATATCTTCACCACCATCTGTACGAACATTAATATATCTACACCGCCATGTGTATTAAGATGTAAATATCTACACCGCTATCTGTATAAACATGGAAATATCTGCCCAACTCTCTGTATAAACATGGAAATATCCGCACCGCTATCTGTATAAACATGGAAATATCTACACCACTATCTGCATAAACATGGAAATATCCACACCGCTATCTGTGTAAATATGGAAATGTCTACACCGCTATCTGTGTAAACAGGGAAATATCTACACCGCCATCTGTGTAAACATGGAACTATCTACACCGCCATCTCTATAAACATGGAAATAGCTACACCGCCATCTGTATGACCATGGAAATATCTACACCGCCATCTCTATAAACGTGGAAATATCTACACCGCTCTCTGTATGAACTTGGAAATATCTACACTGCTATCTGTATAAAATTGTAAATATCTACACCACTATCTCTATAAACATGGAAATATCTACACTGTTATCCGTATAAACATGAAAATATCTACACCGCTATCTGTATAAACATGGAAATAACTTCACCGCTATCTGTATAAACATGGAAATATCTACAACGCTGTCTCTATAAACTTGGAAATAACTTCACCACTATCTCAATAAACATGGAAATATCTAGACCGCCATCTCTATAAACATGGAAATATCTACACCACCATCTGTATTAACATGGAAATATCTATACCGCTGTCTGCATAAACATGGAAATAACTACACCGCCATCTCTATGAACATGCAAATTTCTACACGGTCATTTGTACGAACATGGAAATATCTACACCGCCATCTGTATGAACATGTAAATATCTACACCGCCATCTGTATGAACATGGAAATATCTACACCGCTAACTGTATGACCATGGAAATATCTACACCGCTATCTGTATGAACATGGAAATATCTACACCGTTATCTGTATGAACATGCAAATATCTACACAGCTATGTGTATATCACTGGAAATATCTACACTGCTATCTCTATAAACATGGAAATAACTACACTGCTATCTGTATAAACAAGGAAATATCTACACCGCCATCACTGTGAACATGGAAATATCTACACCACCATCTCTGTGAACATGGAAATATCTACACCGCCATCTATATGAACATGGAAATATCTACACCGCCATTTGTATGAACATGGAAATATCTACACCGCCATCTGTATGAACATGGAAATATCTACACCGCCATCTCTATAAACGCGGAAATATCTACATCGCAATCTGTATGAACTTGGAAATATCCACACTGCTCTCGGTATAAAATTGAAATTATCTACACCACTATCTCTATAAACGTGGAAATATCTACACTGCCATCTGTATAAACATGGAAATATATACACTGCTATCTGCATGAACATGGAAATACCTACACAGCTATCTGAATATACACGGAAATATCTTCACAGATTTCTCTATAAATATAGAAATAACTACAGCGCTATCTCTATAAACTTTGAAATATCTTCACCGCCATCTGTATGAACATGCAAATATCTACACCGCCATCTGTACAAACATGGACATATCTACACCGCCATCTATATTAAGATGGAAATATCTACACCGCTATCTGTATAAACATGGAAATATCTGCCCAACTATCTGTATAAACATGGAAATATACGCACCGCTATCTGTATAAACATGGAAATATCTACACTGCTATCTGCATAAACATGGAAATATCCACACCGCTATCTGTGTAAACATGGAAATGTCTACACCGCTATCTGTGTATACATGAAAATATCTACACCGCCATCTGTGTAAACATGAAAATATCTACACCGCCATCCCTATAAACATGGAAATAGTTACACCGCCATCTGTATGAACATGGAAATATCTACACCGCCATCTCTATAAACATGGAAATATCTATACCGCTATCTGCATAAACATGGAAATATCTACACCACCATCTCTATGAACATGGAAATATCTACAACACCATCTGTACGAACATGGAAATATCTACACCGCCATCTCTACGAACATGGAAATATCTACACCGCCATTTGTATGAACATGGAAATATCTACACCGCCATCTCTATTAACATGGAAATATCTACACCGCCATTTGTATGAACATGGAAATATCTAGACCACCATGTGTATGAACATGGAAATATCTTCACCGCCATCTGAATGAACATGGATATATGTACACCGGCATCTGGAAGAACATGGAAATATCTACACCGCTATCTGCATGAACATGGAAATATCTACACAACTATCTGTATGAAGATGGAAATATCTAGACCGCTATCTGTATGAACATGCAAATATCTACACAGCTATCTGTATATCAACGAAAATGTCTACACTGCTATCCCTATAAACATGGAAATAACTACACTGCTATCTGTATAAATATGGAAATATCTACACCGCCATCTCTATGAACATGGAAATATCTACACTGCCATTTGTATGAACATGGAAATATCTACACCACCATCTCTATGAACATGGAAATATCTACACCGCCATTTGTATGAACATGGAAATATCTAGACCACCATGTGTATCAACATGGAAATATCTTCACCGCCATCTGAATGAACATGGATATATGTACACCGGCATCTGGATGAACATGGAAATATCTACACCGCTATCTGCATGAACATGGAAATATCTACACAGCTATCTGAATATACACGGAAATATCTACACAGATTTCTCAAGAAATATGGAAATAACTACAGCGCTCTCTCTATAAACTTCGAAATATCTACACCGCCATCTGTATGAACATGGAAATATCCACACCGTCATCTGTACAAACATGGACATATCTACACCGCCATCGGTATTAAGATGGAAATATCTAAACCGCTATCTGTATAAACATGGAAATATCTGCCCAACTATCTGTATAAACATGGAAATATCCGCACCGCTATCTGAATAAACATGGAAATATCCGCACCGCTCTCTGTATAAACATGGAAATATCTACACTGCTATCTGCATAAACATGGAAATATCCACACCGCTATCTGTGTAAACATGGAAATGTCTACACCGCTATCTGTGTAAACATGGAAATATCTACACCGCCATCTGTGTAAACATGAAAATATCTACACCGCCATCCCTATATTCATGGAAATATCTACACCGTCCTCTGTATGAATATGGAAATATCTGCACCACCATCTCTATAAACGTGGAAATATCTACACCACTATCTGTATGAACTTGGAAATATCTACTCTGCTCTCTGTATAAAATTGAAATTATCTACACCACTATCTCTATAAACATGGAAATATCTACACTACTATCTGTATAAACATGGAAATATCTACACCGCTATCTGTATAAACATGGAAATATCTTCACCGCTGTCTGTATAAACATGGAAATACCTACAACGCTGTCTCTATAAACTTGGAAATAACTACACCACTATCCCTGTAAACATTGAAATATCTAGACTGCCATCTCTATAAACATGGAAATATCTACACCACCATCTGTATAAACATGGAAATATCTATACCGCTATCTGCATAAACATGGAAATATCTACACCGCCATCTCTATGAACATGGAAATATCTACACCGCCATCTGTACGAACATGGAAATTTCTATACCGCCATCTGTATGAACATGTAAATATCTACACCGCCTTCTGTATGAACATGGAAATAACTACACCGCTAACTCTGTGAACATGGAAATATCTACACCGCTATCTGCATGAACATGGAAATATCTACACAGCTGTCTGCATATGCATTGAAATATCTACACAGATTTCTCTATAAATATGGAAATAACTACAGCGCTGTCTCTATAAACTTCGAAATATCTACACCGCCATCTGTATGAACATGGACATATCTACACCGCCATCTGTACGAACATGGACATATCTACACCGCCATCTGTATTAAGATGGAAATATCTACACCGCTATCTGTATAAACATGGAAATATCTGCCCAACTATCTGTATAAACATGGAAATATCCGCACCTCTATCTTTATAAACATGGAAATATCTACACTGCTATTTGCATAAACATGGAAATATCCACACCGCTATCTGAGTAAACATGGAAATGTCTACACCGCTATCTGTGTAAACATGGAAATATCTATACTGCCATCTCTGTAAACGTGGAAATATCTACACCGCTATCTGTATGAACTTGGAAATATCTACACTGCTCTCGGTATAAAATTGAAATTATCTACACCACTATCTCTATAAACATGGAAATATCTAAACCGCTATCTCTATAAACATGGAAATATCTACACCGCTATGTGTATAAACATGGAAATATCTTCACCGCTATCTGTATAAACATGGAAATATCTACAAAGGTGTCTCTATACACTTGGAAATAACTACACCACTATCTCTATAAACATGGAAATATCTACACCGCTAACTGTATGAACATGGAAATATCTACACCGCTATCTGTATGAACGTGGAAATATCTACACCGCTATCTGTATGAACGTGGAAATATCTACACCGCTATCTGTATGAACCTGGAAATATCTACACCGCTATCTGTATGAACATGGAAATATCTACACCGCTATCTGTATGAACATGCAAATATCTACACAGCTATCTGTATATCAATGGAAATATCTACACTGCTATCTCTATAAACATGGAAATAACTACACTGCTATCTGTATAAACATGGAAATATCTACACCGCCATCTATATGAACATGGAAATATCTACACCGCCATTGGTATGAAAATGGATATATGTACACCGGCATCTGGATGAACATGGAAATATCTACACCGTAATCTGCACGAACATGGAAATATCTACACAGCTATCTGAATATACATGGAAATATCTACACAGATTTCTCTATAAATATGGAAATAACTACAGCGCTATCTCTATAAACTTCGAAATATCTACACCGCCATCTGTATGAATATGGAAATATCTACACCGCCATCTGTATGAACATGGAAATATCTACACCGCCATCTGTATTAAGATGGAAATATCTACACCGCTATCTGTATAAACATGGAAATATCTGCCCAACTATCTGTATAAACATGGAAATATCCGCACCGCTATCTGAATAAACATGGAAATATCCGCACCGCTATCTGTATAAACATGGAAATATCTACACTGCTATCTGCATAAACATGGAAATATCCACACCGCTATCTGTGTAAACATGGAAATGTCTACACCGCTATCTGTGTAAACATGGAAATATCTACACCGCCATCTGTGTAAACATGAATATATCTACACCGCCATCCCTATAAACATGGAAATATCTACACCGTCCTCTGTATGAACATGGAAATATCTACACCGCCATCTCTATAAACGTGGAAATATCTACACCTCTCTCTGTATGAACTTGGAAATATCTACACTGCTCTCTGTATGAAATGGAAATTATCTACAACACTATCTCTATAAACATGTGAATATCTACACTGCCATCTGTATGAACATGGAAATATCTAAACCGCTAACTGTATGAACATGGAAATATCTACACTGCTATCTGTATGAACATGGAAATATCTACACCGTTATCTGAATGAACATGGAAATATCTACACCGCTGTCTGTATGAACATGCATATATGTACACCGGCATTTGGATGAACATGGAAATATCTACACAGCTATCTGCATGAACATGGAAATATCTACACAGCTATCTGAATATACACGGAAATATCTACATAGATTTCTCTATAAATATGGAAATAACTACAGCGCTGTCTCTATAAACTTCGAAATATCTGCACAGCCATCTGTATAAACATGGAAATATCCGCACCGATATCTGTGTAAACATGGAAATGTATACACCGCTATCTGTGTAAACATGGAAATATTTACACCGCCATCTGAATGAACGTGTAAATATCCACACCGCCATCACTATAAACATGGAAATATCTACACCACCATCTGTATTAAGATGGAAATATCTACACCGCTCTCTGTATAAACATGGAAATATCTACACCGATATCTGCATAAACATGGAAATATCCACACCGCTATCTGTGTAAACATCGAAATGTCTACACCGCTATCTGTGTAAACATGGAAATATCTACACCGCCATCTGTGTAAACATGGAAATATCTACACCGCCATCTCTATAAACATGGAAATATCTACACCGCCATCTGTATGAACATGGAAATATCTACACCGCTAACTGTATGAACATGGAAATATCTACACCGTTATCTGCATGAACATGGAAATATCTACACCGCTATCTGTACGAACATGCAAATATCTATACAGCTATCTGTATATCAATGGAAATATCTACACTGCTATCTCTATAAACATGGAAATTACTACACTGCTATCTGTATAAACATGGAAATACCTACACCGCCATCTCTATGAACATGGAAATATCTACACCGCCATTTGTATGAACATGGAAATATCTACACCGCCATCTCTATGAACATGGAAATATCTACACCGCCATTTGTATGAACACGGAAATATCTACACAGCCATCTGTATGAACATGGAAATATCTACACCGCCATCTCTATAAACGTGGAAATATCTACATCGCTATCTGTATGAACTTGGAAATATCTACACTGCTCTCGGTATAAAATTGAAATTATCTACACCACTATCTCTATAAACATGGAAATATCTACACTGCTATCTGTATAAACATGGAAATATCTACACCGCTATCTGTATAAACATGGAAATATCTTCACCGCTATCTGTATGAACATGGAAATATCTACACCGTTATCTGTGTGAACATGGAAATATCTACACAGCTATCTGTATATCAATGGAAATATCTACACTGCTATCTGTACGAACATGGAAATATCTACACCGATATCTGTATGAACATGCAAATATCTACACAGCTATCTGTATATCAATGTCAATATCTACACTGCTATCTCTATAAACATGGAAATAACTACACTGCTATCTGTATAAACATGGAAATATCTACACCGCCATCTGTATGAACATGGAAATATCAACACTGCCATCTGTACGAACATGTAAATATCTACACCGCCATCTGTATGAACATGGAAATATCTTCACCACCATCTGTACGTACATGGACATGTCTACACCGCCATCTGTATTAAGATGGAAATATCTACACCGCTATCTGTATAAACATGGAAATATCTGCCCAACTATCTGTATAAACATGGAAATATCCGCACCGCTATCTGAATAAACATGGAAATATCCGCACCGCTATCTGTATAAACATGGAAATATCTACACTGCTATCTGCAAAAACATGGAAATATCCACACCGCTATCTGTGTAAACATGGAAATGTCTACACCGCTATCTGTGTAAACATGGAAATATCTACACCGCCATCTGTGTAAACATGAATATATCTACACCGCCATCCCTATAAACATGGAAATATCTACACCGTCCTCTGTATGAACATGGAAATATCTACACCGCCATCTCTATAAACGTGGAAATATCTACACCGCTCTCTGTATGAACTTGGAAATATCTACACTGCTCTCTGTATGAAATGGAAATTATCTACAACACTATCTCTATAAACATGTGAATATCTACACTGCCATCTGTATGAACATGGAAATATCTACACCGCTATCTGTATGAACATGCAAATATCTACACAGCTATCTGTATATCAATGTCAATATCTACACTGCTATCTCTATAAACATGGAAATAACTACACTGCTATCTGTATAAACATGGAAATATCTACACCGCCATCTGTATGAACATGGAGATATCAACACTGCCATCTGTACGAACATGTAAATATCTACACCGCCATCTGTATGAACATGTAAATATCTACACCGCCATCTGTATGAACATGGAAATATCTACACCGCTAACTGTATGAACATGGAAATATCTACTCCGCTATCTGTATGAACATGGAAATATCTACACCGCAATCTGTATGAACATGGAAATATCTAAACCGCTATCTGTATGAACATAGAAATATCTACACCGCTATCTGTATGAACATGGAAATATCTACACCGCCATCTGTATGACCATGGAAATATCTTCACCGCCATCTGTATGAGCATGGATATATCTACTCTGGCATCTGGATGAACATGGAAATATCTACACCGCTATCTGCATGAACATGGAAATATCTACACAGCTATCTGTATGAACATGCAAATATCTACACACCTATCTGTATATCAATGGAAATATCTACACTGCTATCTCTATAAACATGGAAATAACTACACTGCTATCTGTATAAACATGGAAATATCTACACCGCCATCTCTATAAACATGGAAATATCTACACCGCCATTTGTATGAACGTGGAATTATCTACGCCGCCATCTCTATGAACATGGAAATATCTACACCGCCATTTGTATGAACATGGAAATATCTACACTGCCATCTGTATGAACATGGAAATATCTTCACCGCCATCTGTATGAACATGGATATATGTACACCGGCATCTGGATGAACATGGAAATATCTTCACCGCTATCTGCATGAACATGGAAATATCTACAAAGTTATCTGTATGAACATGGAAATACCTACACCGCTATCTGTATGAACATGGAAATATCTACACTGCTATCTGTACAAACATGGAAATATCTACAACGCTATCTGTATGAATATGCAAATATCTACACAGCTATCTGTATATCATTGCAAATATCTACACTTCTATCTCTATAAACATGGAAATAACTACACTGCTATCTGTATAAACATGGAAATATTTACACCGCCACCTGCATGAACATGGAAATGTCTTCACTGCCATCCGTACGAACATGGAAATATCTACACCGCCATCTGTATGAACATGTTAATATCTACACCGCCATCTGTATGAACATGGAAATATCTACACCGCCATCTGTATGAACATGGAAATATCTACACCGCTATTGGTATGAACATGGAAATATATACACCGCTATCTGTATGAACATGGAAATATCTACACCGCTTTCTGTATGAACATGGAAATATCTACACCGCCATCTGTGTGAACATGGAAATATCTACACGGCTATCTGTATGAACATGCAAATATCTACACAGCTATCTGTATATCAATGGAAATATCTACACCGCTATCTCTATAAACATGTTAATAACTACACTGCTATCTGTATAAACATGGAAATATCCACACCACCATCTCTATGAACATGGAAATATCTACACCGCCATTTGTTTGAACATGGAAATATCTACACCGCCATCTCTATGAACATGGAAATATCTACACCGCCATTTGTATGAACATGGAAATATCTACACCGCCATCTGTATGACCATGGAAATATCTTCACCGCCACCTGTATGAGCATGGATATATCTACACTGGCATCTGGATGAACATGGAAATATCTACACCGCTATCTGCATGAACATGGAAATATCTACACAGCTATCTGCATATACATGGAAATATCTACACAGATTTCTCTATATATATGGGAATAACTACAGTGCTATCTCTATAAACTTTGAAATATCTACACCGCCATCTGTATGAACATGGAAATATCTACACCGCCATCTGTATTAAGATGGAAATATCTACACCGCTATCTGTATAAACATGGAAATATCTGCCCAACTATCTGTACAAACATGGAAATATCCGCACCGCTATCTGTATAAACATGGAAATATCTACACCGATATCTGCATAAACATGGAAATATCCACACCGCTATCTGTGTAAGCATCGAAATGTCTACACCGCTATCTGTGTAAACATGGAAATATCTACACCGCCATTTGTGTAAACATGGAAATAACTACACCGCCTTCTCTATAAACATGGAAATATCTACACCGCCATCTGTATGAACATGGAAATATCTACACCGCTAACTGTATGAACATGGAATTATCTACACAGCTATCTGTATATCAATGGAAATATCTACACTGCTATCTCTATAAACATGGAAATTACTACACTGCTATCTGTATAAACATGGAAATATCTACACCGCCATCTCTATGAACATGGAAATATCTACACCGCCATTTGTATGAACATGGAAATATCTACACCGCCATCTCTATGAACATGGAAATATCTACACCGCCATTTGTATGAACATGGAAATATCTACACCGCTATCTGTATGAACATGGAAATATCTACACCGCCATCTCTATAAACGTGGAAATATCTACATCGCTATCTGTATGAACTTGGAAATATCTACACTGCTCTTGGTATAAAATTGAAATTATCTACACCACTATCTCTATAAACATGGAAATATCTACACTGCTATCTGTATAAACATGGAAATATCTACACCGCTATCTGTATAAACATGGAAATATCTTCACCGCTATCTGTATGAACATGGAAATATCTACACCGTTATCTGTATGAACATGGAAATATCTACACAGCTATCTGTATATCATTGGAAATATCTACACTGCTATCTGTACGAACATGGAAATATCTACACCGCTATCTGTATGAACATGCAAATATCTACACAGCTATCTGTATATCAATGTCAATATCTACACTGCTATCTCCATAAACATGGAAATAACTACACTGCTATCTGTATAAACTTGGAAATATCTACACCGCCATCTGTATGAACATGTAAATATCTACACCGCCATCTGTATTAAGATGGAAATATCTACACCGCTATCTGTATGAACTTGGAAATATCTACCCTGCTATCTGTATAAAATTGGAATTATCTACAGCGCTATCTGTATAAACATGGAAACATCTTCACCGATATCTGTATAAACATGGAAATATCTACAATACTGTCTCTATAAACTTGGAAATAACTACACCACTATCTCTATAAACATGGAAATATCTAGACCACCATCTCTATAAACATGGAAATACCTACACCACCATCTGTATATACATGGAAATATCTATACGGCTATCTGCATAAACATGGAAATATGTACACCGCCATCTGTATGAACATGGAAATATCTACACCGCCATCTGTACGAACATGGAAATATCTACACTGCCATCTGTAGGAACATGGAAATATCTACACTGCCATCTGTACGAACATGGAAATATCTACACCGCCATCTGTATGAACATGGAAATATCTACACCGTTATCTGTATGAACATGGAAATATCTACTCCGCTAACTGTATGAACATGGAAATACCTACACCGCTATGTGTATGAACATGGAAATATCTACACCGTTATCTGTATGAACATGGAAATATTTACACCGCTATCTGTATGAACATGGAAATATCTACACCGCTATCTGTATGAACATGCAAATATCTACACAGCTATTTGTATATCAATGGAAACATCTACACTGCTATCTCTATAAACATGGAAATAACTACACTGCTATCTGAATAAACATGGAAATATCTACACCGCCACCGGTATGAAGATGGAAATGTCTACACTGCCATCCGTACGAACATGGAAATATCTACACCGCCATCTGTATGAACATGGAAATATCTACACCGCTATCTGTATGAATATGCATATATCTACAGAGCTATCTGTATATCAATGGAAATATCTACAATGCTATCTCTATAAACATTGAAATAACTACACTGCTATCTGTATAAACATGGAAATATCTACCCCGCCATCTCTATGAACATGGAAATATCTACACCGCCATTTGTATGAACATGGAAATATCTACATCGCCATCTCTATGAACATGGAAATATCTACACCGCCATTTGTATGAACATGGAAATATTTTCTCCGCCATCTGTATGAACATGGATATATCTTCACCGCCTTCTGTATGAACATGGATATATCTACACCGGCATCTGCATGAACATGGAAATATCTACATAGCTATCTGCATATACATGGAAATATCTACACAGATTTCTCTATAAATATGGAAATAACTACAGCGCAATCTCTATAAACTTCGAAATATCTTCACCGCCATCTGTATGAACATGGAAACATCTACACCGCCATCTGTACGAACATGGACATATCTACACCGCCATCTGTATTAAGATGGAAATATCTACACCGCTATCTGTTTAAACATGGAAATATCTGCCCAAATATCTGTATAAACATGAAATATCCGCACCACTATCTGTATAAACATGGAAATATCTACACCGCTATCTGCATAAACATGGAAATATCCACACCGCTATCTGTGTAAACATGGAAATGTCTGCACCGCTATCTTTGTAAACATGGAAATATCTCCACCGCCATCTCTGTAAACGTGAAAATATCTACAACGCCATATCTAAAAACATGGAAATATCTACACCGCCATCTGTATGAACATGGAAATATCTACACTGCCATGTCTATAAACGTGGAAATATCTACACCGCTATCTGTATGAACTTGGAAATATCTATGCTGCTATCTGTATAAAATTGAAATTATCTACACCACTATCTCTATAAACATGGAAATATCTGCACTGCTGTCTGTATAAACATGGAAATATCTACACCGCTATCTGTATAAACATGGAAATATCTTCACCGCTATCTTTATAAACATGTAAATCTCTACAACGCTGTCTCTATAAACTTGGAAATAACTACACCACTATCTCTATAAACATGGAAATATCTAGACCGCCGTCTCTATAAACATGGAAATATCTACACCACCATCTGCATAAACATGGAAATACCTATACCGCTATCTGCATAAACATGGAAATATGTACACCGCCATCTCTATGAACATGGAAATATCTACACCGCCATTTGTATCAACACGGAAATATCTACACCGCCATCTGTATGAACATGGAAATATCTACACCGCCATTTGTATGAACATGGAAATATCTACACTGCCATCTGTATGAACATGGAAATATCTCCACCGTCATCTGTACGAACATGGATATATCTACACAGCCATCTGTATTAAGATGGAAATATCTACACCGCTATCTGTATAAGCATGGAAATATCTGCCCAACTATCTGTAGAAACATGGAAATATCCGCACCGGTATCTGTATAAACATGGAAATATCTACACCGCTATCTGCATAAACATGGAAATATCCACACCGCTATCTGTGTAAACATGGAAATGTCTACACCGCTATCTGTGTAAACATGGAAATACCTCCACCGCCATCTGTGTAAATGTGAAAATACACCGCCATCTCTAAAAACATGGAAATATCTACACCGCTATCTGTATGAACATGGAAATATCTACACCGCCATCTCTATAAACGTGGAAATATCTACACCGCTATCTGTATGAACTTGGAAATATCTACACAGCTATCTGTATAAAATTTAAATTATCTACACCACTATGTCTATAAACATGGAAATATTTACACTGCTATCTGTATAAACATGGAAATATCTACACCGTTCTCTGTATAAACATGGAAATATCTTCACCGCTATCTGTATAAACATGGAAATATCTACAATGCTGTCTCTATAAACTTGGAAATAACTACACCACTATCTCTATAAACATGGAAATATCTAGACTGCCATCTCTATAAACATGGAAATATCTACAACACCATCTGTATAAACATGGAAATATCTATACCGCTATCTGCATAAACATGGAAATATATACACCGCCATCTCTATGAACATGGAAATATCTACACCGCCATCTGTACGAACATGGAAATATCTACACCGCCATCTGCATGAACATGTAAATATCTACAGCGCCCTCTGTATGAACATGGAAATATCTACACCGCGAACTGTATGAACATGGAAATATCTACACCGCCATCTGGATGAACATGGAAATATCTACACCGTTATCTGTATGAACATGGAAATATCTACACCTCCATCTGTATGAACATGGAAATATCTACACCTCCATCTGTATGAACATGGAAATATCTACACCGCTATCTGTACGAACATGGAAATATCTACACCGCTATCAGTATGAACATGCAAATATCTACACAGCTATATGTATACCAATGGAAATATCTACAATGCTATCTCTATAAACTTGGAAATAACTACACTGCTATCTGTATAAACATGGAAATACCTACACCGTCACCTGTACGAACATGGAAATATCTACACCGCCATCTGTATGAACATATAAATATCCACACAGCTATCTGTATATCAATCAAAATATCTACACTGCTATCTCTATAAACATGGAAATAACTACACTGCTGTGTGTATAAACATGGAAATATCTACACTGCCATCTCTATGAACACGGAAATATCTACACCACCATTTGTAGGAACATGGAAATATCTACACCGCCATCTCTATGAACATGGAAATATCTACACCGCCTTGTGTATGAACATGGAAATATCTACACAGCCATCTGGATGAACACGGAAATATCTACACCGCTATCTGCATGAACATGGAAATATCTACACAGCTATCTGCATATACATGGAAATATCTACAAAGATTTCTCTATAAATATGGAAATAACTACAGTGCTATCTCTATAAACTTAGAAATATCTATACCGCCATCTCTAAGAACATGGAAATATCTACACGGCCATCTGTACGAACATGGAAATATCTACACCGCCATCTGTATGAACATGTAAATATCTACACGGCCATCTCTATGGACATGGAAATATCTAAACCGCTAACTGTATGACCATGGAAATATCTACATCGCTATCTGTATGAACATGGAAATATCTACACCGCTATCTGTATGAACATGGAAATATCTACACCGCTATCTGTATGAACATGGAAATATCTACACCGCTATCTGTATGAACATGGAAATATCTACACCGCTATCTGTATGAACATGCAAATATCTACACAGCTATCTGTATATCAACGGAAATATCTACACTGCTATCTCTATAAACATGGAAATAACTACACTGCTATCTGTATAAACATGGAAATATCTACACCGCCATCTCTATGAACATGGAAATATCTACACCGCCATTTGTATGAACATGGAAATATCTACACCGCCATCTCTATGAACATGGAAATATCTACACCGCCATGTGTATGAACATGGAAATATCTACACCGCCATCTGTATGAACATGGAAGTATCTTCACCGCCATCTGTATGAACATGGATATATCTACACCGGCATCTGGATGAACATGGAAATATCTACACCGCTATCTGCATGAACATGGAAATATCTACATAGCTATCTGCATATACATGGAAATATCTACACAGATTTCTCTATAAATATGGAAATAACTACAGCGCTATCTCTATAAACTTCGAAATATCTACACCGCCATCTGTATGAACATGGAAATATCTACACCGCCATCTGTACGAACATGGACATATCTACACCGCCATCTGTATTAAGATGGAAATATCTACACCGCTATCTGTTTAAACATGGAAATATCTGCCCAAATATCTGCATAAACATGAAATATCCGCACCGCTATCTGTATAAACATGGAAATATCTACACCGCTATCTGCATAAACATGGAAATATCCACACCGCTATCTGTGTAAACATGGAAATGTCTGCACCGCTATCTTTGTAAACATGGAAATATCTCCACCGCCATCTCTGTAAACGTGAAAATATCTACAACGCCATATCTAAAAACATGGAAATATCTACACCGCCATCTGTATGAACATGGAAATATCTACACCGCCATCTCTATAAACGTGGAAATATCTACACCGCTATCTGTATGAACTTGGAAATATCTACGCTGCTATCTGTATAAAATTGAAATTATCTACACCACTATCTCTATAAACATGGAAATATCTGCACTGCTGTCTGTATAAACATGGAAATATCTACACCGCTATCTGTATAAACATGGAAATATCTTCACCGCTATCTTTATAAACATGTAAATATCTACAACGCTGTCTCTATAAACTTGGAAATAACTACACAACTATCTCTATAAACATGGAAATATCTAGACCGCCATCTCTATAAACATGGAAATATCTACACCACCATCTGTATAAACATGGAAATACCTATACCGCTATCTGCAGAAACATGGAAATATCTACACCGCCATCTCTATGAACATGGAAATATCTACACCGCCTTCTGTACGAACATGGAAATATCTACACCGCCATCTGTATGAACATGTAAATATCTACACCGCCATGTGTATGAACATGGAAATAGCTACACCGCTAACTGTATGAACATGGAAATATCTACAAGGCTATCTGTATGAACATGGAAATATCTACACCGCTATCTGTATGAACATGGAAATATCTACACCGCTATCTGTACGAACATGGAAATATCTACAACGCTATCTGTATGAACATGCAAATATCTACACAGCTATCTGTATATCAACGGAAATATCTACACTGCTATCTCTATAAACATGGAAATAACTACACTGCTATCTGTATAAACATGGAAATATCTACACCGCCACCTGTATGAACATGGAAATATCTACACTGCCATCCGTGCGAACATTTAAATATCTACACCGCTATCTGTATGAACATGGAAATATCTGCACCGCTATCTGTATGAACATGGAAATATCTACACCGCTATCTGTATGAGGATGGAAATATCTACACCGCTATCTGTATGAACATGCAAATATCTACACAGCTATCTGTATATCAATGGAAATATCTACACTGCTATCTCTATAAACATGGAAATAACTACACTGCTATCTGTACAAACTATGAAATATCTACACCGCCATCTCTATGAACATGGAAATATCTACAACGCCATTTGTATGAACATGGAAATATCTACACCGCCATCTCTATGAACATGGAAATATCTACACCGCCATCTGTATGATCATGGATATATCTACACCGGCATCTGGATGAAGATGGAAATATCTGCACCGCTATCTGTATGAACATGGAAATATCTACACAGCTATCTCTATAAACATGGAAATAACTACACTGCTATCTGTACAAACAATGAAATATCTACACCGCCATCTCTATGAACATGGAAATATCTACAACGCCATTTGTATGAACATGGAAATATCTACACCGCCATCTCTATGAACATGGAAATATCTTCACCGCCATCTGTATGAACATGGATATATCTACACCGGCATCTGGATGAAGATGGAAATATCTGCACCGCTATCTGTATGAACATGGAAATATCTACACAGCTATCTGCATATACATGGAAATATCTACAGAGATTTCTCTATAAATATGGAAATAACTACCGCGCTATCTCCATAAACTTCGAAATATCTACACCGCCATCTGTATGAAGATGGAAATATCTACACCACCATCTGTACGTACATGGACATATCTACACCGCCATCTGTATTAAAATGGAAATATCTACAGCGCTATCTGTATAAACATGGAAATATCTTCACCGCTATCTGCATAAACATGGAAATATCCACACCGCTATCTGTGTAAACATGGAAATATCTCCACCGCCATCTGTGTAAACGTGAAAATATCTACACCGCCATCTCTAAAAACATGGAAATATCTACACCGCTATCTGTATGAACATGGAAATATCTACACCGCCATCTCTATAAACGTGGAAATATCTACACCGCCATCTCTATAAACGTGGAAATATCTACACCGCTATCTGTATGAACTTGGAAATATCTCCACTGCTATCTGTATAAAATTGAAATTATCTACACCACTATCTCTATAAACATGGAAATATCTACACTGCTATCTGTAGAAACATGGAAATAAGTACACAGCTATCTGTAAAAACGTGGGAATATCTACACCGCCACCTGTATGAACATGGAAATATCTACACTGCCATCCGTACGAACATGGAAATATCTACACCGCCATCTGTATGAACATGTAAATATCTACACCGCCATCTATATGAACATGGAAATATCTACACCGCCATCTGTATGAACATGGAAATATCTACACCGCTAACAGTATGAACATGGAAATATCTACACCGCTATCAGTATGAACATGGAAATATCTACACCGCTATCTGTATGAACATGCAAATATCTACACAGATATCTGAATATCAATGGAAATATCTACACTGCTATCTCTATAAACATGGAAATAACTACACTGCTATGTGTATACACATGGACATATCTACACTGCCATCTCTATGAACACGGAAATATCTACACCGCCATTTGTATGAACATGGAAATATCTACACCGCCATGTGTATGAACATGGAAATATCTACACCGCCATGTGTATGAACATGGAAATATCTACACCGCCATCTGTATGAACATGGAAATATCTTCACCGCAATCTGTATGAACATGGATATATCTACACCGGCATCTGGATGAAGATGGAAATATCTACACCGCTATCTGCATGAACATGGAAATATCTTCACACCTATCTGCATATACATGGAAATATCTACACAGATTTCTCTATAAATATGGAAATAACTACAGCGCTAACTCTATAAACTTCGAAATATCTACACCGCCATCTGTATGAACATGCAAATATCTACACAACTATCTGTATATCAATGGAAATAGCTACACTGCTAAATCTATAAACATGGAAATAACTACACTGCTATCTGTATAAACATGGAAATATCTACACCGCCACCTGTATGAACATGGAAATATGTACACTGCCATCTGTGCGAACATGAAATATCTACACCGCCATCTGTATGAACATGAAAATATCTACACCGCCATTTGTATGAACATGGAAATATCTACACCGCCATCTCTATGAACATGGAACTATCTACACCGCCATTTGTATGAACATGGAAAGATCTACACCACCATCTGTATGAACATGGAAATATATACACCACCATCTGTATGAACATGGAAATATCTTCACCGCCATCTGTATGAACATGGATATATGTACACTAGCATCTGGATGAACATGGAAATATCTACACTGCTATCTGCACGAACATGGAAATATATACACAGCTATCTTAATATACATGGAAATATCTACACAGATTTCTCCATAAATATGGAAATAACTACAGCGCTATCTCTATAAACATCGAAATATCTACACCGCCATCTGTATGAACATGGAAATACCTACACCGCCATCTGTACAAACATGGACATATCTACACCGCCATCTGTATTAAGATGGAAATATCTACACCGCTATCTGCATAAACATGGAAATATCTGCCCAACTATCTGTATAAACATGGAAATATCCGCACCGCTACCTGAATAAACATGGAAATATCCGCACCGCTATCTGTATAAACATGGAAATATCTACACTGCTATCTGCATAAACATGGAAATATCCACACCGCTATCTGTGTAAACATGGAAATGTCTACACCGCTATCTGTGTAAATATGGAAATATCTACACTGCCATCTCTGTAAACATGAAAATATCTACACCGCCATCCCTATAAACATGGAAATATCTACACCGTCCTCTGTATGAACATGGAAATATCTACACCGCCATTTGTATGAACATGGAAATATCTACACCGCCATCTCTATGAACATGGAAATATCTACAGCGCCATTTGTATGAACATGGAAATATCTACACCGCCATCTCTATGAACATGGAAATATCTACAGCGCCATGTGTATGAACATGGAAATATCTACACCGCCATCTGTATGAACATGGAAATCTCTTCACCGCCATCTGTATGAACATGGATATATCTACACCGGCATCTGGATGAACATGGAAATATCTACACCGCTATCTACATGAACATGGAAATATCTACATAGCTATCTGCATATACATGGAAATATCTACACAGATTTCTCTATAAATATGGAAATAACTACAGCGCTATCTCTATAAACTTCGAAATATCTACACCGCCATCTGTATGAACATGGAAATATCTACACCGCCATCTGTACGAACATGGACATATCTACACCGCCATCTGTATTAAGATGGAAATATCTACACCGCTATCTGTTTAAACATGGAAATATCTGCCCAAATATCTGAATAAACATGAAATATCCGCACCGCTATCTGTATAAACATGGAAATATCTACACCGCTATCTGCATAAACATGGAAATATCCACACCGCTATCTGTGTAAACATGGAAATGTCTGCACCGCTATCTTTGTAAACATGGAAATATCTCCACCGCCATCTCTGTAAATGTGAAAATATCTACAACGCCATATCTAAAAACATGGAAATATCTACACCGCCATCTGTATGAACATGGAAATATCTACACTGCCATGTCTATAAACGTGGAAATATCTACACCGCTATCTGTATGAACTTGGAAATATCTACGCTGCTATCTGTATAAAATTGAAATTATCTACACCACTATCTCTATAAACATGGAAATATCTGCACTGCTGTCTGTATAAACATGGAAATATCTACACCGCTATCTGTATAAACATGGAAATATCTTCACAGCTATCTTTATAAACATGTAAATATCTACAACGCTGTCTCTATAAACTTGGAAATAACTACACCACTATCTCTATAAACATGGAAATATCTAGACCGCCGTCTCTATAAACATGTTAATATCTACACTACCATCTGTATAAACATGGAAATACCTATACCGCTATCTGCATAAACATGGAAATATGTACACCGCCATCTCTATGAACATGGAAATATCTACACCGCCATTTGTATCAACACGGAAATATCTACACCGCCATCTGTATGAACATGGAAATATCTACACCGCCATTTGTATGAACATGGAAATATCTACACCGCCATCTGTATGAACATGGAAATATCTCCACCGTCATCTGTACAAACATGGATATATCTACACAGCCATCTGTATTAAGATGGAAATATCTACAGCGCTATCTGTATAAGCATGGAAATATCTGCCCAACTATCTGTAGAAACATGGAAATATCCGCACCGGTATCTGTATAAACATGGAAATATCTACACCGCTATCTGCATAAACATGGAAATATCCACACCGCTATCTGTGTAAACATGGAAATGTCTACACCGCTATCTGTGTAATCATGGAAATATCTCCACTGCCATCTGTGTAAACGTGAAAATATCTACACCGCCATCTCTAAAAACATGGAAATATCTACACCGCTATCTGCATGAACATGGAAATATCTACACCGCCATCTCTATAAACGTGGAAATATCTACACCACTATCTGTATGAACTTGGAAATATCTACACAGCTATCTGTATAAAATTGAAATTATCTACACCACTATGTCTATAAACATGGAAATATCTACACTGCTATCTGTATAAACATGGAAATATCTACACCGCTCTCTGTATAAACATGGAAATATCTTCACCGCTATCTGTATAAACATGGAAATATCTACAATGCTGTCTCTATAAACGTGGAAATAACTACACCACTATCTCTATAAACATGGAAATATCTAGACCGCCATCTCTATAAACATGGAAATATCTACAACATCATCTGTATAAACATGGAAATATCTATACCGCTATCTGCATAAACATGGAAATATATACATCGCCATCTCTATGAACATGGAAATATCTACACCGCCATCTGTACGAACATGGAAATATCTACACCGCCATCTGCATGAACATGTAAATATCTACAGCGCCCTCTGTATGAACATGGAAATATCTACACCGCTAACTGTATGAACATGGAAATATCTACACAGGTATCTGTATGAACATGGAAATATCTACACCGTTATCTGTATGAACATGGAAATATCTACACCTCTATCTGTATGAACATGGAAATATCTACACCGCTATCTCTACGAACATGGAAATATCTACACCGCTATCAGTATGAACATGCAAATATCTACACAGCTATATGTATACCAATGGAAATATCTACAATGCTATCTCTATAAACTTGGAAATAACTACACTGCTATCTCTATAAACATGGAAATAACTACACTGCTATGTGTATAAACATGGAAATATCTACACTGCCATCTCTATGAACACGGAAATATCTACACCACCATTTGTAGGAACATGGAAATATCTACACCGCCATCTCTATGAACATGGAAATATCTACACCGCCTTGTGTATGAACATGGAAATATCTACACAGCCATCTGGATGAACATGGAAATATCTACACCGCTATCTGCATGAACATGGAAATATCTACACAGCTATCTGCATATACATGGAAATATCTACAAAGATTTCTCTATAAATATGGAAATAACTACAGTGCTATCTCTATAAACTTAGAAATATCTACACCGCCATCTCTAAGAACATGGAAATATCTACACGGCCATCTGTACGAACATGGAAATATCTACACCGCCATCTGTATGAACATGTAAATATCTACACGGCCATCTCTATGGACATGGAAATATCTAAACAGCTAACTGTATGACCATGGAAATATCTACATCGCTATCTGTATGAACATGGAAATATCTACACCGCTATCTGTATGAACATGGAAATATCTACACCGCTATCTGTACGAACATGGAAATATCTACACCGCTATCTGTATGAACATGCAAATATCTACACAGCTATCTGTATATCAACGGAAATATCTACACTGCTATCTCTATAAACATGGAAATAACTACAATGCTCTCTGTATAAACATGGAAATATCTACACCGCCATCTCTATGAACATGGAAATATCTACACCGCCATTTGTATGAACATGGAAATATCTACACCGCCATCTCTATGAACATGGAAATATCTACACCGCCATGTGTATGAACGTGGAAATATCTACACCGCCATCTGTATGAACATGGAAATATCTTCACCGCCATCTGTATGAACATGGATATATCTACACCGGCATCTGGATGAACATGGAAATATCTACACCGCTATCTGCATGAACATGGAAATATCTACATAGCTATCTGCATATACATGGAAATATCTACACAGATTTCTCTATAAATATGGAAATAACTACAGCGCTATCTCTATAAACTTCGAAATATCTACACCGCCATCTGTATGAACATGGAAATATCTACACCGCCATCTGTACGAACATGGACATATCTACACCGCCATCTGTATTAAGATGGAAATATCTACACCGCTATCTGTTTAAACATGGAAATATCTGCCCAAATATCTGTATAAACATGAAATATCCGCACCGCTATCTGTATAAACATGGAAATATCTACACCGCTATCTGCATAAACATGGAAATATCCACACCGCTATCTGTGTAAACATGGAAATGTCTGCACCGCTATCTTTGTAAACATGGAAATATCTCCACCGCCATCTCTGTAAACGTGAAAATATCTACAACGCCATATCTAAAAACATGGAAATATCTACACCGCCATCTGTATGAACATGGAAATATCTACACCGCCATCTCTATAAACGTGGAAATATCTACACCGCTATCTGTATGAACTTGGAAATATCTACGCTGCTATCTGTATAAAATTGAAATTATCTACACCACTATCACTATAAACATGGAAATATCTGCACTGCTGTCTGTATAAACATGGAAATATCTACACCGCTATCTGTATAAACATGGAAATATCTTCACCGCTATCTTTATAAACATGTAAATATCTACAACGCTGTCTCTATAAACTTGGAAATAACTACACAACTATCTCTATAAACATGGAAATATCTAGACCGCCATCTCTATAAACATGGAAATATCTACACCACCATCTGTATAAACATGGAAATACCTATACCGCTATCTGCAGAAACATGGAAATATCTACACCGCCATCTCTATGAACATGGAAATATCTACACCGCCTTCTGTACGAACATGGAAATATCTATACCGCCATCTGTATGAACATGTAAATAACTACACCGCCATGTGTATGAACATGGAAATAGCTACACCGCTAACTGTATGAACATGGAAATATCTACAAGGCAATCTGTATGAACATGGAAATATCTACACCGCTATCTGTATGAACATGGAAATATCTACACCGCTATCTGTACGAACATGGAAATATCTACAACGCTATCTGTATGAACATGCAAATATCTACACAGCTATCTGTATATCAACGGAAATATCTACACTGCTATCTCTATAAACATGGAAATAACTACACTGCTATCTGTATAAACATGGAAATATCTACACCGCCACCTGTATGAACATGGAAATATCTACACTGCCATCCGTGCGAACATTTAAATATCTACACCGCTATCTGTATGAACATGGAAATATCTGCACCGCTATCTGTATGAACATGGAAATATCTACACCGCTATCTGTATGAGGATGGAAATATCTACACCGCTATCTGTATGAACATGCAAATATCTACACAGCTATCTGTATATCAATGGAAATATCGACACTGCTATCTCTATAAACATGGAAATAACTACACTGCTATCTGTACAAACAATGAAATATCTACACCGCCATCTCTATGAACATGGAAATATCTACAACGCCATTTGTATGAACATGGAAATATCAACACCGCCATCTCTATGAACATGGAAATATCTACACCGCCATCTGTATGAACATGGATATATCTACACCGGCATCTGGATGAAGATGGAAATATCTGCACCGCTATCTGTATGAACATGGAAATATCTACACAGCTATCTCTATAAACATGGAAATAACTACACTGCTATCTGTACAAACAATGAAATATCTACACCGCCATCTCTATGAACATGGAAATATCTACAACGCCATTTGTATGAACACGGAAATATCTACACCGCCATCTCTATGAACATGGAAATATCTTCACCGCCATCTGTATGAACATGGATATATCTACACCGGCATCTGGATGAACATGGAAATATCTGCACCGCTGTCTGTATGAACATGGAAATATCTACACAGCTATCTGCATATACATGGAAATATCTACAGAGATTTCTCTATAAATATGGAAATAACTACCGCGCTATCTCCATAAACTTCGAAACATCTACACCGCCATCTGCATGAAGATGGAAATATCTACACGGCCATCTGTACGTACATGGACATATCTACACCGCCATCTGTATTAAAATGGAAATATCTACAGCGCTATCTGTATAAACATGGAAATATCTACACCTCTATCTGCATAAACATGGAAATAACCACACCGCTATCTGTGTAAACATGGAAATGTCTGCACCGCTATCTGTGTAAACATGGAAATATCTCCACCGCCATCTGTGTAAACGTGAAAATATCTACACCGCCATCTCTAAAAACATGGAAATATCTACACCGCTATCTGTATGAACATGGAAATATCTACACCGCCATCTCTATAAACGTGGAAATATCTACACCGCCATCTCTATAAACGTGGAAATATCTACACCGCTATCTGTATGAACTTGGAAATATCTAAACTGCTATCTGTATAAAATTGAAATTATCTACACCACTATCTCTATAAACATGGAAATATCTACACTGCTATCTGTAGAAACATGGAAATAACTACACAGCTATCTGTAAAAACGTGGGAATATCTACACCGCCACCTGTATGAACATGGAAATATCTACACTGCCATCCGTACGAACATGGAAATATCTACACCGCCATCTGTATGAACATGTAAATATCTACACCGCCATCTGTATGAACATGGAAATATCTACACCGCCATCTGTATGAACATGGAAATATCTACACCGCTAACAGTATGAACATGGAAATATCTACACCGCTATCAGTATGAACATGGAAATATCTACACCGCTATCTGTATGAACATGCAAATATCTACACAGATATCTGAATATCAATGGAAATATCTACACTGCTATCTCTATAAACATGGAAATAACTACACTGCTATGTGTATACACATGGAAATATCTACACTGCCATCTCTATGAACACGGAAATATCTACACCGCCATTTGTATGAACATGCAAATATCTACACCGCCATGTGTATGAACATGGAAATATCTACACCGCCATCTGTATGAACATGGAAATATCTTCACCGCAATCTGTATGAACATGGATATATCTACACCGCCATGTGTATGAACATGAAAATATCTACAGCGCCATCTCTATGAACATGGAAATATCTTCACCGCTATCTGTATGAACATGTAAATATCTACACCGTTATCTCTATGAACATGGAAATATCTACACCGCTAACTGTATGAACATGGAAATATCTACATCGCTATTTGTATGAACATGGAAATATCTACACCGTTATCTGTATGAACATGGAAATATCTACACCGCTATCTGTATGAACATGGAAATATCTACACCACTATCTGTACGAACATGGAAATATCTACACCGCTATCTGTATGAACATGCAAATACCTACACAGCTATCTGTATATCAGTGGAAATATCCACACTGCTATCTCTATAAACATGGAAATAACTACACTGCTATCTGTACAAACATGGAAATATCTACACCGCCACATGTATGTACATGGAAATATCTACACCGCCATCTGTATGAACATGGAAATATCTATACCGCTAACTGTATGAACATGGAAATATCTACACCGCTATCTGTATGAACATGGAAATATCTACACCGCTATCTATATATCAATGGAAATATCTACACTGCTATCTCTATAAACATGGAAATAACTACACTGCTATTTGCATAAACATGGAAACATCCGCACCGCTAGCTGTGTAAACATGGAAATATCTTCACCACTCTCTGTATAAACATGGAAATAACTACACCGCTATCTCTATGAACATGTAAATATTTACAACGCTATCTGTGTAAAGATGGAAATTTCTACACCGCTATCTGTGTAAACATGGAAATACCTACACCGCTATCTGTGTAAACATGGAAATACTTACACTGCCATCTGTATAAACATGGAAATATCTACACCGCCATCTGTATAAACATGGAATATCTACACTGCCAACTGTATGAACATGGAAATATCTACACCGCCATATCCATAAAGGTGGAAATATCTACACCGCTGTCTGTATGAACTTGGAAATATTCACTCTGCTATTAGTATAAAAATGGAAATATCTACACTGCTATGTCTATAAGAATGGAAATATCTACACCGCTATCTGTATGAACAACGAAATATCTAGACCGCCATTTCTACAAACATGTAAATATCTACACTGCTCTGTGAATAAACATGGAAATAACTACACCGCTATCTGTATAAACATGGAAATATCTACACCGCTATCTCTATAAACTTGGAAATAACTACACCACTATCTCTATAAACTTGGAAATATCTACACCGCCATATCTATAAGCATGGAAATATCTACACCGCCATCTGTAGGAACATGAAAATATCTACACCGCCATCTTTATAAACTTGGAAATACCTATACCGCCATCTCTATAAAGATGGAAATATATAAACCGTCATCTGTATGAACATGGAGATATCTACACCGCTATGTATATAAAGAAGGAAGCATGTACACCGCCACCTGTATAAACGTAGAAATATCTACACCGCCATCTCTATAAACATGGAAATATCTACACCGACATCTGTATAAACGTGGAAATATCTACACCGCTATCTGTATAAAGATTGAAATATCTACACCGCTATCTGAATAAACATGGAAATATCTACACCGCCATCGCTATAAACATGGAAATATCTACACCGCCATCTGTACGAACATGGGAATATCTGCACCGCCATCGGTAAGAACAAGGAAATATCTACAACGCCATCTGTATTAGGATGGAAATATCTACACCGCTATCTGTATAAACATGGAAATATTTACACCGCTATCTCTATAAACTTGGAAATATCTACATCGCTACCTGTATAAACATGGAAATATCTTCACCGCTATCTGTATAAACATGGAAATATCTGCACCGCTATCAGTATAAACATGGAAATATCTACACCGCTATCTGTATAAAGATGGAAATATCCACACCGCTATCTGTGTAAACGTGGAAATATCTTCACCGCTATCTGTATAAACATGGAAATAACTACACCGCTATCTATATAAATATGTAAATATCTACAATGCTATATGACTAAACATGGAAATGTCTACACCACCATCTGTATGAACATGGAAATATCTACACCGCCATCTCTAGGAACATGGAAATATCTACACCACCATCTGTATTAAGATGGAAATATCTACACCGCTATGTGTATAAACATGGAAATATCCACATTTCTATCTGTGTAAACATGGAAATATCTTCACCGCTATCTGTATAAACATGGATATAATTACACCACTATCTCTATAAACATGTAAATATCTACAACGATATCTGTGTAAACATGGAAAGGCCTACACCGCTGTCTGTGTAAACATGGAAATATCTACACCGCTTTCTGTATAAACATGGAAATATCTACACCGACTTCTCTATGAACATAGAAATATCTACAGCGCCATCTGTGTAAACATGGAAATATCCAAACCGCCATCTCTATAAACATATTAATATCTACACCACAATCTGAATGAATGTAGAAATATCTACACCGCCATCTCTATAAAGGTGGAATTATCTACACTGCTATCTGTATGAACATGGAAATATCTACACAGCTATCTGCATGTACATGGAAATATCAACACAGCTTCATCTATAAACATGGAAATAACTACACCGCTATCTCTATAAACTTGGAAATATCTACAGCGCCATCGGTATGAACATGGAAATATCTACACCGCCATCTGTAGGAACATGGAGATATCTACACCGAAATGTGTATTAAGTCGGAGATATCCACACCGCTATCTGTGTAACCATGGAAATATCTACACCGCTGTCTGTATAAACATGGAAATATCTACACCACTATCTGTATAAACATGGAGATATCCACACCGCTATCTGTGTAACCATGGAAATATCTACACCGCTGTCTGTATAAACATGGAAATATCTACACCGCCATCTCTATAAACATGGAAATATCTGCACCACCATCTGAATAAACATGGAAATATCTACACCTCCATCTCTATAAACATGGAAATGTCTACAACGCCCTCTGTATGAACACGGAAATATGTACACCGCCATCTCTATAAACGTGGAAATATCTACAACGCTATCTGTATGGACATGGAAATATCTACACTTCTATCTGTATAAAATTGGAAACATCTACACCGCTATCTCTATAAAATTGGAAATATCTACACCGCTATCTCTGTAAACATGGAAATATCTGCAACGCTATCTGTATAAACAAGAAAATATCTAGACCGCCATCTCTATAAACATGTTAATATCTACACCGCTATCTGTATAAACATGGAAATATCTACACCGCTATCCGTATAAACATGGAAATATCTACACCGCTATCTCTATAAACTTGGAAATAACTACAACACTATCTCTGTAAACATTTAAATATCTAGACCGCCGTCTCTAAAAACATAGAAATATGTACACCGTCATCTGTATAAACATGGAAATATCTATACTGCTATCTGTATAAACATGGATATATCTACACCGCTATCTGTATAAACATGGAAATATCTACACCGCCATCTCTATGAACATGGAAATATCTACACCGACATCTGTATGAACATGGAAATATCTACACCGCCATCTCTAAGAACATGGAATTATCTACACCTCCATGTGTATGAACAAGGAAATATCTACACCGCCATCTGTATGAACATGGAAATATATTCACCGCCATCTGTATGAACATGGATATGTCTACACGGCATCTGGATGAACATGGAAATATATACACAGCTATCTGCATATACACGGAAATATCTACACAGCTTTCTCTAAAAACATGGAAATAACTACACCGCTATCTCTATAAACTTCAAAATATTTACACCACCATCTGTATGAACATGGAAATATCTACACCGCCATCTGTAGGAACATGGAAATATCTACACCACCATCTGTATTAAGATGGAAATATCTACACCGCTATGTGTATAAACATGGAAATATCCACACTGCTATCTGTGTAAACATGGAAATACCTTCAGCGCTATCTGTATAAACATGGAAATAACTACACCGCTATCTCTATAAACATGTAAATATCTACAACGATATCTGTGTAAACATGGAAAGGTCTACACCGCTGTCTGTGTAAACATGGAAATATCTACACCGCTTTCTGTATAAACATGGAAATATCTACACCGCCTAATCTATAAACATAGAAATATCCACACCGCCATCTGTATAAACATGGAAATATCCACACGGCCATCTCTATAAACATATTAATATCTACACCGCCATCTGAATGAACGTAGAAATATCAACACCGCCATCTCTATAAAGGTGGAATTATCTACACTGCTATCTGTATGAACATGGAAATATCTACACAGCTATCTGCATATACATGGAAATATCTACACAGCTTTATCCATAAACATGGAAATAAGTACATCGCTATCTCTATAAATTTGGAAATATCTACAGCGACATCTGTATGAACATGGAAATATCTACACCGCCATCTGTATGAACATGGAAATATCTACACCGCCATCAGTATAAACATGGAGATATCCACACTGCTATCTGTGTAAACATGGAAATATCTACACCGCTGTCTGTATGAACATGGAAATATCTACACCGAAATCTGTATAAACATGGAAATATCTACACGGCCATCTGTATGAACATGGAAATATCTACACCGCTGACTGTATGAACATGGAAATATCTGCACCGCTATCTGTACGAACATGGAAATATCTACACCGCGATCTGTATGAACATGGAAATATCTACACCGCTGACTGTATGAACATGGAAATATCTGCACCGCTATCTGTACGAACATGGAAATATCTACACCGCGATCTGTATGAACATGGAAATATCTACACCGCTATCTGTATGAACATGGAAATATCTACACCGCTATCTGTATGATCATGCAAATATCTACACAGCTATCTGTATATCAATGGAAATATCTACAATGCTATCTCTATAATCATGGAAATAACTACACTGCTATCTGTATAAACATGGAAATATCTACACCGCCATCTCTATGAACATGGAAATATCTACACCGCCATTTGTATGAACATGAAAATATCTACAGCGCCATCTCTATGAACATGGAAATATCTTCACCGCTATCTGTATGAACATGGAAATATCTACACCGTTATCTCTATGAACATGGAAATATCTACACCGCTAGCTGTATGAACATGGAAATATCTACACCGCTATCTGTATGAACATGGAAATATCTACACCGTTTTCTGTATGAACATGGAAATATCTACACCGCTATCTGTATGAACATGGAAATATCTACACCACTATCTGTACGAACATGGAAATATCTACACCGCTATCTGTATGAACATGCAAATACCTACACAGCTATCTGTATATCAGTGGAAATATCCACACTGCTATCTCTATAAACATGGAAATAACTACACTGCTATCTGTATAAACATGGAAATATCTACACCGCCACATGTATGAACATGGAAATATCTACACTGCCATCCGTACGAACATGGAAATATCTACACCGCCATCTGTATGAGCATGTAAATATCTACACCGCCATCTGTATGAACATGGAAATATCTGCACCTCTAACTTTATGAACATGGAAATATCTACACCGCTATTGGTATGAACATGGAAATAACTACACCGTTATCTGTATGAACATGGAGATATCTACACCGCCATCTGTATGAACATGGAAATATCTACACCGCCATCTGCATGAACATGTAAATATCTACACCGCCATCTGTATGAACATGGAAATATCTACACCGCTAACTGTATGAACATGGAAATATCTACACTGCTATGTCTATAAGAATGGAAATATCTACACCGCTATCTGTATGAACAACGAAATATCTAGACCGCCATTTCTACAAACATGTAAATATCTACACTGCTCTGTGAATAAACATGGAAATAACTACACCACTATCTGTATAAACATGGAAATATCTACACCGCTATCTCTATAAACTTGGAAATAACTACAACACTATCTCTGTAAACATGGAAATATCTACACTGCTATCTCTATAAACATGGATATATCTACACCGCTATCTGTATAAACATGGAAATATCTACACCGCCATCTCTATGAACATGGAAATATCTAAACCGCCATCTGTATGAACATGTAAATATCTATACCGCCATCTGTATGAACATGGAAATACCTACACCGCTAACTGTATGAACATGGAAATATCTACACCGCTATCTGTATGAACATGGAAATATCTACACCGCTATCTGTATATCAATGGAAATATCTACACTGCTATCTCTATAAACATGGAAATAACTACACTGCTATTTGCATAAACATGGAAATATCCGCACCGCTAGCTGTGTAAACTTGGAAATATCTTCACCACTCTCTGTATAAACATGGAAATAACTACACCGCTATCTCTATGAACATGTAAATATTTACAACGCTATCTGTGTAAAGATGGAAATGTCTACACCGCTATCTGTGTAAACTTGGAAATACCTACAACACTATCTGTGTAAACATGGAAATACTTACACCGCCATCTGTATAAACATGGAAATATCTACACCGCCATATGTATAAACATGGAAATATCTACACTGCCAACCGTATGAACATGGAAATATCTACACCGCCATATCTATAAAGGTGGAAATATCTACACCGCTGTCTGTATGAACTTGGAAATATTCACACTGCTATTAGTATAAAAATGGAAATATGTACACTGCTATGTCTATAAGTATGGAAATATCTACACCGCTATCTGTATGAACAACGAAATTTCTAGACCGCCATTTCTACAAACATGTAAATATCTACACTGTTCTGTGAATAAACATGGAAATAACTACACCGCTATCTGTATAAACATGGAAATATCTACACCGCTATCTCTATAAACTTGGAAATAACTACACCACTATCTCTATAAACGTGGAAATATCTAAACCGCCATATCTATAAACATGGAAATATCTACACCGCCATCTGTAGGAACATGAAAATATCTACACCGCCATCTCTATAAACATGGAAATACCTATACCGCCATCTCTATAAAGATGGAAATATCTAAAACGCCATCTGTATGAACATGGAGATATCTACACGGCTATGTATATATAGAAGGAAGCATCTACACCGCCAACTGTATAAACGCAGAAGTAACTACACCGCCATCTCTATAAACATGGAAATATCTACACCGACATCTGTATAAACGTGGAAATATCTACACCGCTATCTCTATAAAGATGGAAATATCTACACCGCTATCTGAATAAACATGGAAATATCTACACCGCCATCGCTATAAACATGGAAATATCTACACCTCCATCTGTACGAACATGGGAATACCTGCACCGCCATCTGTATGAACAAGGAAATATCTACAACGCCATCTGTATTAAGATGGAAATATCTACACCGCTATCTGTATAAACATGGAAATATTTACACCGCTATCTGTATAAACATGGAAATATCTGCACAGCTATCAGTATAAACATGGAAATATCTACACCGCTATCTGTATAAAGATGGAAATATCCACACCGCTATCTGTGTAAACATGGAAATATCTTCACCGCTATCTGTATAAACATGGAAATAACTAAACCGCTATCTATATATACATGTAAATATCTACAATGCTATATGACTAAACATGGAAATGTCTTCACCACCATCTGTATGAACATGGAAATATCTACACCGCCATCTCTAGGAACATGGAAATATCTACACTGCTCTCAGTAAAAATTGAAATTATCTACACCACTATCTCTATAAACATGGAAATATCTACACTGCTATCTGTATAAACATGGAAATATCTACACTGCTATCTGTATAAACATGCAAATATCTTCACCGCTATCTCTATAAACATTGAAATATCTACAATGCTGTCTCTATAAACTTGGAAATAACTACACCACTATCTCTGTAAACATGGAAATATCTAGACCGCAGTCTCTATAAACATGGAAATATCTACACCACCATCTGTATAAACATGGAAATATCTATACCGCTATCTGCATAAACATGGAAATATCTACACCGCCATCTCTATGAACATGGAAATATCTACACCGCCATCTGTACGAACATGGAAATATCTACACCGCCCTCTGTACGAACATGTAAATATCTGCACGGCCATCTGTATGAACATGGAAATATCTACACCGTTATCTCTATGAACATGGAAATATCTACACCGCTAACTGTATGAACATGGAAATATCTACACCGTTATCTGTATGAAGATGGAAATATCTACACCGCTATCTGTATGAACAGGGAAATATCTACACCACTATCTGTACGAACATGGAAATATCTACACCGCTATCTGTATGAACATGCAAATACCTACACAGCTATCTGTATATCAGTGGAAATATCCACACTGCTATCTCTATAAACATGGAAATAACTACACTGCTATCTGTATAAACATGGAAATATCTACACCGCCACATGTATGAACATGGAAATATCTACACTGCCATCCGTATGAACATGGAAATATCTACACCGCCATCTGTATGAACATGTAAATATCTACACCGCCATCTGTATGAACATGGAAATATCTACACCTCTAACTGTATGAACATGGAAATATCTACACCGCTATTGGTATGAACATGGAAATAACTACACCGTTATCTGTATGAACATGGAAATATCTACACCGCCATCTGTATGAACATGGAAATATCTACACCGCTATCTGTATGAACATGGAAATATCTACACCGCTATCTGTATATCAATGGAAATATCTACACTGCTATCTCTATAAACATGGAAATAACTACACTGATATTTGCATAAACATGGAAACTTCCGCACCGCCAGCTGTGTAAACATGGAAATATCTTCACCGATCTCTGTATAAACATTTAAATAACTACACCGCTATCTCTATGAACATGTAAATATTTACAACGCTATCTGTGTAAAGATGGAAATGTCTACACCGCTATCTGTGTAACCATGGAAATACCTACACCGCTATCTGTGTAAACATGGAAATACTTACACCGCCATCTGTATAAACATGGAAATATCTACACCGCCATCTGTATAAACATGGAAATATCTACACTGCCAACCGTATGAACATGGAAACATCTACACCGCCATATCTATAAAGGTGGAAATATCTACACCGCTGTCTGTAGGAACTTGGAAATATTCACACTGCTATTAGTATAAAAATGGAAATATCTACACTGCTATGTCTATAAGAATGGAAATATCTACACCGCTATCTGTATGAACAACGAAATATCAAGACCATTTCTACAAACATGTAAATATCTACACTGCTCTGTGAATAAACATGGAAATAACTACACCGCTATCTGTATAAACATGGAAATATCTACACCGCTATCTCTATAAACTTGGAAATAACTACACCACTATCTCCATAAACTTGGAAATATCTACACCGCCATATCTATAAGCATGGAAATATCTACACCGCCATTTGTAGGAACATGAAAATATCTACACCGCCGTCTCTATAAATATTGAAATACCTATACCGCCATCTCTATAAAGATGGAAATATCTAAACCGCCATCTGTATGAACATGGAGATATCTACACCGCTATGTATATAAAGAAGGAAGCATGTACACCGCCAACTGTATAAACGTAGAAATATCTACACCGCCATCTCTATAAACATGGAAATATCTACACCGACATCTGTATAAACGTGGAAATATCTACACCTCTATCTGAATAAACATGGAAATATCTACACCGCCATCACTATAAACATGGAAATATCTACACCGCCATCGCTATAAACATGGAAATACCTACACCGCTATCTGTATAAACATGGAAATATCTACACCGCCATCTCTATGAACATGGAAATATCTACACCGCCATTTGTATGAACATGGAAATATCTACACAGCCATCTCTAAGAACATGGAATTATCTACACCTCCATGTGTATGAACATGGAAATATCTACACCGCCATCTGTATGAACATGGAAATATCTTCACCGCCATCTGTATGAACATGGATATATCTACACGGCATCTGGATGAACATGGAAATATCTACACAGCTATCTGCATATACACGGAAATATCTACACAGCTTTCTCTATAAACATGGAAAGAACTACACCGCTATCTCTATAAACTTCAAAATATTTACACCACCATCTGTATGAACATGGAAATATCTACACCGCCATCTGTAGGACCATGGAAATATCTACACCACCATCTGTATTAAGATGGAAATATCTACACCGCTATGTGTATAAACATGGAAATATCCACACTGCTATCTGTGTAAACATGGAAATACCTTCAGCGCTATTTGTATAAACATGGAAATAACTACACCGCTATCTCTATAAACATGTAAATATCTACAACGATATCTGTGTAAACATGGAAAGGTCTACACCGCTGTCTGTGTAAACATGGAAATATCTACACCGCTTTCTCTATAAACATGGAAATATCTACACAACCTAATCTATAAACATAGAAATATCTACACCACCATCTGTATAAACATGGAAATATCCACACGGCCATCTCTATAAACATATTAATATCTACACCGCCATCTGAATGAACGTAGAAATATCAACACCACCATCTCTATAAAGGTGGAATTATCTACACTGCCATCTGTATGAACATGGAAATATCTACACCGCCATTTGTATGAACATGGAAATATCTACACCGCTAACTGTATGAATATGGAAATATCTACACCGCTATCTGAATAAACATGGAAATATCTACACCGCTATCTCTATGAACATGAAAATATCTATACAGCTATCTGTATATCAATGGAAATATCTACACAGCTATCTCTATAAACATGGTAATAACTACACTGCTACCTGTATAAACATGGAAATATCTACACGGTAATCTCTATGAACATGGAAATATCTACACTGACATTTGTATGAACATGGAAATATCCACACCGCTATCTGTGTAAACATGGAAATGTCTACACCGCTATCGGTGTAAACATGGAAATATCTACACCGCCATCTGTGTAAACATGAAAATATCTACAACGCAATACCTATAAACGTGGAAATATCTACACTGCCATCTGTATGAACATGGAAATATCTACACCGCCATCTCTGTAAAAGTGGAAATATCTACACCGCTATCTGTATTAACTTGGAAATATCTACACTGCTCTCTGTATAAAATTGAAATTATCTACACCACTATCTCTATAAACATGGAAATATCTACACTGCTATCTGTATAAACATGGAAATATCTACAACGCTATCTGTATAAACATGGAAATATCTATACCGCTATCTGCATAAACATGGAAATATCTACACCGCCATCTCTATGAACATGGAAATATCTACACCGCCATCTGTACGAACATGGAAATATCTATACCGCCATCTGTATGAACATGTAAATATCTACACCGCCATCTGTATGAACATGGAAATATCTTCACCGCTAACTGTATGAACATGGAAATATCTACACCGCTATCTGTATGAACATGGAAATATCTACACCATTATCTGTATGAACATGGAAATAACTACACTGCTATCTGTATGAACATGGAAATATCTACACCGCTATCTGTACGAACATGGAAATATCTGCACCGCTATCTGTATGAACATGCAAATATCTACACAGCTATCTGTATAGCAATGGATATATCTACAATACTATCTCTATAAACATGGAAATAACTACACTGCTATCTGTATAAACATGGAAATATCTACACCGCCACCTGTACGAACATGGAAATATCTACACTGCCATCCGTATGAACATGGAAATAACTACACCGCCATCTGTATGAACATGTAAATATCTGCACCGCCATCTGTATGAACATGGAAATATCTACACCGCTAACTGTATGAACATGGAAATATCTACACCGCAATCTGTATGAACATGGAAATATCTACACCACCATCTGTATGAACATGGAAATAACTACACCGCCATCTGTATGAACATTTAAATATCTACACCGCCATCTGTATGAACATCTAAATATCTACACTGCCATCCGTAAGAACATGGAAATATCTACACAGCTAACTGTATGAACATGGAAATATCTACACCGCTATCTGTATGAACATGGAAATATCTAAACCGCTATCTGTATAAACATGGAAATATCTACACTGCTATCTGTATGAACATGCAAATATCTACACAGCTATCTGTATATCAATGGAAATATCTACACTGCTATCGCTATAAACATGGAAACAACTACACTGCTATCTGTATAAACATGGAAATATCTACACCGCCATCTCTATGAACATGGAAATATCTACACTGCCATTTGTATGAACATGGAAATATCTACACCGCCATCTCTATGAACATGGAAATACCTACACCGCCATTTGTATGAACATGGAAATATCTACACCGCCATCTGCATGAGCTTGGAAATATCTCCACCGCCATCTCTAAAAACGTGGAAATATCTACACCGCTATCTGTATGAACTTGGAAATATCTGCACTGCTCTCGGTATAAATTGAAATTATCTACACCACTATCTCTATAAACATGGAAATATCTGCACAGCTATCTGTATAAACATGGAAATATCTACACCGCTATCTGTATAAACATGGAAATATCTACAACGCTGTCTCTATAAACTTGGAAATAACTACACCACTATCTCTGTAAACATGGAAATATCTAGACCGCCATCTCTATAAACATGGAAATATCTATACCACCATCTGTATAAACATGGAAATATCTATACCGCTATCTGCATAAACATGGAAATATCTACACCGCCATCTCTATGAACATGGAAATATCTACACAGCCATCTGTATGAACATGGAAATATCTACACCGCCATCTGTATGAACATGGAAATATCTACACCGCTAACTGTATGAACATGGAAATATCTTCACCGCTATCAGTATGAACATGGAAATATCTACACCGTTATCTCTGTGAACATGGAAATATCTACACCGCTAACTGTATGAACATGGAAATATCTACACCGCTATCTGTATGAACATGGAAATATCTACACCGTTATCTGTATGAACATGGAAATATCTACACCGCTATCTGTATGAACATGGAAATATCTACACCACTATCTGTACGAACATGGAAATATCTACACCGCTATCTGTATGAACATGCAAATACCTACACAGCTATCTGTATATCAATGGAAATATCCACACTGCTATCTCTATAAACATGGAAATAACTACACTGCTATCTGTATAAACATGGAAATATCTACACCGTCACCTGTATGAACATGGAAATATCTACACTGCCATCCGTACGAACATGGAAATATCTACACCGCCATCTGTATGAACATGTAAATATCTACACCGCCATCTGTATGAACATGGAAATATCTACACCACTAACTGTATGAACATGGAAATATCTACACCGCTATTGTTATCAACATGGAAATAACTACACCGCTATCTGTATGAACATGGAAATATCTACACCGCCATCTGTATGAACATGGAAATATCTACACCGCCATCTGTATGAACATGTAAATATCTATACCGCCATCTGTATGAACATGGAAATATCTACACCGCTAACTGTATGAACATGGAAATATCTACACCGCTATCTGTATGAACATGGAAATATCTACACCGCTATCTGTATATCAATGGAAATATCTACACTGCTATCTCTATAAACATGGAAATAACTACACTGCTATTTGCATAAACATGTAAATATCCGCACCGATAGCTGTGTAAACCTGGAAATATCTTCACCACTCTCTGTATAAACATGGAAATAACTACACCACTATCTCTATGAACATGTAAATATTTACAACGCTATCTGTGTAAAGATGGAAATGTCTACACCGCTATCTGTGTAAACTTGGAAATACCTACACCGCTATCAGTGTAAACATGGAAATACTTACACCGCCATCTGTATAAACATGGAAATATCTACACCGCCATCTGTATAAACATGGAAATATCTACACTGCCAACCATATGAACATGGAAATATCTACACCGCCATATCTATAAAGGTGGAAATATCTACACCGCTGTCTGTATGAACTTGGAAATATTCACACTGCTATTAGTATAAAAATGGAAATATGTACACTGCTATGTGTATAAGTATGGAAATATCTACACCGCTATCTGTATGAACAACGAAATTTCTAGACCGCCATTTCTACAAACATGTAAATATCTACACTGTTCTGTGAATAAACATGGAAATATCTACACCGCTATCTGTATAAACATGGAAATATCTACACCGCTATCTGAATAAGCATGGAAATATCTATACCGCCATCGTTATAAACATGGAATTATCTTCACCTCCATCTGTACGAACATGGGAATACCTGCACCGCCATCTGTATGAACAAGGAAATATCTACAACGCCATCTGTATTAAGATGGAAATATCTACACCGCTATCTGTATAAACATGGAAATATTTACACCGCTATCTCTATAAACTTCAAAATATCTACATCGCTACCTGTATAAACATGGAAATATCTTCACCGCTATCTGTATAAACATGGAAATATCTGCACCGCTATCAGTATAAACATGGAAATATCTACACCGCTATCTGTATAAAGATGGATATATCCACACCGCTATCTGTGTAAACATGGAAATATCTTCACCGCTATCTGTATAAACATGGAAATAACTACACCGCTATCTATATAAACATGTAAATATCTACAATGCTATATGACTGAACATGGAAATGTCTACACCACCATCTGTATGAACATGGAAATATCTACACCGCCATCTATAGGAACATGGAAATATCTACACCACCATCTGTATTAAGATGGAAATATCTACACCGCTATGTGTATAAACATGGAAATATCCACACTGCTATCTGTGTAAACATGGAAATACCTTCAGCGCTATCTGCATAAACATGGAAATAACTACACCGCTATCTATATAAACATGTAAATATCTACAACGATATCTGTGTAAACATGGAAAGGTCTACACCGCTGTCTGTGTAAACATGGAAATATCTACACCACTTTCTGTATACACATGGAAATATCTACACCACCTAATCTATAAACATAGAAATATCTACACCGCCATCTGTATAAACATGGAAATATCCACACGGCCATCTCTATAAACATATTAATATCTACACCGCCATCTGAATGAACGTAGAAATATCAACACCGCCATCTCTATAAAGGTGGAATTATCTACACTGCTATCTGTATGAACATGGAAATATCTACACAGCTATCTGCATGTACATGGAAATATCTACACAGCTTTATCTATAAACATGGAAATAACTACACCGCTATCTCTATAAACTTGGAAATATCTACAGCGCCATCTGTAAGAACATGGAAATATCTACACCGAAATCTGTATTAAGATGGAATATCTACACCGCTATCTGTATAAACATGGAAATATCTACACCGCTATCTGTAGAAACATGGAGATATCCACACCGCTATCTTTGTAAACATGGAAATATCTACACCGCTGTCCATATAAACATGGAAATATCTACACCGCCATCTCTATAAACATGGAAATACCTGCACCACCATCTGTATAAACATGGAAATATCTACACCTCCATCTCTATAAACATGGAAATGTCTACAACGCCCTCTGTATGAACAGGGAAATATGTACACCGCCATCTCTATAAACGTGGAAATATCTACACCGCTATCTGTATGGACATGGAAATATCTACACTTCTATCTGTATAAAATTGGAAACATCTACACCGCTATCTCTATAAAATTGGAAATATCTACACCGCTATCTCTGTAAACATGGAAATATCTGCAACGCTATCTGTATAAACAAGAAAATATCTAGACCGCCATCTCTATAAACATGTAAATATCTACACCGCTATCTGTATAAACATGGAAATATCTACACCGCTATCCGTATAAACATGGAAATATCTACACCGCTATCTCTATAAACTTGGAAATAACTACAACACTATCTCTGTAAACATTTAAATATCTAGACCGCCGTCTCTAAAAACATAGAAATATGTACACCGTCATCTGTATAAACATGGAAATATCTATACTGCTATCTGTATAAACATGGATATATCTACACCGCTATCTGTATAAACATGGAAATATCTACACCGCCATCTCTATGAACATGGAAATATCTACACCGACATCTGTATGAACATGGAAATATCTACACCGCCATCTCTAAGAACATGGAATTATCTACACCTCCATGTGTATGAACAAGGAAATATCTACACCGCCATCTGTATGAACATGGAAATATATTCACCGCCATCTGTATGAACATGGATATGTCTACACGGCATCTGGATGAACATGGAAATATATACACAGCTATCTGCATATACACGGAAATATCTACACAGCTTTCTCTAAAAACATGGAAATAACTACACCGCTATCTCTATAAACTTCAAAATATTTACACCACCATCTGTATGAACATGGAAATATCTACACCGCCATCTGTAGGACCATGGAAATATCTACACCACCATCTGTATTAAGATGGAAATATCTACACCGCTATGTGTATAAACATGGAAATATCCACACTGCTATCTGTGTAAACATGGAAATACCTTCAGCGTTATCTGTATAAACATGGAAATAACTACACCGCTATCTCTATAAACATGTAAATATCTACAACGATATCTGTGTAAACATGGAAAGGTCTACACCGCTGTCTGTGTAAACATGGAAATATCTACACCGCTTTCTGTATAAACATGGAAATATCTACACCGCCTAATCTATAAACATAGAAATATCTACACCGCCGTCTGTATAAACATGGAAATATCCACACGGCCATCTCTATAAACATATTAATATCTACACCGCCATCTGAATGAACGTAGAAATATCAACACCGCCATCTCTATAAAGGTGGAATTATCTACACTGCTATCTGTATGAACATGGAAATATCTACACAGCTATCTGCATATACATGGAAATATCTACACAGCTTTATCCATAAACATGGAAATAAGTACATCGCTATCTCTATAAATTTGGAAATATCTACAGCGACATCTGTATGAACATGGAAATATCTACACCGCCATCTGTATGAACATGGAAATATCTACACCGCCATCTGTATAAACATGGAGATATCCACACTGCTATCTGTGTAAACATGGAAATATCTACACCGCTATCTGTATAAACTTGGAAATATCTACACCGCTGTCTCTATAAACTTGGAAATAACTACAACACTATCTCTGTAAGCATGGAAATATCTAGACTGCCATCTCTATAAACATAGAAATATCTACACCGCCATCAGTATAAACATGGAAATATCTATACCGCTATCTGTATAAACATGGAAATATCTACACCGCTATCTCTATAAACATGGAAATATCTACACCGCTCTCACTATAAGCTTGGAAATATCTACTCCGCTATCTCTATAAACTTGAAAATCTCTACACCGCTATGTGTATCAACATGAAAGTATCTAATCCGCTATATCTGTAAACATGGAAATATCAAAACCGCCCTCTGTATAAACATGGAAATATCTAAACCGCCATCTCTATAAACATGGAAATATCTACACCGCCATCTGTATGAACATGGAAATATCTACACCGCTATCTGTATGAACATGGAACTATCTACACCACTATCTGTATGAATATGCAAATATCTACACAGCTATCTGTATATCAATGGAAATATATATACTGCTATCTCTATAAACATGGCGATAACTACACTGCTATCCGTATAAACATGGAAATATCTACACCGCCATCTCTATGAACATGGAAATATCTACACCGCCATTTGTATGAACATGGAAATATCTACATCGCCATCTGTATGAACATGGAAATATCTTCACCGCTCTCTCTATAAACTTGGAAATAACTACACCACTGTCTCTATAAACTTGGAAATAACTACACCACTGTCTCTATAAACTTGGAAATATCTAGACTGCCATCTCTATAAACATGGAAATATCTACACCGCCATCTGTATGAACATGGAAATATCTACACCGCTATCTGTATGAACATGTAACTATTTACACCACTATCTGTATGAATATGCAAATATCTACACAGCTATCTGTATATCAGTGGAAATATATATACTGCTATCTCTTTAAACATGGCAATAACTACACTGCTATCCGTATAAACATGGAAATATCTACACCGCCATCTCTATGAACATGGAAATCTCTACACCGCCATTTGTATTAACATGGAAATATCTACACCGCTATCTGTATGAACATGAAATATCTACACCGCTATTTTTATGAACATGCAAATATCTACACCGCTATCTGTATAAAATGGAAATATTTACACCGCCATCTGAATAAAACTGGGAATATCTACACGGCCATCTGTATAAACATGGAAATATCTTCACCACAATCTCTATAAACATTGAAATATCTACACCGCCATCTGTATGAACATTGAAATATCTACACCGCCATCTGTATGAACTTGGAAATATCTACCGCAAAATCTGTATGAACATGGAAATATCTACACCACCATCTGTATTATCATGGAAATATGTACACATACATCTGTATGAACATGCAAATATCTTCACCGCCATCTGTATGAACATGGAAATACCTACACCGCCCTCTGTAGGAACATGGAAATATCTACACCGCCATCTCTATAAACATGGAAATATCTACACTGCCATCTGTATAAACATGGAAATATCTACACCGCTATCGGTATAAACATCCGTATTTGCTCTTAATTTATACCCGAGGCTGGGAAGTTTCATATGAAAAAAGACCAAGTACATAATTAGTCTGTATTTGGTCTGGCAATTGATCTCTGCAATAATGAAACCTCAAAGACAATCAAATCTGAAATCTAAGCTACATATTAAATAGCTTGGTTTTTAGGTAGCACGTTGCTGTGTATGCTGGCTTCATAGAACATGCAAGTAGCAATGGCCATTTTTTAATATTCATGAGCCTTGAAGTTCTCCTAATTTTTAATCACATAGAAATATAAATCTAATCTCACTAGATTTTTTTTTTGAAACATTGTCTGGCTTCGTTGCCCAGGGTGAAGAGCAGGGCATGATCTTGGCTCACACCTCTGCCTCTCGGACTCAAGCCATCCACCCACCTCAGACTTGGGGTAGCTGGGACCACAGGCATGTGCCACCATATCCAGCTAATATTTTTATTTTTGTACAAATGGGGTTTGTCATCTTTCCCAGGCAGGCCTCAAACTCCAAGACTCAAGAAATCCACCTGCCTTGAATTCCCAAACTACTGGGTTTACAGGTGACAGCCATTACGCCCAGCAACTAAACTTCTAAAAATCAATTTTACATAAAATTATCTAAGCGTGCAAGGAAAGATAAGAAGCCTAAGGAACCAGTGAGTTGAAGAATAAATGCAGTTTAAATCATACATGTAAACAACATGATGTGATGTGGTAGGAATCATCTAACATGCTTTAAAGCATGAGTAAAAGGTCTTTTCTTAGAAAACTGGATCTTAGTTTAGGATATCTTTAGATAAGAGTATGAAAAGTCACATCACATTGATAAGTGAAGTGCTTCCTTTGGCTAATTTTAGGGATAGGACATTTACTTTCATATAATTCATAGGAATCTTAGACTTAAAAATAAAATTTCCCTTCTCAAATCCTTACTTTCATACATTTTTTGCATTTCTTTCACTTTTGTGTTAATGGCCTATGTCTCAACATATTCTATTAAGCCTTCTGGAAACACATACTTTGTTTCCAGCCTCTTCAGAGAACCATCACTCCACTTCCTAGGCTTCTGAAGAAGCAGACCCAAGCTTATAGTTATTACATATTTCTAAATCTAGGTGACCAAGAAAAATTGATACTTTTCCCATCATACCTTTAAGTTAATAATCAGGGGAATGCTGAGAGGTAAAGACCCAAGAGTGTTTGTTGTCTAATTGTGCAGCTGTATAAACAAATCTTAATGCTTGAAAATATTCAAAGGTTATTCTCACGTTGACTGTTGGTAACTATGTGTAACAACATGAAAAGAAAAAAAATCAAAGAATTACGTCTGAGGATAATACACAATCTCTAAGGGTAAGAAGAGCAACAAAAATTCTGCTTCAATTACCACTGAAATAATATATTTATCCTGTAAAATCTATGGTGGCTGGTTGTAAAAATTAGGCATTAGCAAACTGATAAAGACTTTTTAATGAAAACATTATGAAACATAGTTTTTAAAAAGTTAAATACACCCACACCAGTTTTTCACATTCTTTGGGCTGCTTTAATGCTGCCATTAAATAGTTGATTTAGTTGTGACATAGATCCTATGTTCCATTGAGTCTACCATTCATAAAGATGCAATGTAAGGTAACAAAAGTATAAATTGTGTGTGTGAGGGGGAGAAGTCAAGAGTATTTTTATGTGACAGATGTTAAGTTGTTATCAGTGTAAAATAGTCTGTTACAAATACAGGACTCTGTATGTTAGTTTCACTTACCAGAAAGAAATAAATTACAGCAGATACACACACACACCCCAAAAAAGGGAAAAGAAACAAAGCTTAGCACCACAGAAAACCACCAAACTAGAGAGATGAACAATAAGAAAGGAAGAAGTGAACAAGTAATCTAAAAAACAAGTAATGAAATGGTAGAAGGAAGTCCTAATTTATCAATAATAAACTTGAATAGAAGTGGATTAAACTCTACTTAAAAGATATAAAGTGGATGAATGGATTCAGACAGCAAAAGCCACCTATGTGCTGCCTACATGATACTTACCTCACTATTAAAGACAAATAGACTGAAAGTGAAGAGATGGAAAAATATATTTTATGCAAACAAATGAAAAGCAAGCAGGAGTAGCCACAGTCATGTCATATTTTAAAAGGCTTTAAATAAAAGAACTATATAAAAAAAGAATGTCACTGTATAAAGAAATGATAAAAGGTCCAATTCAATAAGAGGACGTAACATATATGTTACTTAGGTGTAACTATATATGTACCCAACACCAGAACAACCAGATATGTAAAGCAAATATTAGATTTAAAGGTAGAGATAGACTGCAATACAATATTAGTAGGAAATTTCAACACTCCACTTTAAAAATGGACAGATTATATGAAGAGAAAATCAACCAAAAAATGACAGACTCAAACTATACCATAGACCAAATGGACCTAGCAGGTAAAGAAGATCTCACCTGATATGGTTTGGCTGTATATCCCCACCGAAATCTCATCTTGATTATAGCTCCCATAATTCATACATGTTGTGGGAGGGAACCAGTGGGAGATAATTGAATCATGGGGGCGGTTTCCCCCATACTGTTCTTGTGGTAGTGAATACGTCTAACAAGATCTGATGGTTTTATAAGGGGGAACCCTTTCACTTGGTTCTCAATTCTATTTTGTTTGCTACCATGTAAGATGTGCCTTTCGCCTTCCATCATGATTGGGAGACCTCCCCAGCCACGTGGAACTATGAGTCCACTAAACCTCTTTTTCTCTGTAAATTACCCAGTCTCGGGTATGTCTTTATCAGCAGTATGAAAACAGACTAATACATCATCCAACAGCTGCAGAATACAAATTATTCTCAACTGTACACCAAACATTCTCTAGGACCAATCATACATTATGACACATAATAAGTCTTAACAAACTTAAGAAGACAGATATCATATGAAGTATCTTTTCTGATTACAGTGATATAAAGCCAGAAATCAACAACAGGAAAGCCCTTGGAAATTTTATGAAAACATGGAAATTAAATAGCATGCACCCAAGAAATCAATAGGTCTCATTAAGACATTAATAGGAAAATTTCAAAAGTCGCTGAGACAAGTAAGAATGAAAATCCAACATACCCAAACCTATGGAACGTAGCAAAAGCAGTTCTAAGAGGGAAATTTATAGCAATAAAAGCCTACACCAAAAATGAAGAAAGATTTTCAAATCACAAAGCAAAATTATACACTTCAAGTAACTAGAACATCAAAAACAAACTAAACCCAAAATTGGTAGAAGGAAGGAAATAATAAAGCTCACAGCAGATATAAAGGAAACAGACACTAAAAAATATTTCAAAAGATAAATAAGACAAAGTGTAAAGGTAAAACTGACAAACCTTTAGCTAAACTAAGACAAAAGGAGAGAAAATTCAAATAAATAAAAGATGAAAAAGGAGACATTACAACTGATACACCACAGAAATAGAAGGGATTGTAAGACATTACTCATAACTATATGCCAACAAATTTGATAATGTAGAATAAAATGAATAAATTTCTGCACACATACAACTACCCAGATTAAATTGTGAGGAAATATAACATCTGAACACATCAATAATGAGTTTGGAAATTGAATCAATAATAAAACATCTTCCATCAAAACAACAACAACAACCAACACCCAGGACCTGATGTCTTCACTGCTGAATTCTACCAAACAGTTAAAGAATAACTACCAATTCTCCACAAACTTTTCCACAAAAGTAATGAGGAAGGAATACTTCCATACTCATCTTATGAGGCTCGCAATATCCTGATTCTAAAACCAGACAAAGACACGCACAAAATGAAAATAACAGGCCAATATTACTGAAGAACATAGATACAAAAATTCTCAACAAGATACAAGTGAACTGACTTCGACAGCACACTAAAAAGAGTATTCACTATAATCAAGTGGGATTCATCCCAGGGATGAAAGGATGGCTTAACATGCACAAATCAGTAAATATGATACACCACCACAATAGAAAGAAAAACAAAAACCATGTGATCATTTCAACAGATGCAAAAAGAACACTTGACAAAAGTCAACATTCGTTTATGATAAAAACTGTCAAGAAAGTAGGTATAGGAGTGTACCTCAACGCAGTAAAGGCCATATGTGACAAACCCACAGCTAACATCTTATTTATGGTGAATAGTTAAATGCTTTTCCTCTATGATATGGAGGAAGACAAGGATGTCAACTTCTACCACTTCTATTTAGCATAGTACTGGAGGTCAGAGCCAGAGCAATTAGACAAAAGAAATAAATAAGAGGGATCCAAACTGGAAAGAAGGAAGTCAGATTGTTTCTGTTTGTAGAAAATGTGATCTCACATACATATGTATACATCTATATATATGATCATATAGATATATATGATCTCTCTCTCTTTAGGGTTCTTTCTATATATACTTATATAGAGTGAGAACCCTAAAGACTTGACCAAAAACTACTAGAAATCATAAATAAATTCAGTAAAGTTGTAGTATACAAAATCAACACAGAAAATTCAGTGGTGTTTCTATACACTAATAGTGAACTATCTGAAAAAGTCATCAAGAAAGGAATTCCATTTACAATAGCTACCAAGAAATCTGCAGATAAATTTAATCAAGGTCATGAAAGATCTCTTCAATGAAAACTATAACACACTGATGGAAAAATTTACGATACACAAAAAATGGACACTATATACTCATGGAATGGAAGAATTGATACTATTGAAATGACCATACTAACAAAATGTCCTACAGATTCAATGCAATCCCTATCAAAATAACAATGAAATTCTTCACAGAAATAGAAAAAAGTACCCTAAAATTTGTATGAAACCAGAAAAGACCCCAAATAACCAAAGCAATCCTGTGCAAAAATAACAAAGCTGGAGGCACCACACTACCTGACTTCAAAATATACTACAAAGCCATAGTAAGCAAAACAGCATGGCACTGCCATAAAGCAAACACACAGACCAACGGAAGAGAATATACAGCTCAGAAATAAATTCTCATACCTAAAGTCAACTGATTTTCAAAAAAGGAGTCAAGAGCACACACAGGGGTAAAGACAGTGTCTTCATTAAATGGTACTGAGAAGATTGGATATCTATATGTGGGATAATGAAATCAGACCCCTATCTTTTACCTTATACAAAAATCAACTCAAATGCGATTAAAGACCTAAAGGTAAGATTGAAAACTATGAAAAACTACTAGAAGATAACATGTGGGAAATTCTCTATAACTTTGGGTTGTACAAGGATTTTTTAAATGAGACGTCAAAAGCACAGGCAACAAAAGCAAAAATAGATAAATGGGGTTTCATCAAACTAAAATGCTTCTGCACAGCAAAGGAAACTTAACAGAGTGAAAAAACAACTTACAGAATGGGATACAATATTTGCAAACTATACATCTGCTAAGGAGTTAATGCCCAGATTATATAAGAAACTTAAACAACTCAACAGCAAAAACATAAATAACTTATTTAAAAATGGGCAAAACTGGGAGGCTGAGGCAGGTGGATTGCCTGAGGTCAGGAGTTTGAGACCAGCCTGACCAATATGGTGAAATCATTTATCTACTAAAAATACAAAAATTTAGCCAAACATGATGGCGTGTGCCTGTAACCCCAGCTACTCAGCAGGCTGAGGCAGGGGAATTGCTTGAACCAGGGAGATGGAGGTTGCCGTGAGCCCTGATTGCACCACTGTACTCCAGCTTGGGCAACAGAGCAAGACTCCTTCTCAAAAAAAAAAAAAAAGGACAAAATAAACTAAAAGACATGCCACAAGAGAAAATATAGAAATGGTCAAGACGAATATATAATAAAATCATGTTCAACATCACTAACCATCAGGGAAATGCAAATCAAAACCACAATGAGATACCAGTTCACCCATTAGAATGGCTATTACCAAAAAGGTAAAAGATAACAAGAGTTGGCAAGGAAGTGGAGAAAAGGGAACACTTACACACTGTTCATGGGGTTGTAAACTAGTACAACCATTAAGCAAAACTTTATGGAAATTCGCTAAAAAATAAAAAAAAAAACAAAACAACAATCATTCGATCACATAACCCAGCAATCCCACTACTGGGTATACATCCATAGGAAATGAAATCATTGTGTTTGAAAAATATCTGCACTCTTATGTTTACTGTAGCACTATTTCTAATAATCAGATATGGAATCAATCTATGTGTCTAAAAACAAACAAGTGAATTATATATATACAATATATATTATGTATATTATATACAATATATATTATGTATATTATATATAATATATATTATGTATATTATATATAATATATATTATGTATATTATATATAATATATATTATGTATATTATATATAATATATATTATGTATATTATATATAATATATATTATGTATATTATATATAATATATATTATGTATATTATATATAATATATATTATGTATATTATATATAATATATATTATGTATATTATATATAATATGTATATTATACATAATATATATTATATATATAATATATACTATGTATATTATATAATATATATGATATATAATATATTATGTATATTATATATAATATATATTATGTTATTATATATCATATATATTATGTATACTATACATAATATGTTATGTATATTATATACATAATATATTATGTATATAATATACATACCATATTATGTATATTATATATAATATATAACGTATAATATATATACATACATATATAATACATATATACATATATAATATACATAACGTATATTATGTATAATATACATAACGTATATTATGTATATTATATATTACGTATAATATATATTATAATATGTATAATTACATATAATTATAACTATAATTATATATAATTTTATGTGTAATTATAATATACATAAAATTAATTATATATATATATATGTTTATGGACACACACACAATGAACTACTATTCAGCCATAAAAAAAGAATGAAATTCTGCCAGTTGCAACAACATGGATGACCCTGCAGGATACAATGTTAAGTGAAATTAGCCAGACACGGAAAGCAAATACCGCATGATCTCTCTCATATGTGAAATCTTAAAAAAAAAAAGTTAATAGAGAAGTAGAGTAGAATAGTGGTTACCAAACAGTGAGGAAGAAGTGGGGAGGACAAAATGGAGATAGATTGGTTAACAGTTATGAAATCACAATTATATGGGAAGAATAAGTTGAAGTGTTCTTTGCAAAGCAGGGTGACTATAGTTAAAAGTAAAGTATTGTATATTACAAAGTATCTAGAAGAAAGGATTTTGAAATTTCTTATTAAAAAGACATGATGAATGCATGAGGTAATTAATACACTAAGTATCCTTATTGGATCATTAGACAACATACATATTCATTGAAACATCAAATTGTATCCTATAAATCTATATAATTACAATGTGAAAATTTTTTAAAAATAAATTAATGAATTAAATAACAATTTTAAAATGTTCTCAATCACCAACGCAAAGTTTAGGAGCTTTGTTCTTGACTCAGCCTTAAGACTGAAAACTAATGTGTTAGAAATATTTGTAGATCCTCTCAATTTTGAAAGAATCCTAGCTAAACTACTGAAATATAAAATATATTCTATGTAATATGCTCTTAGGTATATTCTTAGGTGAACTCTGCTGTTAGATGAAGCTTATAAAAAGGAAAAACGTTTCTGAAATAAAATTTTAAAGTATTTGGAAAATTACAGCTTAATCTATTAAAGACAAATTTTCTATACAGTAACCTTTTTATATGCTTTTGAAATGGGATATACAATTATTTTCCCTGATGTGAAACAAAATATAGAAAGTTGGCATTTTATCTAAGAAGTTAACTTAGGAAGAAAGAGTGAGAGGCAGTGGAATGAGGGAAGAAAGGAAGGCTGATGATGGGATACCTTATCAAGTTGCCTAATGCTGTATTGGAACCTAATAGGCCTTCTAAGGAGTTTTATTACATAATGCAAGACTCCTCAATCTGGGAGGAGGAAAGGGCTTTATTTTTGAGTGGTCACAGGTTGCCCCATGGGCATAAACTCTACCAAGCTTCTAGGTTACACCTACATGAGCATCCCACCTGCTTAAGTGAGAGCAGCCACAAACTGTGGGCCATTCCAGGTAAGTGTCATATCACACCTGCACCAACTAGTCAAAGCCTGGGTCAAAGCCTGTGCAGAACTGATTGCTACAGCAGAGGTTAAAATAAGAAATGGGGCTAAGAGAATGAAAAGCAGTGCCCATATGTATCCAAAAACAGGTTGAAGATATCTTTAGGAAGGAACAGATAATTTTTTTTATTCATACAATAACAGATGCATATGAACTCCTCGAGTAGTCACCCATTCCTGTCAGCCCTTGGGCTTCATAACTAAATCATTCTTCCTTTGTAATCCAGTCCCACATTTTCAGCTATCTCTCTATGTTTATTATCTTAAATATTTCTTTGCTCTATACTCTTCCCCTAGTCTTCAACCAATTTCTTTCTTTATTGTCCCAACCCACAGACTGTTATTTCCACTTCGATGTCCCATAGAAGCTTCAAGGGTTTGAAATACCTAAAAAAAACTCATCTTTCTCCCTAAAACTCCCTCTCCTTCTCCCACTTCAAAATTTCAACTAATGGCTCCCCCTGTTATTCCCACCAGAATCCTGAATGATCCGTTTCTCCTCATTCACTCCATACATGTAAATCTCATTAACGTTACTTTCTAGATATTTCATGAATCCTTTCCATTCATTCTGTACTAGAAAGTGTTCCCAGTTTAGACCCTGGTGGTTGGTGGCCTGTTACCGAGGCGCTCTCTCTCTCTCTCTGTGGGTGTGGGTCTGGGTGTGTGTGTCCTGAGAATTTATTTACTTCTGGTTTTTGTTTGTTTTTTAGTATCCAGAATCTACAGGGAACTTAAATCAATTAGAAAAAAAAATAACCCAATTAAAAAATGGGCAAAGGACATGAACAAACACTTCTCAAAAGAACATATACAAATGGCCAACAAATACACGAAAAAAAAATGCTTAGAATCACTAATCATCAGAAAAATGCAAATCAAAACACAATGAGATACCATTTCATACCGGTTGGAATGGCTATTATTAAAAAGTCAAAATACAACAGATGCCAGCAGGGCTGTAGACAAGAGGAAGTGTCTGTATATTTTTAGCTATAGCCCTACTTCAAACGTGTCCCCCTTACAGCCAAAAGAGCGGCCTATCTAAAGGACTGTTCTGATCAGCTCACTTACCTGACTGAAACCTTCAGTGACTCCCATGGCCTGCAGGTCAATGCACTAATTCATGACTATAACATCTGAGATATCCTTGATCTGGCTACTGGTCTAGCCCTCTCTGACTCACGCTTTATAAACCATGCATTCTGGAACTTTTTAGTTGTTTCCCACATCAGCATGCTACTTCCCATCCATGTAGATTTGCAGAGACCTCCTCATCTTTTTAATTCCCAGTTCCCACTCTCAACATGGGCCATCTCCTACCCACACTTCAAAACCTAAGCAAAACAACACCTTCCGTGACACCTCCATGCTGAGTCAGATGCCATCCCCTTTGTATTGTAGTTCTTTGCTTGTGTGCCTTTGTCTCACTTTGTTCTCTTTAAAATAAACTCCATGAGGACAATGATCACCTGCTATTTGTGTTAATATCTGCACCAAGTGGCATAGTGTCTGGAGTATAGTAGGATCTATTTTCAAGGAACAAAAGATTATATCTATACCAATAGACATGAATTAGCGCTTTTTTTTTAAAGATAAGCTCCCTTTGAACTAAGTCAATGTTTACAAGAAGAGTTATACTAAAAGGTTCACTTTTGCTGCTTACGTTTCATTTATTTCAGGCAATTAATTCATTGTTATTGGTAAATCGATACTTTTTATTGATACTGAAAAGAGAGAAATAAACTAATGACTATCTCTGTTAGAGTAGATTTGTTCATATCTATCAGTAAAATGTTAATTATCTGAAAGTCAATAATAAAACATAAACTGTGATCTTAAATGTTTTTTAGGGGCTCAAAAATAATTAGAATTCATGTCAGCATATAAAAAAAGATCAGAGTATTTTTAAGATAGGATAAAATTTTATTTTAGTTTCTTAGGGATTTTTGTGACCTTATAGAGTTCAACTAATTATAATTTTAAAAATAGGATTGATAGAGTTTTAGAATTAGAAACAATTTATAGATTATTTTATTTTTCTTTTGAGGAACCAGGTCATCAGAAGATCAAGGAACTCCTATAATGTCACTAGATCTTAATTTAATTTAAATTTTAGAATCCAGGTATTCTAACTCCTGTCTTGATACTATTTCTACTTCATTATGTTGCTTCCCAGGGCTTTAAAAAATAAAAGCTGGGAAATTACATTTGCTTTGCATATACAGCACCAATTATCAAATTCAGCATAAAAGCATAACATGTATGCATCAAAAAGAAAACATAAAAACTTCATATTAAAAGCATCTCAAAACAATTGAATATAATAGGGAAACCTTATACAAATGCAACACTCCCCCATTAATAAAAAGAAACCAATTGGAGAAAAAAGAAATTCAATATAAACATGTTGGAATATAACCTAATTCATTTTAATCCAATGCTTCAAATTGAAAAAAATTAGCACTAATGTTATTTTCCTTCATCATTACAATCTTGCTTTTCATTACATTATGCTATGTTTTGTATTAAACATAAAATCAATTTTTCACCTTAACACATGCTAGAAATACAGTCACCATGTTGGAAATCAGTAGAAAGTGTCTTTGTTTCTACTTTTTTTTTTCTCTGAAAAAGCTTTGGGAAAAAAAATCATTTACAATGTTTAATTTTAATAACTTAAAGAATGTAATTGATTTTTGTTTGTTTTTGACATGGAGTTTCACTCTTGTCACTCAGGCTGGAGTACAATGGCATGATCTCGGCTCACTGTAACCTCCACCTCCCAGGTTCAAATGATTTTTCTGTCTCAGCCTCCCGAGTAGCTGGGATGACAGGCACTCGCCACCACACCTGGCTAATTTCTGTATTTTTAGTAGAGATGGGGTTTCATCATGTTGGCCAGGCTGGTCTCAAACTCCTGACCTCAGGCGATCCGCCCCCCTTGGCCTCCCAAAGAGCTGGGACTACAGGCGTGAGCCACCGCGCCCAGCCAATTGAATAGTTTTTAACTCAGAGGATAAATGCTTGAGGGGATGGAAAGCCCATTCCTCATGATGTGATTATTTCACACTGCATGCCTGTATCAAAACATCTCATGTACCCCACAAATATATAAACCTCCTATGTACCCACAAAAATTTTATAAAATAATGAAAATATTTTAAAACTAAAAAAAAATTGTTTTTTAATTAAGCAACTTTATTTAAATAAAATCATTCTTCCTCATCCTCAGTCCTGGGATCTACCAGAAAGAATTAGCAACATCTTAAAGATGACAAAGTGTTAAAGATAAGCTGCTATTAAGTAAAAGTGTGAAGTGTAGGGGGGACAAGCTGGATGCCTGAACCATTTTGTTCCATCTTTAGGACAGTGAAAGAGCAAGAAGCAGGGATGGGGTGGGGGACACATATTCTGTTGAGCATTGTCACCACTATATTCACTGAAATTCATCTGCATGCTTGTATGTATACTTTTGATTCGCCTGATACACTGAAAATTATATGAAATTGTTCTCTATTCTTTAGATAATTATAATCTAAGTGCTAATATGAAGCTTAGAATTTATATGAAATATTTATGCCCACAACAAGACATTTCAGCTATTTCCTAGATAATAATCTCACTTCACCCTGCACAAAACAGGCACATGATCATGTCACTCTGACCTGGTTTGAGTCCAAGGAGGCTTTTGTTTTTAAAATAATTTAGGTTAGTAGTTAAAATATGAACTTTGGGCCAGGAGTGGTGGCTCATGCCTATAATCCCAGCACTTCGGGAGGCTGAGGCGTGCGGATGACTTGAAGTCAGGAGTTGGAGACTGGCCTGGCCAACATGCTGAAACCCCATCTCTACTAAAAAAAAAAAAATACAAAAATTAGCTGGGTGTGGGGGGGGGCACCTATAATCCGAGCTACTTGGGAGACTGAGGGGGAGAATTGCTTGAGCCTGGGAAGTGGAGGTTGCAGTGAGCAGAGATAATACCACTACACTCCAAAACAAACAACAAACAAAAAAATTCTAGAGTCACACTGAAAATCTTAACAACCTGCTTCTACTACTCATTTTTTTAATTTTTATTTTGACCTGATTTTAGATTGATAGTAAAATGCACAAATAACACAAAGTGCCCCCTATGTCCCTCACCCTACTTCCCCTAATACTAACATTTTCAGAGCCATCCTTATTTTCTCTATAAAAGAGCAGAATTCTCCTTTTAGAGATTTGGAAAGATTATTAAAAGATAAGTTACAAAATACAGTACCTGACACGTATAAAATATTAAATAAATATTAGCCATGCTTAATTATTTTGTTTTAAGTCTATATGAGTCAAGTTTTAGTAGAAATATGGGCTAGAAAAAAAAAACAGAAAGCGGGACTCTGTGATCCGACTTGGGCTTATAGAACAGACTGTACTAGTTTGTTCTCATGCTGCTAATAAAGTCCTACCCAAGACCGGGTAATTTATAAAGGAAAGAGGTTTAATGAACTCACAATTCCACATGGCTGGGGAGGCCTCACAGTCACGGCAGAAGGCAAAAAAGAAGCAAAGGCACATCTTAAATGGTAGCAGAGAAGAAAGCTTGTGTAGGAAAACTCCCATTTTAAAAGCATCAGATCTGGTGAGACTTATTCGCTACCAGGAGAACAGTAGGGGGAACCCGCCCCTATGATTCAATTATCTCCACCTGACTCCATCCTTGACATGCGGGGATAATTACAATCAAGGTGAGATTCGGCCGGAGACACAGCCGAATCATATCAATGACTAATGAGAGTTATGTCCAGAACCTAATGAAAACCTGTCTGAGGCCACATTCCCTGTAAAGCAGATTTGAGATAGAGATTTGTGTAGAGAACATTTAACTGGGTAAAATCCTAGGAACCAACAACTGTGGCAAAAAAGCTGAATTGGATAAAGGGAGTTGAGATGTGAGGCAGTCACAACAAATACCTCAGCTAATCTCAAGGGGGAGCTGAGAAGCTGGGGTGACCCTTCAGAGTTGCCCTAAATTGAGGCAGGAGTATGGAGTTTTAATACCTTTCACTGGCCATTCTTCAGATACGAGTTGTCCCCAAGGATGGACATCAGCTTGACAAGTTATTAATTAGATCTCCTGAGAATAAATTCTAGAGAGAATCAGCTGAGAGGCATGATTTAGCAAATGAGAACCAAGTGAAAGGCGAAAGGGGTTTCCCCTTATAAAACCATCAGATCTCATGAGACTTATTCACTACCACTAGAACAGTGTGGGGAAAACTGCCCCCATGATCCACTTACCTCTCACTGGGTCCCTCCCACAACATGTGAATTATGGGAGCTACAGTGCAAGATGAGATTTCGGTGCAGACACAGCCAAGCCATATCAGACAGTAATAACTTTCAATTAAATATAGCTAGACGTTCTGTCAATGGGTCACAGCAGTCTAGAGAATACATTGAAAAACTCTGGGAACAGCAGATATAGAGGTCAGATCTAGAGACTTTGAACAAAGTTTAGTGCTACAATGCATTGGTGACCACAGACAAAAGGTGTCTGTTGTTGTTATAGTTTGTTTCTGTCTTGTTTTTCATCATGGGAGGACAAAAAGAAAAAATGGGGGCAATGGTGAAGGAGAAATGAAAAAGACCTGCTTTTCTATGGGTGGAAGCGACTAAACGAGAGAATAAATTTGGATTACACAACAAATGCAAATCAAGTTAGAAGCATGAAAGGCATGATTAAGGCCATGGTTCTAATAGATATCAGCCAGCAGAACCAGGATCATGCCACATCAAGAGAGGCTGCAGAGCCATTGCCTTCTCTCCTGTCAATGCTAAATTAATGAAATGGAACTCACAGAAGCACTATGTAATCAAATATTGGTGGGACACAAGCAAATTCTGAAAAAGTTTCATTGATCAATGATAATATCTTTTGGTGTAAATATCTCCTCAAAACAGTTCAGGAAAAAAAATAAAGCTATAATTTTCCTTTAGAAATATTTAACTTTGTTATACTAGTTTACTTATTTTTTACCTAATACATTCTGATATATTGTTATGTAGGTTAAAGATGCTCGATTCATGCCACTGTGGAAACCACACATAATTTAGGCAATAATGCAAATTCTTTTCAAATTCTTTTATCAGTGTATTCACTTTATTTTTATTTCTAACACAATTCAAAATTACAGGATGCTATCAAAGTGATGCTACAAAACCCCACTAAAATTTTTTCAATTCTTCAAATCACACACTTACACACACACACACACACACACACACACCACATGCATTCCCCGTACAGGCCTTTTTTGTGGGGGGCCTGAGTAAATAATTGCATTTTATTTTCAATTTTTCATTTTGAAATAATTAAAGACTTACCAAAAATGTTGCAAAACTACGTGCCTTTTTGAAGTAAAGTCTTGAAAAAGTTGTTTGGTATATCCTTTATAGTAAAAAAAGAAAACACGAGTATATTCTGTTGACTAAAGGCATGCTGAGATTGTTAGACATGTGATTTCATCAGAGACTCCAATATAGAGCACAGCTGTAACGACATCCTAAGAGTGTTCTAACTGAAATGTGTTGGAAGAAGGTTCTAATTTTTCTCAACCCTTCTCAAGTTGGCACTTAGCAGATTTCCACTCTATAAAAATAACTCCTGCTCTGCAACTAATGTTCACAGATAAGCTCCAAACATATTTACAGCTCCATTTAAGTATAATGTACACACAGTAAAATTCACCCTTTTCAATGTGCAATTTAATGGGTTATGGCAGATGAATATCATCATTTGACCACAATCATGATCAAGATACAGAAAATCTGCATCATCACAAAATGTTTTCTTTTGCTGTTTTGCATTTGATCTTTTCTCCATTCCTGAACACAGGCAACCACTAATCTGCTTCTGTTTCTACAGTTTGCATTTTCTAGAGTATCCTATTAGTGGAATGATACATTGGTGTCTTTCATGTCTAGCTTCTTTCACTGAGCATAATGCTTTTGATATTCATTTATATTGCTGTTGTATCAGTTTGCTCCTTTTTATTGTTGAGTGGTACTCCATCTACAACTGGTTTATCCATTTACAAGTTGATGGACACATCTGCTATGAACTTCAAGGATGAGGCTTGGTACGGATATGTTTTTATTTATTTTGAGTCGCAGTGGAATTATTTGGTTATATGATCAGTACTAAGTTTAACATTAAAAGAAACTGCCAAACTGCTTTCCAAAATGTCTGTACCATTTTGAAGTCCCACTAGCCAGGTGTGAATAGCAATTCTTCACATCATGTGGTATGGTCAGTTCTGCTCGTGTCAGCCACTCCAGTGGGTGTACAGTGGTACCTCAATGTGGTTTTAACTTGCATTTCCCTGATGACGGGTAATGTTAAGTATCTTTTCATTTGTGTATTGGACATCATCTCTTTTTAAATTAAAATATCTGTACAAATATTTGGTCCATTTAGGTCAAAATATTATGTTAAATGAGTTATTTGTGTTTTGTTATTTAGTTTTTTAGTTATGTGTACATTCTAGATGAAAGTTCTTTATCAGACATATTTAAAATTGTTCTGTCCCAATCTGTGGTTTGCCTTTTCATTTTTTGATGCTATGTTTTAAATTGCAAAAGTCTTAATTTCATGAAGTCCAACTTACTATTTTTTTCCATTTTCATCCATCCTTTTCTTATCTAAAAAATTTTTAGCTATAGTAAGATTATTAAAAATTTTTCCTATTCAGTAAGCTTTATACTTTTTATATTTACATTATGTATAAAATACATGTTGAGTTAACTTGAGGATATGGTGTGAGGTAATTCTGAAGTTCATATTCTCCATTTAATATCCAATTTTATTAGTACCATCTTTATAAAGACATTGATTTCCTTATTGAATTATTTTGGCAACTTTGGCCATGTAAGGCAGGATATATTTCTAAATTATTTATTCTGTTTCACTGATATATATGTCTTCTTCATGCCAGTAAGTTTACTGTACTGGTTAGTGTAGCTTTACAATATGTCTTGAAATTTGGAAAGTTTTCCAACTTTATTCTTCTTTCTAAAACATGCTCTGGCTATTCTAGGACTTCCATATTTAAAAAAAAAAATTAGAATCAGCTTTGTAATTTCTCCAAAAAGGCCTATAGGTTTGATTGGGATTGTGCCAAATCTGGAGATCAGTTTCAGAAGAATTATCATCTAATAAGTATGACATGTATATTTACCAATGAACTTGATACATATTTCTACCTATTCAATCTCTCGTATTAGTGATTTAGAAATTTTGGATCAGCATACCTTTTATTAAATTTATTCTGAATTATTTTATTATTTTTGAGGCTATTATAAGTTAAATTGCTTACATAATTTTATTTTCTAATTGGTGTTGATTGTGTATAGAAACACAATTGATTTTATTTATTGATCTTTCATCCTACAACTTTGTTAAATTCACTTCATACCTCTAGCACACTTCTGCAGATGCCTAAGGATTTTCTGTGTATATGTTTACATCATGTGAGAATAGTATTTTTCTTTCTTCCCAACTTGGGTGTCACTTATTTCTTATTTTCTTTTCTTTTCTCTTTATTTCTTTCTTCTTTCTGTCCATTCCTCCTTCCTTCCCTTCTTTCTTTCTCCCTGTTTTAGAATCAGTTTTGTAATTTATCCAAAAGGACCTATAAGGTTTCATGGGAATTCCACTGAATCTAGAGATCAATTTCAGGAGAATTATCATCTCATAAGTATTAAATATTTATCAATGAACTTGGTATATATTTCCACTTATTTAATATTGAATGCAATACTTTAAAGAACTAGGGAGAGAGGACATCATTGCATTTTTCATAATCTTATGTAGAAAGTATTAAGGCTTTCACCATTTTAAGTAAGATGTTTGCTATAGATTTTCTGTAAACACATAATCAGTTTGAAAATGTACTTTTCTATCCTCAGTTTGCTGGGAGTTTTTAATTTAAAAAATGTGTTACATTTTGTAAATTCCTTTTTTGCATCTATTGAGAGTGTCACGTGATTTTTCTTTTTTCTGTCAGCATGGTAGATTTTCAGTTGTTGAAACCAACTTGAGATAAGCCCCACTTGGTTAAAACACATTATCATTTTTAAATATTCCTAGACTCACTTTGCTAATATTGTATTAAGAATGTTGCATCTAAGTTCATAATGGTTATCAGTCTGTCATTTTTGAGTTGTGATATCTGTATTTGTTTCTGATATCGAGAGAATCCACGTAAAACATCTACTTCTGTCATCAGTAATAATCTGACCAGGGATAACACCAACAGTTAGAGAGGAACCTGTCATTACCTGTGGCAGCAGAGATATCAGAGATTCCAAAAAGAAAAGCAAGCTTAAAATTTCAAATATAATCACATGAAATATCAGAAAGCCAGGGGATAGAAATATAGGAGAGCAAAATCTTAGAGGTCAAAACAAGTAGTTAAGTACTGCACATGATAATAAAAAGTAAAGTCTTTTCCTAAGGCAGAGCCTGGCTGCTGCCTAGCTTCTTTGACAATTCTTGGTAGGCTTTCATGGCTTTATAAGGGCTTATACTTTAGGTAAAGTTATAGTCAGGGAAACGGTGGGTGTAGGTTGGCTCTGTAGAAATGAAGCATTACAGGAGCACTGCAGTTAGAAAGAAACTGATACTGATGATACTTCGGTCACACTAATAATACATGCTAATGATAATCATAGCAATCATGGTAATGACAGAAAAAATATATATATAATATTAACATGCTTCTATTTGCACATATACATATGTGAATAGAAACATTGATTTAAAGACATGAAAGTATAGAAATAGCCTACACCTGATAAAGATATGCTCATACACAATAACAAACATCAGTATAAACAGAGATTTTGATGTATCACAGAATTCTCCAATAGATCACAATTTTGACACTATGGGAAGTGTCATTTTCAGAACTTTTCTTTATCTCCATTCTCTATTTCCAACATTCCTGGAGACTGAACTCAAGGATCAGTAAATATTCTCAACCTTAACCATAGCAGACTTCATTCATCCCATATATGCTTGTTATTTTTCCCCATTGACAGAAGGCATTGTACCATGAAATATACAACATATCTCTGACACACCTGACGGAAACAAACAATGGGGAAAGATTGACTATTTAATCAATGGTGATGGGAAAACTGGCTAGCCATATGAAGAAAGCTGAAACTGGACCCCTTCCTTACACCTTATAAAATAATTAACTCAAGATGGATTAAAGACTTAAACATAAGATCTAAAACCATAAAAACTCTAGAAGAAAACCTAGCCAATACCATTCAGAACATAGGCATAGGCAAAGACTTCATGACTAAAACACCAAAAGCAGTGGCAACAAAAGCCAAAATTGAGAAACGGGATCTAATTAAACTAAAGATAGCTTCTGCACAGCAAAAGACACTATCATCGGAGTGAACACACAACCTACAGAGTGGGAGAAAATTTTTGCAATCTATCCATCTAACAAAGGGCTAATATCCAGAATCTACAAGGAACTTAAACAAATTTACAAGAAAAAAACAACCCCATCAAAAAGTGGGAAAAGGATATGAACAGACACTTCTCAAAAGAAGACATTTATGCGGCCAATAAACACATGAAAAAAAGCTCATCATAGGCTGGGCGTGGTGGCTCACGCCTGTAATCCCATCACTTTCGGAGGCCAAGGCGAGTGGATCACAAGGTCGGGAGTTTGAGACTTGCCTGGCCACTACGGTGAAACTCTGTCTCTACCAAAAACACACAAAAAAAAACTTTAGCCAGGCGTGGTGGTATATATCTGTAATCCCAGCTACTCAAGAGGCTAAGGCAGGAGAATTGCTTGAACCCATTAGGTGGAGGTTGCAGTGAGCCGAAATTGTGCCACTGCACTCCACCCTGGGTGACAGAGTGAGGCTGTCTCGAAGAAAAAAAAAAAAAAGCTCATCACCCCTGGTCCAATGAGATACCATCTCGCGCCAGTTAGAATGGCAATCATTAAAAAGTCAGGAAACAACAGGTGCTAGAGAGGATGTGGAGAAATAGGAATGCTTTTACACTGTTGGTGGGAGTGTAAATTAGTTCAACCATTGTGGAAGACAGTGTAGCAATTCCTCAAGGATCCAGAACTAGAAATACCATTTGACCTAACAGTCTCATTACTAGGTACACATCCAAAGGATTATAAATCATTCTACTATAAAGACACATTCACACATATGTTTATTGCAGCACTATTCACAATAGCAAAGACTAGGAACCAACCCAAATGCCCATCAATGATAGACTGGATAAAGAATATGTGGCACATATACACCATGGAATACTATGCAGCTATAAAAAAGGATGGATTAATGTCTTTTGCAGAGACATGGATGAAGCTGGAAACCATCATTCTCAGCAAACTATCACAAGAACAGAAAACCAGACACCACATGTTCTCACTCATAAGTGGGAGTTGAACAAAGAGAACACATAGACACAGGGAGGGGAACATCACACACTGGGGCCTGTCAGTGGGTAGGAAGGAAAGAGGAGGGATAGCATTAGGAGAAATACTTAATGTAGATGACGGGTTGATGGGTGCAGCAAACCACGACAGCACATGTATACCTATTTCACAAAACTGCAAGTTCTGCATATGTATCCCAGAACTTAAAGTGTATGTATGTGTGTATATATATACACACAAATGTAAATGTAAATGTAAATAAATTGAAAATGGTAAAAATAGAAATATGTTTCGTACACAAATAGTGACATAATAAAGCAAGATAGAATGTATGTTTGAGTTAAAAAAAATTGCTTAGAAGACAACTTGAATTCCATTCCAAGGAACTAGTTTTCAAAAGTTTACAACCAGATTTCAGTTTGGCAAAAGGCAACAATGCTGTTTTGAAAATAATTTCTGAAAAGAGCTTCCCCAGCAGTTCCAAATGGCAGTCCTGATACAAGGAAGTAGGAGCAATTTTGTTACCACCAGGAACATTGAATTTATTTTCAGACCTTGAAATTCTGGGAGGCCCTCGAATAATAATCAACTACAATATTTTACTTTACATAGAAATATTGTTTTAATGTTAATATAAAAGCTTGTATATGAACTAAAATTGTCAATCTGCCACTTTTAAGAAAGAAGAATCCATTATGTCCCTAATCTATAGTGAGTTGATATGTTCCATAAGCAGTTCTGGAAGGAGGCTACACTTAGAGCATAAATTGGTATAGATCGCTTTGCTCTCACAGATAGCGACACAATATTTTCTGCTGAATGGGAAAAAGTTTGAAGGCATAAATCAAGATAAAGCAACCATCTGACAAAGAATTACAAAGAGGCCCCATACCTTTTTCTTAGTGAACGCCATGTGACACATTGATTTTCCACTGAAGATAAAAGCCAAAATCATGTGTCATCAATAGAAAGCAAGCAAAACTATTTGGTTCAATATGTTATGGTACTTAACAAAAAAAAAACTTGCAGAGAAAAGACAAATCTAAAATGTTGCACATGATTCAAACAAGTCTGGATCAGAAGAGACATTTCAGAGGTCACCGCTAGAGAGTCAAGGATACATTAGAGAGAAATAAACTCCTGCTTTTTTGTTTATCTACTTACATACACAGATACTGTCTGATGAAGATGATTGATATCAGGTATGGTATTTGATGGTATAGTCATTTACAAAATAATTCATCCCTTATGATCTAATGCAATTTTCTTCATATTACACGTGTATATTTAAATACTTCCTTGTGAAGTGGCGGCTAGCCAGGCTGCTGTTAGCATATCCAGTACATTACTGCAAATTCCAAAATGGCAAATCCCACAGTTGAAATTTCAACCTCTCTAGCGTCCCTCGGCTGGAGTGCATAATCACGGCAAAAATCTGCAACATCAGAGGTGGCCGCCACAGACACAAAGTCTATGTTTCTCATTCCATTCTACCAAATCTAGTCAGCAGTCTGGGTGAGGGGGCTTGGCAGTATCTATGAGCAGAAAGCATTCAAATGGCTGGTATATGTGCTTCCGGGGAAACTAAGGGAAAAAAAGAGAGAGGGAGGGAGGGAGGGAACAAGAAAGAAGAAGGAAACTCAAGGAGAGAGGAAGGGAAGGAGGCTGGCAAGAAGGGATGGAGGGAGCAAGGGAGGGAGGAATAAAGGAAGGAAGTTACACCAAGTTTCAAAACTGGCCACGGACTGAGAAGGATTAAGAGACAAACGGAATTGAAAGCACTTATGTTCATACTCGGTATTTTTCTTACCCATTCTTGCAAATTAGTAATTTAAAAATTTTCATTTCCACAAATCCACGTGTTTTCTTGTTCCTCTCTCTCCGCTCTTTTTCCTTCTTTCCTTCCTGCCTTTCTTCTTTCTTTTCAACATAGGTTATATAAATGTGTGAGAGCTATCACTAGTCTACATTAATCATCAGGATTTTCCTGTATATTTCCAATTAAGATGACCCATAATAATATTCTACTGTAATTTTGGAGGGTCCAAAATACTAGATGGCATTTAGTGTTTTGGAAATCAT